>NC_139627.1:48300668-48405668 GCF_964638095.1 Poromitra crassiceps | reverse complement strand
CTGTACATACACCTATCATACACACAGCACTAGTGCACACATGTTACTGTAACCAGCACAGTGAACACATGTTACTGTAACCAGCACAGTGAACACATGTTACTGTAACCAGCACAGTGCACACATGTTACTGTAACCAGCACAGTGAACACATGTTACTGTAACCAGCACAGTGAACACATGTTACTGTAACCAGCACAGTGAACACATGTTACTGTAACCAGCACAGTGAACACATGTTACTGTAACCAGCACAGTGCACACATGTTACTGTAACCAGCACAGTGAACACATGTTACTGTAACCAGCACAGTGAACACATGTTACTGTAACCAGCACAGTGAACACATGTTACTGTAACCAGCACAGTGCACACATGTTACTGTAACCAGCACAGTGCAGACATGTTACTGTAACCAGCACAGTGTAGACATGTTACTGTAACCAGCAAAGTACACACATGTTACTGTAACCAGCACAGTGCACACGTTACTGTAACCAGCACAGTGCAGACATGTTACTGTAACCAGCAAAGTGCACACATGTTACTGTAACCAGCACAGTGCAGACATGTTACTGTAACCAGCACAGTGTACACATGTTACTGTAACCAGCACAGTGTACACATGTTACTGTAACCAGCACAGTGCAGACATGTTACTGTAACCAGCAAAGTGCACACATGTTACTGTAACCAGCACAGTGCACACATGTTACTGTAACCAGCACAGTGTAGACATGTTACTGTAACCAGCACAGTGTACACATGTTACTGTAACCAGCACAGTGTAGACATGTTACTGTAACCAGCACAGTGTAGACATGTTACTGTAACCAGCACAGTGCACACATGTTACTGTAACCAGCACAGTGTAGACATGTTACTGTAACCAGCACAGTGTACACATGTTACTGTAACCAGCACAGTGCAGACATGTTACTGTAACCAGCAAAGTGCACACATGTTACTGTAACCAGCACAGTGCAGACATGTTACTGTAACCAGCACAGTGTACACATGTTACTGTAACCAGCACAGTGTACACATGTTACTGTAACCAGCACAGTGCACACATGTTACTGTAACCAGCACAGTGCACACATGTTACTGTAACCAGCACAGTGCAGACATGTTACTGTAACCAGCACAGTGAACACATGTTACTGTAACCAGCACAGTGCACACATGTTACTGTAACCAGCACAGTGCAGACATGTTACTGTAACCAGCAAAGTGCATACATGTTACTGTAACCAGCACAGTGCAGACATGTTACTGTAACCAGCACAGTGTACACATGTTACTGTAACCAGCACAGTGTAGACATGTTACTGTAACCAGCACAGTGCACACATGTTACTCTAACCAGCACAGTGCACACATGTTACTGTAACCAGCACAGTGCACATGTTACTGTAACCAGCACTAGTGCACACATGTTACTGTAACCAGCACAGTGCAGACATGTTACTGTAACCAGCACTAGTGCACACATGTTACTGTAACCAGCACAGTGCACACGTTACTGTAACCAGCACTAGTGCAGACATCTTACTGTAACACCCACACATTCAAGCACGCATTCACAGACTCAACACCACTGACGGAAACAACTACAACCAGATATTCATATAAATTTACATTTGAGCCATTTCACAGATCTCACAGTGAGTGCAGCATTTGCTTAACGTCACGTTAACATTGTTTTTAGCAAATTTGATCATCCACATATTTGACAATTTATTCCCCAAAATATTTTTCTTGTTTTCTCCCTTTAAAGGAGAATTCCGTTTTTTTTTTTTTACAACCTGGACCTTATTTTCAGCTTGGTTTATGTTATGATGGTCACCCAGAACAGAACTTTCTGGAAATGATTTAGTATAGAGCTAGAACTCGACAGCTTGCAACAGAGGCCGATAGAGCGCGTGTTATCCCAACCCGTTCTCACTCCGAGCGCGTAGCATATTGACGCTTTGTCCCGTCCCTTGTGCGTCGCTTGTTACTAACATGGTACCCTTGAGCGACACATGAAACGACTTGGGCTTTCCGACTAAACTCAATGCAAACCCATGGAAGTAATCTTTGACGCTTATGGCAACTGCTCCCCCATCAGCCTAACTGCTCCCCCATTAGCCTAACTGCTCCCCCATTAGTCAACTGCTCCCCCATTAGGGTCTGGAGGAGCTAACCTCTCCCAGACCCTAACCCTAAACCTAACCTCTCCCACCCCCCATGCCTAAACCTAACCTCCCCCAGACCCTAACCCTAACCTCTCCCACCCCCATGCCTAAACCTAAAAAGGGGCAGTGGTGGCCCAATGGTTAGAGAAGCGAGCTTGTGACCGGAAGGTCGTCGGTTCAATCCCCGGGACCGGCAGGATAAATCTGGGTGGGGAAAGTGAAAAGGCAGCGCTTGCCCCTCCCTCATTACCACCACTGAGGTGCCCTTGAGCAAGGCCCTTAACCCCATCTGCTCCAGTGGAGCTGATCAGTGGCCAGCAGATCAGACTGTGGTTGTACTGGTCAGCTTCCAGGTATGAATGTGTGTGTGTGAATGTGAACAGGGCACTCCTGAAAAAGAGAGCATTGCTCTCAGTGAGACTCCCCCTGTATAAATAAAGGTAAAAAAAAAAAAAAAAAAACCTAACCTCCCCCAGACCCTAAACCTAACCTCTCCCACCCCCCACGCCTAAACCTAACCTCCCCCCAGACGCTAATTGGGGAGCAGTTGACTAATGGGGGAGCAGTTAGGCTAATGGGGGAGCAGTTGCCATAAGCATCAAGATGACTTCTATGGGTTTGCATTGAGTTTAGTCGGAAAGCCCAAGTCGTTTCATGGGTCGCTCAAGGGTACCATGTTAGTAACAAGTGGCGCATAAGGGACGGGACAAAGCGTCAAAATGCTACGTGCTCGGAGTGAGAACGTGTTGGTTATCCGTGCCTTTACGTGTCCAAATAGCTTATTTTCTGCCACGCAGATTCAGAATACTGCCTGTCCAAGGAGGAGGTGATCTGCCTTATTGAATTCACACTGTGGGTATGTCTAAGTCACAGTATTTCACCACATCAGCATTATGGACATCATTTGTTCGGTAAAATAAAAGGTTATAATCAAATTACAACAATAGCAAATGAGCTGCATTGAGCCATTCTAGTAGGAAATGCATTACATCATAATACATTGAATTGAATTAAAATTAGTAATCAAGTCGTATTGAATTATAGGCTATATCATTCTGTATCAGATTGTTACAACTGTATCGCGTTGTATTGTATTGTAGAGATCGTCTGAGAGGGAAAGACATACACACCACTAGCTCAGTGGCCTTGTGGTCTGAGTGTCCGCCCTGAGACTGGGAGGTCGTGAGTTCGATCCCCGGCCGAGTCATAAGACTATAAAAATGGGACCCATTTGCCTCCCTGCTTGGCACTCAGCATCAAAGGGTTGGAATTGGGGGGTTAAATCACCATGTGATTCCCGAGCGCGGCGCACGCTGCCGCTCACCGCTCCCCCAGGGGATGGGTCAAATGCGGAGAACAAATTTCACACATTGTGTGACAATCAGTGGGATAAACACATCACACACACAGTCCAGTCCAGTCTTGGGTTGTGAGTTGGTTGTGCTCCTGTCCTCCCCAATGTTTTGAGTCAGCAGCCGCCACTGCCGTGAACACACCGCCAGTCTCGGTGCAATGCATTGTGGTTTTTGTAGGAGTCCCCCATAGAGCGATATGGGAAAGACTACAGCTGTTTTCTCAGTTTTCTCTCTTTCTACTAGGCTACGTGACCTATAGTTTTAATAAATCGTCCTATTCACAGCATCAGAAGGATTGTTTGACATCATGGCCGTGAAATAGAAGCGATCACATTGGAAGATGAAGGTCAAGTATTTCTTGAAGAGATAGGTTTCGGTTCCAAAGGAAGATGTGGAGCAACTCCGCCCAACCATCAGCCGTTCCAAACACAAAAAGCCCTGATGGGTTTCTATAGTGAATAGACGGAAATTACTTTTTTCTTACAATTGTGCAACTCCAAATGCTCCTTGATTCATGACAGATGAGACCATTGTTCTGTGGTTTCTGGCTCTGGGAAATCAACTTTATTTTTCCCTTTTATTCCATATAGAACATAAGTTAATTCAGAAATAATGACTAACGTAAAAAAAAAAGGCAAAGTTAGTCACAGTTTCAATGGATTTCTTTCATTTAGCCTACTTTTTATTTTATTTTTGTTAACCACAGCAGAGTTGGTATTGTTTTTTTCACCTTGTGTGAGTGTGTGTGTGTGTGTGTGTGTGTGTGTGTCTGTCTGTGTGTGTCATGGCAAAATGTGGTCCTGCAGCCACCTATTAGCGAGAACTACCACAGAAGTACTTTGCCAGGTGATTATAGGCGATGTCTGTCTGTCTGACTGTCTTTCTGTCTGTCTGTCTGTCTGTCTGTCTGTCTGTCTGCCTGTCTGTCTGTCTGTGCATTCGTCCGACTGTCTGTGCATTCGTCCGACTGTCTGTCTGTCTGACTGACTGTCTGTCTGTCTGTCTGTCTGTGCATTCGTCCGACTGTCTGACTGTCTTTCTGTCTGTCTGTCTGTGCATTCGTCCGTCCGACTGTCTGTCTGTCTGTGCATTCGTCCGACTGTCTGTCTGTCTGTCTGTCTGTGCATGGACAGTGTCAAAACCATGCAAGATGCAGTCATGAAATTTTGCAGGTGTGTAGTTGACATAAAACTGAAGGTCGAGTTTGAAAATGGGTGTGATCCAGCAAGGGTGGGGGGGAATGGGGGGTGCCCCCCACATTGGCCCCTCCCACTTTACGCCCCTGGCCCACATTTGTTTTAAGTCGCGAGGGTCGCGCTGTGATCCCATCGCAAGCTGGTCTGTGCTTCCTGTTTACAGCTGGTCTAATGTGCTTCCTGTTTACAGCTGGTCTGTAGTCTAATGTGCTTCCTGTTTACAGCTGGTCTGTAGTCTGATGTGCTTCCTGTTTACAGCTGGTCTAATGTGCTTCCTGTTTACAGCTGGTCTGTAGTCTGATGTGCTTCCTGTTTACAGCTGGTCTAATGTGCTTCCTGTTTACAGCTGGTCTGTAGTCTGATGTGCTTCCTGTTTACAGCTGGTCTAATGTGCTTCCTGTTTACAGCTGGTCTGTAGTCTGATGTGCTTCCTGTTTACAGCTGGTCTGTAGTCTGATGTGCTTCCTGTTTACAGCTGGTCTGTAGTCTAATGTGCTTCCTGTTTACAGCTGGTCTGTAGTCTAATGTGCTTCCTGTTTACAGCTGGTCTGTAGTCTAATGTGCTTCCTGTTTACAGCTGGTCTGTAGTCTGATGTGCTTCCTGTTTACAGCTGGTCTGTAGTCTGATGTGCTTCCTGTTTACAGCTGGTCTGTAGTCTAATGTGCTTCCTGTTTACAGCTGGTCTGTAGTCTGATGTGCTTCCTGTTTACAGCTGGTCTGTAGTCTGATGTGCTTCCTGTTTACAGCTGGTCTGTAGTCTGATGTGCTTCCTGTTTACAGCTGGTCTGTAGTCTAATGTGCTTCCTGTTTACAGCTGGTCTGTAGTCTGATGTGCTTCCTGTTTACAGCTGGTCTGTAGTCTAATGTGCTTCCTGTTTACAGCTGGTCTGTAGTCTAATGTGCTTCCTGTTTACAGCTGGTCTGTAGTCTAATGTGCTTCCTGTTTACAGCTGGTCTGTAGTCTAATGTGCTTCCTGTTTACAGCTGGTCTAATGTGCTTCCTGTTTACAGCTGGTCTGTAGTCTAATGTGCTTCCTGTTTACAGCTGGTCTGTAGTCTAATGTGCTTCCTGTTTACAGCTGGTCTGTAGTCTAATGTGCTTCCTGTTTACAGCTGGTCTGTAGTCTAATGTGCTTCCTGTTTACATGACTTAGAACTCTGAGATGTTGTGACTTTTCACACTCAAGTTACAGTTGAGTTACAGTATATCTCCCCTTTGTGCCGTGTCCTTTAGATGAAAGGGATGTGTATGATGGTTATAATATCTAATCACTAATATTGATTAAAGTGCAACATGTGACTTACTTTGTAGCCTGGATTGATATGAATAGATATGAATAGAGGCCTGGGAGCAGGTAGTTATGGTTGCAGATTAAGGCAGCACTAAATGTAATTATGAAATGGAGCTATCATCTCTGAGGATGCGTGTGTGTGTGTGTGTGTGTGTGTGTGTGCTCGTGCGTGCGTGTGTGTGTGCGTGCGTGTGTGTGCGCGTGTGTGTGTGTGTTTAATATGCAGTAGAGGTAGAGCTCCCTGAGTGTTCCAACTGGGGAAATTGATGAATTAAAAGACGAATTACACCATCAGGTCCCTGTTGGGTTATCTCACTGATACACACACGCACGCACACACACGCACACACCTATATACACAGACACACACACACACACAAACACGCACGCATGCACACACACAAACGCATGCGTGCACACACACACGCCTACACACACAAACGCACACACAAACGCACACACACACGCACGCGCGCAGGCACACACACGCACACACACACACACACACAGTGATTATTACCAGGAAATCAGGACAAATCAGACACATGCACATAAGCACATGAAAAAACAAGTACTATACAGATCTTGAAAGAAATAAAAAAAATGATATTTTACAATCAAAGACTTGTTTAATTGAAAATCTCTCTCTCTCTCCTTGAGACGTACTGTATATCCATAGCAGCTATCTGCACGGTTTGGTGCTCTTTCTATCATTTCAAATCAGTTTGCAGTTTTAATAGGGCTATGATGTTTTTACTGTGCCAACTGGACATACAAGGTGTCTGCAGGACGCTGGCAAACAGTGAGTGCTTTTATATGCGCTGACCCCGTCCTATTTAACACTGCCCATTCACTTCACCCCATCACACCTCCACTGAGCTATCAGTGCCACATGAAACACAGGCCAGCCCTTTCATACCTTCATAACGTTTTAACAAGCCTCACACACAGGTGGGCCTGGGGGGGAGGGAGAGAGAGAGACAGAGAGAGAGAGAGAGAGAGAGAGACAGAGAGAGAGACCTAGATGTCTTAGTTATTGTCACCGGCTCAAACACGTTAACCTGATATGATGATATGGCATTCACCTGCACTGTTGGGTCTGTCAGTCAGTCAGTCTGTCTTTTAATTTTATTTTTTTTACTTATTTATTTATACAGGGGGAGTCTCACTGAGAGCAATGCTCTCTTTTTCAGGAGCGTCCTGTTCACAGTCACAACCACAGTCTGATCTGCTGACCACTGAGCAGCTCCACTGGAGCGGTTGGGGTTAAGGGCCTTGCTCAAGGGCACCTCCCTGGTCGTAATGAGGGAGGCGCAAGCCCTGCTTTTTTTCACTTTCGCCACCCAGAATTATGCTGAACTGACGACCTTCGGGTCATAAGCTCAGATAGATCTATCTATCTCCGTCTCCCTCTCTCTCCCTCTTTAATTGGTCAGAGTGAGAAGGTTGAATAGCTTAATATGCTATTTGACCATTTATTACTGGCAAATTAAATCAAATCAAATTAAATCAACATTGCCTTTAGGATTTGGGAATTCCAAATGATCGCCTAATTTCTCTGCCCTTAAGGTACTTAGGCTACGTTCACACAGCCATCCTTAGTGCTTGAATCTGACTTGATGCTCACATCTGATTTTTTTGTGTGGCTGTTCACACAGACTTTTTAAAAGTGGCCCACATCCGACTCCAGTGTGAACAGATCACGGACATGAAGTGACCCGCATGCGCAGAAGAACAACAATAACGTCACACGGAGCGCACTGCTGTTCTACGTAAACCCAGAAGAAGACAGCAGTAAACATGGAGGTAGCTGACGATGTTGTTTCATCTGTTGTTCACGGTTTAATTTCAATGCCCGCGTGTTGGTCCTCCCCCTCCCTCCTCCCGCCAGCGCAGAATAGTGACGAATGTCGCTCTGGAATGACGTAAAATTCACATTGAAGTGGTGGACGCTGCCAGGAACTTTTGGGATATTGAAGATATTTCGGGAGATGACTTGTGAAAACGCTGAATGAAGCGTTCGCTTCGGTCTAGACGACTGGTCTGGGCCACACCACAGACCAGTGTATTGGGGTGAATGGGCGCATTTTGGGTGGACACTTTTTATTGATATTGTATTTGCACTATACTTTTAGCAATACAGTAGGTGGTGGTAATGCACCATTTAAGGATGCCAACTGCCATACAACTCAACAGAAGAAGAAGAAGAAGTCACATTGAAGCATTAAAGGATGGGTTTTCCGTGGGGAATATGAATATATATTAAATCTCACGCCCCTAAGGTTTTCGAATCCGTTGAAATTTTTGAAATTGGATATTCACTGCCAGAGATATCAAGCATCTCTCACATATTTTTTGGGCCAGCCGACGCGTTTCGCGTCATCTGGCCTAAGTCCGCCTTGCGGAACTCGTGCACCTATGAACTACAACTGTTGTTGGCCATGGTCCCGCCTCTAGAGGTCCTCCACGCCCCTTCAGAGGCCTTGACCAAAACAAAAACGCAGCCATCTTTCCAACCGCCTAGCCTGCTGTAGCTAATATTAGCTTCCCATAGTTCCTTGCAAAGAGACCATTATCTCGGGAACGGAAGCACTAATCGACACGGGACTGGCGGCATTGGAAAGCTCGTCAAATTTTACATCTAGTAGTAGGTGGGTTGAAGTAACGAAATCAACGCTGAGCAATGTACCCGTTTTTACACATTTTTACTGAAAATAGTTACAACATCAGATGCGCGTAACTCCTACGAAAATGCCTTAAAATGCATGAAATTTTTTTTATGAAGACATCTCCCGACATATATACTACCGTTTACATTTGGTGCAATTTGGAGGCAATTTTATTTTCGATTTATTTCTTGTTCTTTGTATATTTCATTGTCGAAGCCTTCTTCTTCTTCTTCTTTGAGTTTTATGGCGGTTGGCAAACATATATGTGCATTACCGCCACCTACTGGAGTTTGATATCAGCCAAATGCCTGAGGGGTGGGCATAAAAACGAAGGCCACGCGAGCCCAGTGCATTGTGGGAAATGTAGTATTTCGAGTCCCCGCACCCGCACCTCCCCCCCACCACCCCCCCCCCACACACAGAGTGGATTTCGGTTGATATCTCTGTGAGTAAACCTCCAATTTCAAAAATTTCAACGGATTCGAAAACCTTAGGGGCGTGAGATTTAATATATATTCATATTCCCCACGGAAAACCCATCCTTTAAGTCAGATATGGGCCAGATGTCTGTTCACACCGGAGTCACTTTCAAAAACATCAGATTCGAATCTGATGTTTTACCACATTTGAAAGTAGCCCAGGTCGTCTTTAAAAAAGTCACTTTCAATGTGACTTGTACTGTTCACACAGTCATGAAAAAGACTGATCTGAGTCACTTAGGGGGGAAAAGATTAGATTCAAGCACTAAGGATGGCTGTGTGAACGTAGCCTTAGAGATGTAACGAAGCCACAGTAACGAAGCCACAGAAGTGACTCCTAAAAAGCTTGCTTGATATGTTCACTGACGTTGGGTCTTCTGTATGTTGGACGCATGTATGGACAAGACGGGATGCCAAATGTATTTAGCTCTAGTATTGATTCAATCCATGAGTGTGAAGCCAGCGAGCAGTTGAAGTTCCCTGACACTGAATCTGAGGCTTCTTCTCAACTCCAAGCAGAGAACAGGCCAAGGGCAGGTCCAGCAGCAGCCCCAGGCTCAGGCCAAGTGGCCCAGGGTGACCAGGGTAACCCTGACCTCCACAGATCCCTGCAGGAGTTTCCTTCTTCTTCTTCCTCGAAACACATCTGCTGTTTTCTGATCACTGTGATCTAAGAGCCAAAAGCCCCCCCCCCCCCCCCCGGCCCAAGCTGATAGCTCACTTAGTTGGTACTGTAACCGACATGGGTTTAAAAATAAATACATTCTTAGTGAAATGAAATGAAAAGATATTGTATTCCCTTCCATGTTAACTAGCAGAGTGGGAGGAGCGAGGACCATAAAACAGATGAGATATATTTCGTTAGTGTTCATTTTCATCACTGACAATCTATATTGTTGCTATGCAGATTTTGGTTTCATCCTAGACAAGATATGAACAGTCATCCAAAAAACATAAATAATAAGTCAAGAGATCCTATCAGCAGCAGTTCAGAATTGAGCTTGATGTCAGTGTGTGTGCACTGTGTGTGCACTGTGTGTGTGCAGTGTGTGTGCAGTGTGTGTGACAGTGTGTGTGCAGTGTGTGTGACAGCCTGCCACAGGGAAAAAAACACACTTGCTGTGATTCTCCTCTTCCTTTGTTGGCGCCCTAAACGGTTGCTATAGCGATGGTGATGTTGCAGCAGTGTCAGAAAGAAATCGAGTTTGAAACATTCCCACGCCAGTTTACTTTCAATTTACTGTTCTCTCTTAACTGGACTTTATCAGACAAACACTGGGTTGTGTGTCACTCTCTCTCTCTCTCTCTCTCACACACACACACACACACACACACTAGCGATGTGCAGGGATGTAACCTTTCTACGCTGCTGTACGAGTCTGCACCTGCGCGCTGTTCAGGGTGGGAATTTTGTCATTTTAGGGGCAATAAGGCCATGTGACCTTTGGGGTTGCATTTGTTTAGGGCACAAGGCCACATACCAGGGCACAAAGCCCATTGCTCTAATTGACATCATGAAGAGCCATTTGTCTAAAATATGTGTTAAAAGGATTCAATTACACAGCGCCAATGTTATTTGACATGTTTTTTTTCTTCTTCTTCCTAAAAACCAAAACTTAAAAAAATTATATTTGTATTTTTATTCGTAAGGAAACACACTATTTGTGCTTTTCCGAATCCCATATTGTGATTGGGCTCCAGCCCGAATACACAGTGAGTGACTGAGGTCTGTTTCTTGTTGCTTGCTCTTTAAGCCTCCCAGCTCAATGCTGATGAGCCTGATGCCATTAGTGTTGATTTCATGCGACAGCGATGCAACCGGATAATGAAAATCAATAAGCGAGCGCAGCTTCTCTAAGCCTGCAATTGTCGGGTTTTCTAAATCCTTTTCTTGGCCAGGATAGGCCCTTCTCCACTGCATGCGCACACACACACACACACACACACACGCACGCACACACGCTGCACAGATAATGCAGAGGAGCACAAACACACATGCATTCACTTACAAAATGCACAGGCAAACACACGTACACGCCCATTATTACAGTAGCACAAAACACACACATACATACACACACACACACACACACACACACAGGCGCATGCAAACAGAATATATTGTTTGATTTATCAGAATACGCTGTTTTATATAATGCCAAAATGACCATTTTTGGTTGAGACCTTTTCAAGCATAAATTCATTTCAAAAGGTAAAGATTTCCAAATGTTTCCAAAAGTAAAAAAAAAAAAAAAAAAAAAAAAAAAAAAAAAATCCAAACGTCTGGTGTATAAGTCGTTTTTTTCCCCCTTAACTCGTTAAAGTGCTATAACCTCCCTCTGTCTCTGGGGGTGTGGCTCTTTGGTATTACATCGACAGACACACATCGATTGTCTCTCTCTCTGGCTTATCAGCGCTCTGCTTAGACAAATTGCATTTAGCTCCTTTGCCAATCCTCCAAATAGAAAGAACAAAGAAAGATGAGAAAAGTGAAAAACAACACGTGCATCACCGTACGACAAACCTCCCTTCCATCACACAGAGTTGGGGGGTGTGTGTGTGTGTGCCTGGGTGTGTGTGTGTGTGTGTGTGTGTGTGTGTGCTGTGATTGTTTGTGGATTAAGGTTATCTTATAGGCCTTGATTCAATGTCACACACACACACACACACACACACACACGCCAAATCAACAAACTTCCTCCCCCAAATTGAAAATGCCACTCTTGATCATGAAAACACACTTGACCCTGGTCTCTCTGTCTGTCTCTCTCTCTCTGTCTGTCTGTCTGTCTGTCTGTCTGTCTGTCTGTCTGTCTGTCTGTCTGTCTGTCTGTCTGTCTGTCTGTCTGTCTGCCTGCCTGCCTGTCTGTCTGTCTGCCTGCCTGTCTGCCTGTCTGTCTGTCTGTCTGGCTCTCCCTCTGTCTCTCTCTGTCCATCGGCGAGGGCAGAGTGACATAGGAGACTAGGGCTGTCACTTTTCATTCGAAATTCGAATTCAACTTCGAATGTGGGGGAGGAGGGCATGTTCGAATGTATAATTGACCTTTTTTTTTTTTTTTTTTTATGAACCAAAATTAACCAACTGCTGCTTGCTGGTAATGTTAATCCCATGTCAGAAAAAGTCTCCAGATTTGTCGCGTTAGTCTCTTCTGAGAAAGATTGTCTCCAGGGTCTGAAAAGTTGTCGAGTTGGATGCAGCCAAGTTTGTGAGGCAGTGTTGTGACTGTGAGCGTCCAAGCTAACACGTCGGGCTGATGCCCGGTGGCCTGGCCTGATTTTTTTTTTTTTTTTTTTTAACCCCTATGTGACATTAGGCTTTTTTTGGCCTTTTTTGGCTAGGTAGGTTTTTTCGCATTGTTAGAAATGTGCTTTAAATTGCTCTAAATCCGATGAACCTTGGCTGGGGGGGGGAGTTGGTGCTTATATCAAGGATCTGAAAAGTTGAATACCTACAGGCATTCCTGGCCCCGGGAAAATACAAATGAAAATTAAAATCACGTGAGTATCATCAGTGTCCAAAAATGGTTAAGTCATTTTCCCATTAAGAACCATTATAAACTGCAAAAAAGTGCTATTTTTGGGCCCCGAGACACTTTTTACAAAAATTATTTTTTTAACGCCTTCCTCCAGACTTTTTGGACTTAAGGCTTCAACATTTTAGTTTTTAGTATTTTTCAGCAGCTTGCAACATTTGCACTGATGCAAAATCCACCTGCCAGAGATGTGGGAAGCAGCCCTGCTCTGCCCATCCTGCCACTGAACGCTCTCTCTCACACACACACACACACACACACACACACACACACACACACAACTTTGAGAGCCGCTCGGCTGGACCTCTTCCAGCCCCCACGCCGTTGGCATTGCGGGCTGTGGGCAGTCGGCACAGCGGGTGGACACCGCCGGGCTTGCCGGTCGTCGGCAGGCTGAAGAGTGAAATTTAAGCCGTGAGAGAAAGGGAGGGCGCGGGGCCGAGCTGGGAGCACGCACACACACGGACACGCGGTCCTCGCCAATGCGGGAAGCATAGAGAGAGGGAGAGGGAGAGGACCCGTCCTATAATCCAGCGGGGGGCTTTGGGGCAGGTGGGGGGTGACGATGCCTCATCGTTCGTTCACCGAGAAGATGAGACATTCTCCCGGGAGTGAGTTTCCTCATTGCAGCCGATTGCAGCTGGGCCGGAGCTCCAGGCTGCCCCCGGGGCTACACTCTGCTGCATCCCGAGGTCGGGTGCAGGGTGTGGGGCAAGCAGCAGTGCATCGCGCACCCCCCCTCTGGAGCTCACGGAGCTCCAGGAGCTCCAGCTTCTTCAATGGAGCCCCAGCTCTGGATAAAAAAAAAAAAAAAAAAAAAAAAAAAAATCCTCTCTGGAGCTCCAGGGGCGGCCATACTGCAGTGAGTGCCCAGAAAGGACTCTCCTAAGTGACCAAAAATGGTCTAATGCAACTCACGTTTTTTTTTTTTTTTAATTGACACTGCGTCAAAAATAAAAGAGGAACAAACACAATGTTGGTGACAAATTTTACATATACCCCTTGAGTGTTAATCCCACCCAAAAACTTTGGGTGGGAATTGTATTTTGTGGGAAATTGTGGAAAGCTGAAACAAACAGAAAGCATTTTCAAAACAAAGTGGCTTATAAAGGGTTAAAATTCTGAAAATGTATAAACATTTGGGTATGTATGATGTCATCTGAGGGTATAAGGTTTGGCAAACACAAAAAAAAAAAAAAAAAACTAAAACAATGCACACATCCTACGTTAACATATTGAGTGACCAAAAATGATCTATTGACATTCACGTATAGTAATAATTAATGTCACATAGGACCAAAAAACTTCGAATATATTCGAACGAATTTCGGGCAATTAAAGTTCGTTCGAACTTTATTTTGGGAAAAAGTGACAGCCCTATTATATAGGAGACTGGTGGGTTTTTCGGCTCTCTCCCTCCGTTCCTCTCTCCAAAATAAAAAAATAAAAAATAAAACTTTTGGCAGATGCTGCAGCTCTGGGGGACAGAAGGACATAGGGGTGATGTTGGCTCTTCCCACAGAGAACAACGTGTGTGTGATGGCGTGCAGCGAGGGAGCGAGGACGCTGTGTGTTTTAGGAGACGGCCTTGTGTCCTTGCAGGCCTCTGTCTGACAGCAGCAGCCTCTCCTCCTCTGTCTGACAGCAGCAGCCTCTCCTCTGTCTGACAGCAGCAGCCTCTCCTCTGTCTGACAGCAGCAGCCTCTCCTCTGTCTGACAGCAGCAGCCTCTCCTCTGTCTGACAGCAGCAGCCTCTCCTCCTCTGTCTGACAGCAGCAGCCTCTCCTCTGTCTGACAGCAGCAGCCTCTCCTCTGTCTGACAGCAGCAGCCTCTCCTCCTCTGTCTGACAGCAGCAGCCTCTCCTCCTCTGTCTGACAGCAGCAGCCTCTCCTCTGTCTGACAGCAGCAGCCTCTCCTCTGTCTGACAGCAGCAGCCTCTCCTCTGTCTGACAGCAGCAGCCTCTCCTCTGTCTGACAGCAGCAGCCTCTCCTCTGTCTGACAGCAGCAGCCTCTCCTCTGTCTGACAGCAGCAGCCTCTCCTCCTCTGTCTGACAGCAGCAGCCTCTCCTCTGTCTGACAGCAGCAGTCTCTCCTCCTCTGTCTGACAGCGAGCGCACAAGATGGTTTGGAAAAACCGCACCGAAACAAAATAGCAGCAGGGCTGTAATTGCGTGCAGTGGGCTTGTATTCATTTAATTGGGGACGATAGCGTGGCCATCAATTTTACCCTTGAAAGTAGAATTGAATTTCCCCAAGGTTCAAATAACAATGGTTGTGATGAGGCTGCTGTTAATGCACACAGAGGGAGATTGTGTTTCAGTTATGAGACACAGGGAAACAGAAAACATGTCAAATTATATGCACTGGTATGTTTTTAACTCATTCCCTGCCATCGACGCAACATCGCGTTATTTCAGAATCAACGCTTCCCCGCCATTGACGCAAATCTGCGTCAATGGGTCTTTTTTTACTACCATACGATAGATAGCGCTCTTGGCCACCTTTGAAGTGATTACCACTTTTTGAAGTGATTACCATACTCGTCTAGTTCTCTGCAAGCCAGAATCTCCCCCCCACAAACCAGTCAGCGTTCTCAGCATCGATCTCCCTTCATGGAGGAAGCTCAAAACACATCCAGCGCGGTGCCTCAAAGCGTGGTACTACAAGGAGTTGTTTTTTCCCGGGCTGGAAGCGTTGTCACACGGGCTCTTGACAGTCACTCAACACGGAAGGATTTCTTTCACAATAAACTGGTAAACGCACACCAATCGCAGCTCGTGTCAGTTAGATCAGTCATCCGCTTTGTAAACCCTCACAGAGTGTACATTTCAGCCGTCAAATATGCTCCCACAGACCTCCAGGAAGTACCTCCAGAAGTAGTTCCAGAGTACCAGGAAGCACCAGACCTCCACACATGGAGTACCAGGAAGCACCAGACCTCCACACATGGAGTACCAGGAAGCACCAGACCTCCACACATGGAGTACCAGGAAGCACCAGACCTCCACACATAGAGTACCAGGAAGCACCAGACCTCCACACATGGAGTACCAGGAAGCACCAGACCTCCACACATGGAGTACCAGGAAGCACCAGACCTCCACACATAGAGTACCAGGAAGCACCAGACCTCCACACATAGAGTACCAGGAAGCACCAGACCTCCACACATGGAGTACCAGGAAGCACCAGACCTCCACACATGGGAGTACCAGGAAGCACCAGACCTCCACACATGGAGTACCAGGAAGCACCAGACCTCCACACATGGAGTACCAGGAAGCACCAGACCTCCACACATGGGAGTACCAGGAAGCACCAGACCTCCACACATGGAGTACCAGGAAGCACCAGACCTCCACACATGGAGTACCAGGAAGCACCAGACCTCCACACATGGGAGTACCAGGAAGCACCAGACCTCCACACATGGGAGTACCAGGAAGCACCAGACCTCCACACATGGAGTACCAGGAAGCACCAGACCTCCACACATGGAGTACCAGGAAGCACCAGACCTCCACACATGGGAGTACCAGGAAGCACCAGACCTCCACACATGGAGTACCAGGAAGCACCAGACCTCCACACATGGGAGTACCAGGAAGCACCAGACCTCCACACATGGGAGTACCAGGAAGCACCAGACGTCCACACATGGGAGTACCAGGAAGCACCAGACCTCCACACATGGGAGTACCAGGAAGCACCAGACCTCCACACATGGGAGTACCAGGAAGCACCAGACCTCCACACATGGGAGTACCAGGAAGCACCAGTTTCTCACGGAGAAGATGAGCATGTGACCCGCCCTGGTGTTTTCTCCGTGCGGGTGTGAACGCCCCGCCCCCTTTGCTGCACAAAAAGGCAGTTTTCTCAGCTTTCTGGTGAGAGACGCACGGTGTCAGTGAAAACAACCCACATTCATGTGTCGATAACTAAAGAACGGAAGAACGGAGAAACAAACAATGTTTTCACCCATGAGAGTAGAGGCTTTGTTCTGTCTTTTGGGATATTCTGTGTTTAAATGGTCACAGAAGAAAATATTCTGTGGGTTGTGGAAAATCACTGAAAATGCTCACAAACCCTGGCAGTGGCTGGCTACTTATTATTTTCCACTATGGTGGCGAATGAGTTAATATGACATTGTGGGTGTTTGGCAAATTCTCTCCACTAATTACCACTATTATTCCAGTATTATTTTGGGAAATGCAGTCTAAAAAGTATATGAGATGGGCCAGATCCACAAAGTAAGTTGCCTTGGAAACTGCCCACTCCACCGAGTGGAGTTTTGGCTGCTTCTAGTCCGGCATCATGACATGCAAGATTTCCTCGTTTGAAAAAACGCTTAGCCAATCAGCGCCGAGGGGGACTACAGTATATCTGTGTTGAGTGCTACAGTATATCTGTGTTAAGTGCTACAGTATATCTGTGTTGAGTGCTACAGTATATCTGTGTTGAGTGCTACAGTATATCTGTGTTGAGTGCTACAGTATATCTGTGTTGAGTGCTACAGTATATATGTGTTGAGTGCTACAGTATATCTGTGTTGAGTGCTACAGTATATCTGTGTTGAGTGCTACAGTATATCTGTGTTGAGTGCTACAGTATATCTGTGTTGAGTGCTACAGTATATCTGTGTTAAGTGCTACAGTATATCTGTGTTAAGTGCTACAGTATATCTGTGTTGAGTGCTACAGTATATCTGTGTTGAGTGCTACAGTATATCTGTGTTGAGTGCTACAGTATATCTGTGTTGAGTGCTACAGTATATCTGTGTTAAGTGCTACAGTATATCTGTGTTGAGTGCTACAGTATATCTGTGTTGAGTGCTACAGTATATCTGTGTTGAGTGCTACAGTATATCTGTGTTGAGTGCTACAGTATATCTGTGTTGAGTGCTACAGTATATCTGTGTTAAGTGCTACAGTATATCTGTGTTAAGTGCTACAGTATATCTGTGTTAAGTGCTACAGTATATCTGTGTTAAGTGCTACAGTATATCTGTGTTAAGTGCTACAGTATATCTGTGTTAAGTGCTACAGTATATCTGTGTTAAGTGCTACAGTATATCTGTGTTGAGTGCTACAGTATATCTGTGTTAAGTGCTACAGTATATATGTGTTAAGTGCTACAGTATATCTGTGTTAAGTGCTACAGTATATATGTGTTAAGTGCTACAGTATATCTGTGTTGAGTGCTACAGTATATCTGTGTTAAGTGCTACAGTATATCTGTGTTGAGTGCTACAGTATATCTGTGTTAAGTGCTACAGTATATCTGTGTTAAGTGCTACAGTATATCTGTGTTGAGTGCTACAGTATATCTGTGTTGAGTGCTACAGTATATCTGTGTTGAGTGCTACAGTATATCTGTGTTGAGTGCTACAGTATATATGTGTTGAGTGCTACAGTATATCTGTGTTGAGTGCTACAGTATATCTGTGTTGAGTGCTACAGTATATATGTGTTGAGTGCTACAGTATATCTGTGTTGAGTGCTACAGTATATCTGTGTTGAGTGCTACAGTATATATGTGTTGAGTGCTACAGTATATCTGTGTTGAGTGCTACAGTATATCTGTGTTGAGTGCTACAGTATATCTGTGTTAAGTGCTACAGTATATCTGTGTTGAGTGCTACAGTATATCTGTGTTGAGTGCTACAGTATATCTGTGTTGAGTGCTACAGTATATCTGTGTTGAGTGCTACAGTATATCTGTGTTGAGTGCTACAGTATATCTGTGTTGAGTGCTACAGTATATCTGTGTTGAGTGCTACAGTATATCTGTGTTGAGTGCTACAGTATATCTGTGTTGAGTGCTACAGTATATGTGTTGAGTGCTACAGTATATCTGTGTTGAGTGCTACAGTATATCTGTGTTGAGTGCTACAGTATATGTGTTGAGTGCTACAGTATATGTGTTGAGTGCTACAGTATATCTGTGTTGAGTGCTACAGTATATCTGTGTTGAGTGCTACAGTATATCTGTGTTGAGTGCTACAGTATATCTGTGTTGAGTGCTACAGTATATCTGTGTTAAGTGCTACAGTATATCTGTGTTGAGTGCTACAGTATATCTGTGTTGAGTGCTACAGTATATCTGTGTTGAGTGCTACAGTATATCTGTGTTGAGTGCTACAGTATATCTGTGTTGAGTGCTACAGTATATCTGTGTTGAGTGCTACAGTATATCTGTGTTAAGTGCTACAGTATATCTGTGTTGAGTGCTACAGTATATCTGTGTTGAGTGCTACAGTATATCTGTGTTGAGTGCTACAGTATATCTGTGTTAAGTGCTACAGTATATCTGTGTTGAGTGCTACAGTATATATGTGTTGAGTGCTACAGTATATCTGTGTTGAGTGCTACAGTATATCTGTGTTGAGTGCTACAGTATATCTGTGTTGAGTGCTACAGTATATCTGTGTTGAGTGCTACAGTATATCTGTGTTAAGTGCTACAGTATATATGTGTTGAGTGCTACAGTATATCTGTGTTAAGTGCTACAGTATATATGTGTTGAGTGCTACAGTACTGTATATCTGGGTTGACCTGAGCTTGAATTTAATAGAAGCTGAGAGTCGAACACAGGAAGAGCTCCTCCCTGCACAATCCATTTCCCATGTGATCTCAGCCTGGCATCCCACACAACTTAGCCTCCACACTCCAATCATCTATCAATCCCCACCACCCCACAGTAGCATCCCACACAACTTAGCCTCCACGCTCCAATCATCTATCAATCCCCACCACCCCACAGTAGCATCCCACACAACTTAGCCTCCACGCTCCAATCATCTATCAATCCACACCACCCCACAGTAGCATCCCACACAACTTAGCCTCCAAGCTCCAATCATCTATCAATCCCCACCACCCCACAGTAGCATCCCACACAACTTAGCCTCCAAGCTCCAATCATCTATCAATCCCCACCACCCCACAGTAGCATCCCACACAACTTAGCCTCCACGCTCCAATCATCGATCAATCCCCACCACCCCACAGTAGCATCCCACACAACTTAGCCTCCACGCTCCAATCATCTATCAATCCCCACCACCCCACAGTAGCATCCCACACAACTTAGCCTCCATGCTCCAATCATCTATCAATCCCCACCACCCCACAGTAGCATCCCACACAACTTAGCCTCCAAGCTCCAATCATCTATCAATCCCCACCACCCCACAGTAGCATCCCACACAACTTAGCCTCCACGCTCCAATCATCTATCAATCCCCACCACCCCACAGTAGCATCCCACACAACTTAGCCTCCACGCTCCAATCATCTATCAATCCCCACCACCCCACAGTAGCATCCCACACAACTTAGCCTCCACGCTCCAATCATCGATCAATCCCCACCACCCTTCTGCTTGGATCTGAAGGAACCACGGATGAAAGCAGATACCAAATAGGAGGAGAGTGAAAAAACGGGCAAAAAGAATTGCATTTGGAAGAAGTTGGAAACTCTCTCCGCCTCCTCCAAATTGATTGTCAGTCACAGCTACCACGGTTGTACTGATTTTCCCCTCTTCTTTCTTCCCTCGCTCTTATTTTCGTTTTGGCAGTTGACACGATTGTCAGCATGTTTTCTTTTTGCATCCAAATAAAATATGCGTCATGTAAGCTCATTTTGCTGAGAGCACTTTGACTAGCGTGTGTAAAAAGATCGCAGGCGGACCTTCTGTGTGCCAACTCCATTAGACATGGCTGCAAAGTCAGACACTGTAAAACGTTTGGGGGGGAATTGCTTAAAAGCTCTGCAAGTCCAGTGTAAAATATATATATTACTCCCTCTTCTCAAATGGCAAATAAAGTCCAGTCAATTTCACTAAAGCGTGTTCTGGCCAAAGGAAAACATGTAAAAACAAATGAAAATACTATTAATTTGATCGATGACTCGACATGTTTCTAAGGAACTACATTTTAGGCCACCCCCGCTGTTCCTCTGGAGGATCGAGTGCCAAGGATGTCTTGGGACGTCCCAGCTCTCAAAGCAGCATCTCTCACATCAGTCTGCAAGTGATATCCGTTGAATCTGACTTCGTTTTTTAGCTGACCTGCGACTAGCGGAGGCAGCTCTACGTGCAAATATCAACTCCGACAGGCCGTTTTGACGAGTCCACCTGGGCAGTATAGGCACTGAGGACATGGGGATGGGGACACACTGAAGATTTGCATGGCGGTTATGATCCGGGGGATGGGTATGGGAAGCTAGGTTGTAAAGTCCTGGAACGTCCTGGAAAGTCCTGGAAACCACCTCCCCTGGAGCCAAGTGCACCAGCTGGGCGTACGCCTAGGTGTAACGCTACGTCCGACGTAGAACGCAAAGTTACGACTAACTTAATTTTATGACTAGTGCACCATGTAGTCTTAAGCCCTGTATGCGTTGCGCCTGGGTGTAACTTTTACATCTGGTATGGAGCAGGCGTAAAAGTTACACCCAAGGCGTACCCATACTGACTGGCAGCTGTCTCATCTTGATCTGCGCTGTCGGGACTGACAGCTCTGTGCTGTCAGTGCCATTCAGTCCTGTGATGCGGGGGAATCTTCTCCAAAAATAATGTTCGATTTGTGCTGTAAATGGACATTTTGGGTGCAGGACCTCCGCTTGTCGGCGGTTATTTAAAAGCGTCGGAAGATCTTTCCATTTCTTCCTGACTTCGTCAACTGCCCACAGTGCGCAGTCTGCCATCGCATTCAGTACTGATTGCACTTGTGATCAAATTCCATGCATCTTGTTTCTGTTTGTTTGTGTTGGCGCTGTTAAATTTAGCTGTGAGAACGTTTCTATGCTTTGAATACAACTCTACTGTATAAGTTTGAGCAGAGTTGGAGCTGTCTGTCAGCTGTCTCGAGCTCGTCTGAGAGAAGTGTGTTGCTTGGCAACAAGCACGTATTCATGTGGACACGCACGTCCGCAGCCTAAAGACCGGGCGCAGCTACGACCATGTTAAAGGTCCCATTCCGTGCAAAAGCTGTTTTTACTTGTAAATGCATATATACTGCTGTCAGCCCTCCCTGTAATGAGTGGTCACACGCTCAGAACTGCCAGTTGGATTTGTCCCTATCCAGCGTCCCCCTGCAGTCTCCTCCAAGCCACACCCCCAAACGCGTCGTTTGCCCAGAGAGGAATCTGGAGAGAATTACGACGTCACTAGCTTCCTCCTGCATACTGCGCGGGTCTCTCTCACACAAGCTACCTGCACCATTTAGTCTATAGCCACAAAATTAACACTTCTAGCTGGAGCGACGCCAACTGTACGTGATCCAGCAACTGCAGAGGTGCATTCGGTAAGTCTAGGCATTTTGAGATGTCCTCTTTAGCGTATTACCGTTAAGTTAACGATAACTCGCAACCTAGCGTGCTATTCCACAGACGCTAATCTGATTGGCCGCTGGGAGCCTGGGGCGGGCTCTCCCTCAGCGGCCAATGGGAACTGTTAGTTCTGAATATATTATAGAAACAGGCCGTTCTTGGGAAGCGACCAGATGAGGAAGTGAGAACTCCGTCACAACAAACGGGTTTGCTATATTTTCGACAGATTAATCCAGAATCATGTTTTATGGACCAGAGACACACGTTTTTAAGAGGTTACAGCTGCACGAATTGGGACCTTTAAGTCAGGCTTGGTGCACTCGGTGTAAATTCAAATCACGTCGTCGGGCGTAGCTAAGACCGGCTAGCAGTTAAGACCTACTTTTTTACGCCCAGCCGGTGCACTCGGCTCCAGGTGGGCTGCAGCTGTATTGATGCATGTTAGCATGTGACGCCATCTGGGGACTTCTAGTGACTTTGAGCAGCTAATAGCTACTTTCCTGGGAAAAGAGTTGGCAACACTGCGGGTCAACTACTGTATATTATAATACTACTAACTAGCCTTGTTTGAAAAGAAATGCCTCAAGCTATTCTGGATAAAACAAACGCATTGCAAAATGTGTATCTGCACCCATGGCATTTACAATAGCCAAACAATGTAAGAACTTTGAAAGCCAAAGTGATACAGAACTCCATGGTGATACAAAGTGATACAAAGTGATACAGAACTCCATGGTGATACAAAGTGATACAGAACTCCATGGTGATACAAAGTGATACAAAGTGATACAGAACTCCATGGTGATACAAAGTGATACAGAACTCCATGGTGATACAAAGTGATACAAAGTGATACAGAACTCCATGGTGATACAAAGTGATACGGAACTCCATGGTGATACAAAGTGATACAAAGTGATACAGAACTCCATGGTGATACAAAGTGATACAAAGTGATACAAAGTGATACAGAACTCCATGGTGATACAAAGTGATACAAAGTGATACAGAACTCCATGGTGATACAAAGTGATACAAAGTGATACAGAACTCCATGGTGATACAAAGTGATACAAAGTGATACAGAACTCCATGGTGATACAAAGTGATACAGAACTCCATGGTGATACAAAGTGATACAAAGTGATACAGAACTCCATGGTGATACAAAGTGATACGGAACTCCATGGTGATACAAAGTGATACAAAGTGATACAGAACTCCATGGTGATACAAAGTGATACAAAGTGATACAGAACTCCATGGTGATACAAAGTGATACAAAGTGATACAGAACTCCATGGTGATACAAAGTGATACAAAGTGATACAGAACTCCATGGTGATACAAAGTGATACAAAGTGATACAGAACTCCATGGTGATACAAAGTGATACAAAGTGATACAGAACTCCATGGTGATACAAAGTGATACAGAACTCCATTGTGATACAAAGTGATACAGAACTCCATGGGAACAAATTGTTAATATGCTGCATTTTGTTGAAATAATTAAGACTTTCCCGTTGCTTTGTTGAGCTGTCACCATATAACAATGTCATGTCAGCGCTCAGACTGACCGCTGCAGCCGCTTTCCAAGCGGCTTGCAAGAAAGAAGAAAGAACGAGGAAACATGCCTTTCTGAAGAACAGGAAGAGCCTTTGGTTTGGATCAGTCATTTCATTCATCTGGTGACATGCAACCTGCTAATGCTAAAAATAAATAGCTCACTGATGAGAATATGCTGGCTATTTTCAGCGGAGGCTAAAGCCGCAAGGCATCATTATGTGTGGACCCCCACCCAGAGAAGAGAACACTGGGGTGTGACCATGCGTTTGTCTGGGTGGGTGGGCAGGTGCGCGCGAGAGAGAGACAGAGTGACAAAGTGAGAGAAAAAGAGTGATTGTAATGGAGAAACTGAATTCAGACATCACTTCTCACACAGTCACACACACACACATAGTCACACACACACACACACACACACACACACACCCCTCTCGCTCTCTCTTTCTTTCGGAGGCTATCCCCCTCCCAAATGGATAGCCGTTACCTCCGCTTTTTTTTTGCCAAGCAAAATCAATTGGCACCAGTAATGTAGGCTAGTGTGACAGAGTCTGGCTCTCAAAATAGGATCAAGCTTGTGTCTAGTACAATCCAAACCTTGTCACAATAACACAGAACGTCTTTGCACAGAAATATCAAGCCAGAAGTCTCAAAAACGATGGGAGCAGCCTACCTGCTACAGCTTGGGGCGATGACATCTATAGACAGCCCGGCTTGTATGGCCAGCCCAGTCGGTAGTGTAGTCTACATGTTGCTTCTCAGCAACTCAGGTACCAAAGACAAACATGTAGCTGAACTCGTAATTGTGACATATCATCCCACAGCACTGGAATGCAGATTAGTATGAGGAAACTGTGCCATCATGGACCACAAGGCGCTGTGGAGGGTGAGGCGCGTGGCCCAGCAGGTACGACAGGATGTGAACTGCCGAAACTGCAGGATTCTGTACACTCAGAGGTGCCTCAGGAGGTCCATGAAGATCATCAAGGATCAGACCCACCCGCACAACAAGCCTGTTCACCCTGTTACCGTCAGGGAGCAGGTCTCCCAAAACACGCACAAACACACTGAGGAATAGCTTCTCTCCTCAGGCCACAACAAATAAATAACACACACAGCACACACTCACAACACGCGCACACACACACACACACACACACACACACACACACGCACACAATACCTTGAGTGAATTCAATAAATCTCTCCTGCAAATCCCAAAACAAGCCCTCTGTATCACCTCTGGCTGATCATGAGGCTTTTTCAATACATTTCTGAGCACAAGTCACGACTGAGGTACACTGTTATGAACCCGATGTGGTCTCACATTTACCCTCCAGTTTCCCACTTTGTGTGTTACATCTGCCTTCAAACCACAATCAATTGAAACATTCAATTCAATTAAATGATTTTCTGCTTTGGGCTGTGATATATAGGCTATATCCTTTTCTCCTTATTCTTCTCCACAGACGGGGACTGCTCCCTAGTCCGATACCTCACGAGTCCGACGACACCTCATGGTTTTGGGTTAGGGTCTGGGGGAGGTTAGGTTTAGGCGTGGGGGTGGGAGAGGTTAGGTTTTGGGTTAGGGTCTGGGGGAGGTTAGGTTTAGGGTTAGTGAAAAACGGGGAATATAGAACCCGGGGAACATAGAAGCCGGGGAACATAGACATGATCCCCTGTCCAATGCCTCTTTTTTCGGACTCGTGAGGTATCGGACTAGTGCCATGGCACCCCACAGACAGCCATCACACGAGGAGCCCGTTCTTTTGCTGCAGAGCATCAAGTTCTCGATTAAACAAATCACCTCAATTATTTAAAAGCTTTTATGGACATTTGTCATCATCTCAGTTAATACACAGAGCTAACATGAAGAAATATCATTTAGCTATCTTGGGGTAGAAATATTCCCACAACTGTGCCTTTATGACAAGAACAGTATACTGTCAGTTGTATATTGTGTGTGGGAAGTTGAACATCCTTCCACTGCAAGTGACATTGAATCCATCAATCCTATAATAAGAAAGCAAAGAGTGAGCAGAATTGTGTTCGGCCACAGCTCTGCCATTTTACGTGAGATCGCGCTGAATCTTTCAGGAAGTGTAAAGAGCTCCCCTGTGGGTGACCCAAGAGAGCCGTAGTTTTTAATGAGGTAATTAGGGATGATTTATGGCCAAATTTGTAATGTTGTGCAATGGCTGTGCAGCCTCACCATTCACTGCAAATCCCTTGGAAGGACACAATTGGAATAAAACAATTATGAGTACATCCTTTTTTGTCTTCAAAAAATGTGGATGGGACTTACCAAACAAATTCAATTTAACCCTGATACCTGATACAGCATTTGCGTGTATATCCCTCATTTGTGTGTGTATCCCTTTAAGACTGTGAACCGCGGTCTTAAAGGGATACACACACAAATGCTGCATCAGGTATCAATGGGTTAAGACCTAGAATTCAAGGACCTAAATTGGATGAGTTTTACACATATCCAGAAATATTTATTTTCCTCTGTAACTGAGAAGCTGTCTGTTTAAAGGTGTAACAGAAAAACAGTGGCCAATGAGTAGCTCTCAGTGAGTAAGGAATAAGCAAAGAACATTGTCCAAACATTGTGTGCGTGTGTGTGTGTGTGTCCTAATCTCTCACTGCCTCCGCTTCTCCCAGGACTTCCCATCCAGTCTCATTAAAACATGGTGAGAGGCTTAACTGGAGCACAGTATGCTAGGTCTGCACACACACACACAGACACACACACAGACACACACAGACACACACACACACACACACACAGACACACACACAGACACACACACGCAACACTTTAGCATCCACCCTATTGGAGCTATTTAGGCCGCTGAAGTTATGAATGAAGTAGCTATACGAAGACCTTTATGCAACAAAAAGTTGTTTATATATGGCAATATATCTAAATATTATTAAGTCAATACTGATATATCCCCTGTTTATATATGGCAATATATCTAAATATTAAGTCAATACTGATATATCCCCTGTTTATATATGGCAATATATCTAAATATTATTAAGTCAATACAGCTGATATATCCGCTGTTTATTGTAACTATTTGAGGAGCAACCATATAGGCCTACTCATCCACTTCACAGTGATTTTCTGCACACGGTCTACCATTGTCTTCTACTTTTGCACCACTTACTGTATATGGAACCAGAGAAATAGATCCTGCTACTTTCCTCTCCATTATATTTCTAGTTTATTTTGCACGCTCAATAAACTTTGTTTTAACTTTGTTCAAGAGACATCATTTGACCAACTGGGGTGGTGTGTGTGTGTGTGTGTGTGTGTGTGTGTGTGTGTGTGTGTGTGTGTGTGTGAGAGAGAGAGAGAGAGAGAGCGGCCGTGGGAGTTATGACCGCATTGAAAACTTTGAAAATCAATCCAGACATCCTAAACACCAACAAAAAACTATTGAAGCAGAGGATTTCAGTTGGCAAAAATACATTATATTAAATATAATATATAAATATGTTATACATAGGAAACTATTAGGAAAATGAAAATGAAATTATTATGCCATGATAATGAGAGATTAGAGTTTCAAATCTAGCGATCAAAATAATAATAATAATAATAATAATAACAACAACAACACACACACGAGTAGCATATTCAGCTGTCAGCTGCATGCATCACATGTCAATCAAAGGGAACGGGGGCTGTCTCCTCTCTCTCTTTCAGAATGCTGCAATGATTTTCAAATGTAGACTGACATTGCAGAAAAAACACACACCTTGATTTAAAAATGAGAATTTGTCTGTCCTAATTTTATACCATATTTCCCAACCATTTATTTCCAGGTTTGTGATTGTATTAACAGTAGATTACTTTGAGGAAGTTGTGTCGGCCAGTGATACAGTAACCCCTTTCCAACCTGCCAATTGCACATGCGATATAAAGATGAACTGACACTTACATCTGAGAGTCATCACA
Organism: Poromitra crassiceps; assembly: GCF_964638095.1. NCBI lineage: Eukaryota > Metazoa > Chordata > Actinopteri > Beryciformes > Melamphaidae > Poromitra > Poromitra crassiceps. Next base: position 48,378,093 of record NC_139627.1, on the reverse strand, counting down.
ATTTTGGTATACTGTATTGAAATATGGCCCAGAATTAAATTGTCACACATCCCCATCTGTATTAAAGAATCAAATATTTTTATGATGTGTATGTTATAGCCTATGTGATGAACAAAACGTCTACAGTTACAGTAAGCGTGCGTTCAGAATGAGGACATCTATTACTTGACAACATGAGAATATTTGCTTTAGCCTAAACTGAGTGAAGAAATGATACGAATATAGGCTACAATACAATACAATAAGCCCTATTGTATTACCTGAGAAATCACTTGCCACCTGCTGCCCTTTCTCTCTCTCCCTATCTCTGTCTGTCTCTCTCTCTTTCTCTCTCGGCAATGATGCGCTGCTGTTAGTCAGCCTACATCAGAAATGAATGAATGAATAAATAAATATATTTAATGAAGAATTCATTTGCAGAAACAGCTAAATGCCTAAATGCCTTCTTAAAATGAAAAGACAACACCTGTTTGATACTTCCTGGAGTGCACATTAAAAAATAACATTATTTGGGTGATTTATGTGAAAATTATGAGGTGAAAATGTTTTGATTATGATCGATAATACAAAAATGTGTCGGGTTCTCCACACCCGCGAACGGTATAAAGGGAGTGAGAGACGGGAATCTGATGGGTTTGATTGATGTAACGCCCAGGGTCTAGGGCTAGGCTTTACATCAATCAAACCAATCAGCCTGCATCATTTTTGCCTGTGCAGGTGGTTAAGACCGCCCAAATCCCGGCACAAGTGGCATTTTGCGGGGCACGGAGAATAGCAGAGGGTTTGGCCACGTCTCCAACTTGCGCCAGCACCAGCGCTAAACACTATGTAAGCTCTAATTAGCGCATTTGCGAAGATAGGGCCCATGAAATGGCCACTGATGATGTCATCACCCTCATAAATCCCTGTCGCATAATGAGATCATCAGTGATATCATGAAATGCATAGTGACATCATCGGTGATGTCATAAATCCTACCCTGCTGATGGTATAAATAGGACCAGTAGACGGCAGGATTAGAGTACGACTTCATTTCTCAGAGGTCAAAGATGGCAAGCGACACTTGCATACTGAGGATAAAGAAAGACATCACATCCATCTATAAGGACCCTCCTCCAGGAATATTTGCCGTTCCTGATCCTCAAGATATGGCCAAGATCCATGCCCTGATCACTGGGCCATCCGACACGCCGTACCAAGGTGGCTTCTTCCTCTTCCTGCTTTACTGCCCTCCTGAGTACCCCCACCAGCCGCCACGGGTCAGGCTCACAACCACCGGACACAAGACCGTCCGCTTCAACCCCAACTTCTACCGCAACGGCAAGGTCTGCCTCAGCATCCTGGGGACGTGGGATGGCCCATCGTGGAGTCCAGTCCAGAGCATCTCAACTGTCCTGATCTCCATCCAGTCTCTGATGACGGAGAACCCCTATCACAATGAACCTGGCTTTGAACAGGAGTGCCAGCCGGGGGATAGCAAGAACTACAACAAGTGCATCCTCCACGAGACCATGAGGGTCGCCGTCTGCGACATGCTGGAGGGCAAAGTTCGCTGTCCCAAAGCTCTCTCGAGTAAGATGGAGAAGTCCTTCCTCGAGTATTATGATTTCTACGAGAGAGTTTGCAAGGAGAGACTGCATCTACAGGGACAGAACATGCAGGACCCGTTTGAGGAGAATCACGGCTGTTTTGACTACCAGGGCCTTCTGGCTCGCCTCGGGGACATCCACAGGCAAATACAGGAGAAAGGCCCGGCGGAGGACGACCACAACGACGACAACTCGGACACCAGCTTCTTACATGAACAGCTTTGTTCGAGCGAAGATTCTTCAGAATCTGATGATGATGATGACGGTGATTATGATGATGATTGATGGTGGTGATTATGATTTGTTATGGGCATAGTCAGGGCCGTCGACGGGGGGACAACCCGTACAGTTGTCCCGGTCCCCGGATCAGGGGGGCCCTTAAAAAAGTAAGAAGAAAAAATAGGGCCGCCCTGGGGTGGTCTTATGCTGATATTTTTCTTGTAATACATTTATGCTCTTTCTGTTAAAGGGACAGCTCACCCTAAAATCCAAAATACATATTTTTCCTCTCACCTGTAGTGCTATTTATCCATCTATATCGTTATGGGATAGTTGCCTGAGTTTTGGAGATATCCGCTGCAGAGATGTCTGCCTTCTCTTGAATACAATGTAACTGGATGGCACTCGGCTTATAGTGCTCGAAGCACCACAAATATACATTTGAAAAACTCAACAGCAATGTCTCTCCAGAAATCATCACCCGGTTACTCAAGATAATGCACACTTTGTTGTGGGCAGTTTCATGTAGGAAATATTTTCTTTTGCAGTCTCAAGTAGGAACTAGCTAGCAGCTAGCGGGTGTAGTTGGGTCAAAAGAAAATAGTTCCTCCGTGAAACTGCTCATAACAATGTCTGTGGATTATCTAGGCCCTAGATTATCTAGGCCCTAGATAATCTAGGGTAGATAATTCTAGGGTAACGGGGTCATGATTTCTGGAAAGATACATTGCTGTTGAGTTTTTCAAATGCATTTCTTTGGCACTTTGAGCACCACAAGCCGAGTGCCATCCAGTTCCATTGTATTGGAGAGAAAAAACTCAGACAACTAACACAAAATGATATAGATGGATAAATAGCACTACAGGTGAGAGGGAATATATGTATTTTGGATTTTAAGGTGAGCTGTTCCTTTAACCCTCAGGGCAATTTCATCATACACATTTAGCCACTGTTTTCTATAGTGTAAAAAAAGAACATGAAATATTTTCCAATATAATGAGTGCAAGTTGTTGTCTTTTTGTCTTTTGTTTGTTTGCTTGTTGTTGTAATTGTTTGTTTTGTTGTTTGATCCGTGGTGTCTGCGTTCATTTCTCTGCTCACTTCCATTCATTTTCAACACAGCTGTCCGTCTGTCTGTGGAGCACTGATGAAGCCTACGTATCCAGCAAATTTGCATATGTTTTGATGGACAGAAAAGTTCAAGAGGGCTGAGCTTTCTCTGGATGGACGTATCGGTTGGACGGATAGTTACTGTCCGCTTAGCCAATCAGAATCGAGGAGGCCTTCTCAGAGTGGAAATGGCTGAGCGGAAGTCGCGCCATGACAGTTGTCCGCATCGATGAAAATGCTATTTTTGAGCCACAATGCGGTTATAAATATCAACAACTAGCCAACAGATATCAAAGCTCGTTCCCTTTATGGAAGGAGCATGACTCGAACTGGCCGACTGTTACATCAGACGAGTGACGTTTTATCGCCACATTAGTAGCGTAGCACACAGAGCTAGCTAACGCCAGCTTTCTTCTCTCGGTTTATAGGCGCATCACTGACACCTTCAAGGTGCTTACCGCCACCTGCTGTACAAGTAGGTTACTTGTACATGCAATGTAGCCACAGCCTTAAGGCTTCACACAAGAACGAAAAAACACAACATGATGATGGCATGATGATTGATGATGTCACCCTCATCGTATCATCTGACATCACTGATGATGTTATTGATGATGTCACCGATGATGTTACTTGAAAATGTGGCATCCTACTGCTATAATTGGCTGTGTGTCTGCATATCTCTCTGTGTCCGGAGTTGCAAGGCACACCATTGCTCTGATCGAGTGTCTGTGCTGGAGGAACGTAAAGGTCCAAATATGACACATCGACAATAATGACGCCGATCGGGCGTGACAAATTGACGTGGGACAAATTGAGGCCCTGGGAATGAGAACCTGTTGGAATAACATGGCATGACCCCACCTGCATGACTCCAGACTATATAGCCCACACTGTGTCAGTTGTCCTTTCAGGTATGAAACCAGAAGGCAGGTTTTGATGCCTTGTGAGGAGTTTTGAGGCTCCGGTTTAAGCGACTAGACAGCAAGTGGAAGCGTTAACTCCTCTGCTTGTGTCTTGTGCGGCTATGAAGCAAGCCGAGCGAGGTCAGTTGTTGCGATTGATTTTACACCGAAAAACTCATCCTTGATCAGTGTGTATCCAGAGATAAAGGGCATGCAGTACTAGGCTACAGACTCAATTTGGAGCTTCAGATAGCGAGCCTGGCTATACAAAGCTCAACCTGGGCTGAAGCATTACCAAGGAGACTAAGCCCTCGTTCACACAGGACGCCGAAGCAACGCTCAACCGAAGCTGTAGGCTACCTACGCTGTAGCCACACGTTTCATTTCGGCAGGCGAAGCCGTTCACACCACCCGCGCGCGTGCCACGCTGACGCCGTGCCGAAAGCTTCGCTCACGCCACGCCGAAGCGATCACTCAGGATTGACGCCGAATTTCCAAGCTTGACGCTGAAGCCGTGAAGCATGAAGTCAATGGAAGTTGTTGTGGGCGGGTTCAAGGTGCGAGAGTAGGCGATGAGAGGAGCTGAGAGGAAAAGAGAAGGCCTGCTTGTGCCTGCTTCAAGCTTCAGTTCTGCTTACATTTGGCGTCCTGTGTGAATGTAGGCTAACACTAGCAATACTCACAAGAAATTGGGGGCAGTGATGGCCTAAAGGTTAGAGAAGCGAGATTGTGACCGGAAGGTCATCGGTTCAATCCCCGGGACCGGCAAGATAAATCTGGGTGGGGAAAGTGGAAAAGCAACCCTTGCCCCTCCCTCATTACCACCACTGAGGTGCCCTTGAGCAAGGCCATTAACCCCAACCGCTCCAGTGGAGCTGATCAGTGGCCAGCAGATCAGACTGTGGTTGTACTGGTCAGCTTCCAGGTGTGAATGTGAACAGAGCACTCCTGAAAAAGAGAGCATTGCTCTCAACGAGACTCCCCCTGTATAAATAAAGGTAAAAAAAAAAAGCTGATACAGCAACAACAACTTTCACAATCGTTCTTTTTTTACCGCGCGACTTCGTAATTAACCGCAAAGCTCACGTTAGACCGGACACTCCTGATATATATGACATTAAAGGTGCACTTTTGGGTTGGCAAAGAGAAACAAACTGTAAATAGCCACGGTACTGATTGTTTTGGAGGTCCCTGTGCAGCCGGCGGAGAGGCGCCTGGGAGAAACACGGCCGCTCCGCCCGGTGGATGGAGGCTGTCATGAAGTTACAAGACTCTCCGGTGGGGAAGTCCCTATTCTCTTTAGTGTCATTGTTGCAGACTTTCTCTCTCTCCCTCCATGTCTCTCGCTCTTTTCCTTTAGCAGACCCACTTAGGCTTTATGATAGTCTCTCGTGGGCCTTCTCCCTCGAACCCACTGCTCCCCCCCTCTCTCTCTTTCACAGTCAATGTCTCCCAGTCTCCTTGGAGAACCCTGCTACCCCACTTAGTTTTTTATGACTTGTTCTCCACCCCTCTAAACCCCACGCCCTTTCAACCTTCTCCTCTATATCCTCTCCTCCTTTTCCTCTCTCTCCCCGTCTGCCCTTGCCGTGTCCTTTGGGGGCACTTTTGTGTCCTTTGATGGCCAGACATCCTTCTTCCAGACGTCCTCAGAGAAGCTCCAGCAGACCGTCCGATTCCAGTCTCCCTACACACACACTCCATCCACCCCAGAGGATCTAGGCCCAGACGTCCTTCTCAGGCCATGTCCACACGTAGACGGAAGCAATCTTTTTTTTTTTCGTTTAAGAAAAGTTTTCCATAAACACGGAATCGTTTCAAGAAATGTGTGTATCCACATGAAACCACTGAAACCGCTGTAGAATATATGCCAGGCCAGTAAGTGGCGCTGTAACGCTGCCACAAAGTACACCAAAAACAGAGAATAAGACCATCTCGTCAATAATGGCATTCAACCACTAAGGGCGCACAGTCTATAATGTGTAGTGAGCAGCTCAAACCCTTGGCTTTGCGGGGAGGTTTGCCATGTTGATGAATAAAATGATTAAACCTATACAGGCAAATGCAGAGCTGTTCAGCAGGGCTGATGGTCTCCCTGTAGCATACAATATAGAACGTTAACTATCGGTGACGTTCCTGATATCATCCACTTCCATGATCTTTAGACATATGTTGCAAACACATCCCAGCGTATTGGCCGCTCCTGCACATCACAGCACAGGCTAAATGATGCAACATAAATATACATTATATAAACTCATGAAATAAATGTGTTTTTATTGAAAAAGTGGCGTCAAGTAAGCTAAAGTCTTGTTGGAGTGGACACGAGTGGACATCACAGTGCACCCGTGTTTTCGTCAAACCTCTCACTTCCCTATTCACGTTGTATTTACGAGGGCTATATATAAGGCAACCCGAGTATGTCCGTTACACTCAGGGTTTACATTTCATTTCATTTTGTCCAATATTAAAATATTCCAGAATTGCATGTTGTATTAAAAATAAATATTATTTCTATCTAACACGTTAAGCCTGATTTTGTTTGTGTTATTGTAAAAACTTAGCCGCCGCTAAGCCTTCTGGGAAATATCCGATGAAGGGAGAGGAGGGGTGGATGGGAAGAGTCAGCTGTGTGGAGCCCTGAGGATGTTGTACACGCTGTTCTCCGTGTCCACTTGTTGCTGACGGTGGTAAGAGAGGAGCATTATATTTTGCTGCAAGATCCCTAACAGGCTCAGTAGCTGCTGTAGCACGAACGCTAGTGCCATGATTGTTATTGTTGCTGGCGGAGAGAGGTGGGGCTATGGCGTCATCGGTTCAGGAAAGATGCGTATGGGTTGTAAACACGGAAATGCAAGGGTGGCGTCTTCAGATTTATTCACTCTGGTACCTGGTTTAAAAAATTAGCGTATACTCCCAGAACGTATACTCCCAGAACGCTGGTTCCGTCTGGACGAAACGTCCATACGAGAAAAAACTTTAGCGGATACACCTAAACTCGTCTCCGTGTGGACATGGCCTCAGAGAAGCTCCAGCAGACCCCCCCATCCCCCCCCCACACACACACACACACACACACACTCCATCCACCCCAGAGGATCTAGGCCCAGACGTCCTTCTTCCAGACGTCCTTCTCAGAGAAGCTCCAGCAGACCCCCCCCCCTACACACACACACACACACACACACACTCCATCCACCCCAGAGGATCTAGGACCCAGACAGGCCGCCACCCTTCGGGACTTTGATTACTGCCAGCTCTCTCAGAGCCGCCACTCACAAAACCCTCCTGCCTTCCAAAACAGAAAAGAAAAAAAACTTGGGCAGCCATGCCAAGATGAAAATAAGGCATTAGAGGGATGATACAGATGCTATTGACTGGTTTATTCTATTCAGCTCAACAGATTGCGGTCCATCACCGTGGAGCAGAATTATTATTTTTTCGACTTGGAAGGAAGGAGATGGAGGAGAGATGGGAGAGTGGAAGTGTGGAGCGTGTGTGTGTGTGTGTGCGCGCGTGTGTGTGCGCGCTGGTGACCCATAGTCCTCCAAGCAAAATGAAATAGCGGCAGACTCGGACGATATGACGGATGCGTGCGAGTCCGCCCGGTGTCGAATTGAAACAGAGGGAAATATAAGATGAGTCTCATTAAAATGTGACAGGCTGCTGCACGGAGGCCTCGCTATTCCCCCAGACTCTGCACTACTTAAACAGGAGGGACAGGCTTGAACAGGAAAAGGAAGCATGGAGTAAACAGGCTTTCGAGAGATGACTGCAAACAGGTCGGCTTTTCCCATTTTCCTATTTCCGGCTTCCGAGGGAATTCGGCAAGCGGAGCGGAATCCAATCAACGTGATGCAAAGGGAATATTCAATGCATCTTTACATCAAGTGTGATAAAAAAGAAAAGAAAAGGGAAATGAGATTGAAGTTAGATTGTGTTATTCGCTGTGTTGGATGGTGTTGCAGATGAGAAGACACGACTTTTAATTTCTAATCCAATCTTAAACGGTGTAGAAAATGCTCCATAATGGCCCACCATCAGGCCTGTTCTTGGGGTAATTGGCCAGGTATGTACACATACAATGAATGTGAGTCCGCTTTGCGTTGCTCTCAAAGTAGCTTAAGTCAAAACAAACAAGAGGCGGGTACAGTCAAACATTTACAACATTTGGCATTAACTACTACGGTATATACAATAAGTGTGTCAATTTTAAAATATATGAAATAATGTATATTGTAGAGTATATGTGTAAATAAGCCACAAATATGTAGATGTGTGTATAAACAACTCTGAACAAGTGTTATTGTGATTAATTCTTTAAGGCTTTAGTCTTAGTTTAGATATATATTTGTATTCTATTTGTAAGTCATGACTGTGCATCCCAAATGAAAATTTACATCATGTATATTGCATTTACAGTAAAGCAAACTAATGCTTCAATTCGGGGGGGATTAATGGTTAATTAATGATTATTAATAGTAGGGATGTTCATCAATTATCGAAAATCGATTATTGATCGTTAAGGAATTGAATCAATCATGTGGAATTTTTATCGATTATTGTTATACTTTTTTTTTTTTTTTTTTGCGGACTAGGTTTGGGTGGAATTCGTTCCTCCTCGCCCCACTCCATTGCACAGCCGACTAACGTGAGGTGGAGCTTCATATAGTCTCTAGTTTTCTGGCTGGGCACGGGCCTTTGTGCTAACAAAACTGTTTTAAACATGGGGAATTCACACCGGCATGCGCCGGGGACAGCAGAGTGTTGGAGAGGAGACACATTGAAATAAAGAGTTCATTGAGGAGAACACGTTGTCTTTCGTATTTTCTGCGATAGGCATTCATTTTGTAAAAAAAAATATATATTTATATATTAAACAAATATTATTATTAATATGATCGAAAATCGATAATTGATCGTTAATTTTCCCGATTTTCGATTATGGAAATTTTTCAAAATGAACATCCCTAATTAATGGTGCCATTTTATCCAGTTTAAGTCTTCCAGTGTTGCCTCCTTGGAGCCCTGGGTCTTACTCTATCACCACTGTGGTTGACAGATCCCACATCCTACCACCTACGATCTGTCAAAACACTGTCAAATAAACGACTACGCCTGCATGGCCTGCTCACAAACACATCCTACCACCTACCCTCTGTCAAAACACTGTCTGATAAACAACTACGCCTGCATGGCCTGCTCACAAACACATCCTACCACCTACCCTCTGTCAAAACACTGTCTGATAAACAACTACGCCTGCATGGCCTGCTCACAAACACATCCTACCACCTACCCTCTGTCAAAACACTGTCTGATAAACAACTACGCCTGCATGGCCCGCTCACAAACACATCCTACCACCTACCCTCTGTCAAAACACTGTGTGATAAACAACTACGTCTGCATGGCCTGCTAACAAACACATCCTACCACCTACCCTCTGTCAAAACACTGTGTGATAAACAACTACGTCTGCATGGCCTGCTCACAAACACATCCTACCACCTACCCTCTGTCAAAACACTGTCTGATAAACAACTACGCCTGCATGGCCTGCTAACAAACACATCCTACCACCTACCCTCTGTCAAAACACTGTCTGATAAACAACTACGTCTGCATGGCCTGCTCACAAACACATCCTACCACCTACCCTCTGTCAAAACACTGTCTGATAAACAACTACGCCTGCATGGCCTGCTCACAAACACATCCTACCACCTACCCTCTGTCAAAACACTGTCTGATAAACAACTACGCCTGCATGGCCCGCTCACAAACACATCCTACCACCTACCCTCTGTCAAAACACTGTGTGATAAACAACTACGTCTGCATGGCCTGCTAACAAACACATCCTACCACCTACCCTCTGTCAAAACACTGTCTGATAAACAACTACGCCTGCATGGCCCGCTCACAAACACATCCTACCACCTACCCTCTGTCAAAACACTGTCTGATAAACAACTACGTCTGCATGGCCCGCTCACAAACACATCCTACCACCTACCCTCTGTCAAAACACTGTCTGATAAACAACTACGTCTGCATGGCCCGCTCACAAACACATCCTACCACCTACCCTCTGTCAAAACACTGTCTGATAAACAACTACGCCTGCATGGCCCGCTCACAAACACATCCTACCACCTACCCTCTGTCAAAACACTGTGTGATAAACAACTACGCCTGCATGGCCTGCTCACAAACACATCCTACCACCTACCCTCTGTCAAAACACTGTCTGATAAACAACTACGCCTGCATGGCCTGCTAACAAACACATCCTACCACCTACCCTCTGTCAAAACACTGTCTGATAAACAACTACGTCTGCATGGCCTGCTCACAAACACATCCTACCACCTACCCTCTGTCAAAACACTGTCTGATAAACAACTACGCCTGCATGGCCTGCTCACAAACACATCCTACCACCTACCCTCTGTCAAAACACTGTCTGATAAACAACTACGCCTGCATGGCCTGCTCACAAACACATCCTACCACCTACCCTCTGTCAAAACACTGTCTGATAAACAACTACGCCTGCATGGCCTGCTCACAAACACATCCTACCACCTACCCTCTGTCAAAACACTGTCTGATAAACAACTACGCCTGCATGGCCTGCTCACAAACACATCCTACCACCTACCCTCTGTCAAAACACTGTCTGATAAACAACTACGCCTGCATGGCCCGCTAACAAACACATCCTACCACCTACCCTCTGTCAAAACACTGTCTGATAAACAACTACGCCTGCATGGCCCGCTAACAAACACAACCTACCACCTACCCTCTGTCAAAACACTGTCTGATAAACAACTACGCCTGCATGGCCTGCTCACAAACACATCCTACCACCTACCCTCTGTCAAAACACTGTCTGATAAACAACTACGTCTGCATGGCCCGCTCACAAACACATCCTACCACCTACCCTCTGTCAAAACACTGTCTGATAAACAACTACGCCTGCATGGCCTGCTCACAAACACATCCTACCACCTACCCTCTGTCAAAACACTGTCTGATAAACAACTACGTCTGCATGGCCTGCTCACAAACACATCCTACCACCTACCCTCTGTCAAAACACTGTCTGATAAACAACTACGTCTGCATGGCCTGCTCACAAACACATCCTACCACCTACCCTCTGTCAAAACACTGTCTGATAAACAACTACGCCTGCATGGCCTGCTCACAAACACATCCTACCACCTACCCTCTGTCAAACCACTGTCTGATAAACAACTACGCCTGCATGGCCTGCTCACAAACACATCCTACCACCTACCCTCTGTCAAAACACTGTCTGATAAACAACTACGCCTGCATGGCCTGCTCACAAACACATCCTACCACCTACCCTCTGTCAAAACACTGTCTGATAAACAACTACGCCTGCATGGCCCGCTAACAAACACATCCTACCACCTACCCTCTGTCAAAACACTGTCTGATAAACAACTACGTCTGCATGGCCTGCTCACAAACACATCCTACCACCTACCCTCTGTCAAAACACTGTCTGATAAACAACTACGTCTGCATGGCCTGCTCACAAACACATCCTACCACCTACCCTCTGTCAAAACACTGTCTGATAAACAACTACGCCTGCATGGCCTGCTCACAAACACATCCTACCACCTACCCTCTGTCAAAACACTGTCTGATAAACAACTACGTCTGCATGGCCTGCTAACAAACACATCCTACCACCTACCCTCTGTCAAAACACTGTCTGATAAACAACTACGCCTGCATGGCCCGCTCACAAACACATCCTACCACCTACCCTCTGTCAAAACACTGTCTGATAAACAACTACGCCTGCATGGCCTGCTCACAAACACATCCTACCACCTACCCTCTGTCAAAACACTGTCTGATAAACAACTACGCCTGCATGGCCTGCTCACAAACACATCCTACCACCTACCCTCTGTCAAAACACTGTCTGATAAACAACTACGCCTGCATGGCCTGCTCACAAACACATCCTACCACCTACCCTCTGTCAAAACACTGTCTGATAAACAACTACGCCTGCATGGCCTGCTCACAAACACATCCTACCACCTACCCTCTGTCAAAACACTGTCTGATAAACAACTACGCCTGCATGGCCTGCTCACAAACACATCCTACCACCTACCCTCTGTCAAAACACTGTCTGATAAACAACTACGCCTGCATGGCCTGCTCACAAACACATCCTACCACCTACCCTCTGTCAAAACACTGTCTGATAAACAACTACGCCTGCATGGCCTGCTCACAAACACATCCTACCACCTACCCTCTGTCAAAACACTGTCTGATAAACAACTACGCCTGCATGGCCTGCTCACAAACACATCCTACCACCTACCCTCTGTCAAAACACTGTCTGATAAACAACTACGCCTGCATGGCCTGCTCACAAACACATCCTACCACCTACCCTCTGTCAAAACACTGTCTGATAAACAACTACGCCTGCATGGCCCGCTCACAAACACATCCTACCACCTACCCTCTGTCAAAACACTGTCTGATAAACAACTACGCCTGCATGGCCTGCTCACAAACACATCCTACCACCTACCCTCTGTCAAAACACTGTCTGATAAACAACTACGTCTGCATGGCCTGCTCACAAACACATCCTACCACCTACCCTCTGTCAAAACACTGTCTGATAAACAACTACGCCTGCATGGCCTGCTCACAAACACATCCTACCACCTACCCTCTGTCAAAACACTGTCTGATAAACAACTACGCCTGCATGGCCTGCTCACAAACACATCCTACCACCTACCCTCTGTCAAAACACTGTCTGATAAACAACTACGCCTGCATGGCCTGCTCACAAACACATCCTACCACCTACCCTCTGTCAAAACACTGTCTGATAAACAACTACGCCTGCATGGCCTGCTCACAAACACATCCTACCACCTACCCTCTGTCAAAACACTGTCTGATAAACAACTACGCCTGCATGGCCCGCTCACAAACACATCCTACCACCTACCCTCTGTCAAAACACTGTCTGATAAACAACTACGCCTGCATGGCCTGCTCACAAACACATCCTACCACCTACCCTCTGTCAAAACACTGTCTGATAAACAACTACGTCTGCATGGCCTGCTCACAAACACATCCTACCACCTACCCTCTGTCAAAACACTGTCTGATAAACAACTACGCCTGCATGGCCTGCTCACAAACACATCCTACCACCTACCCTCTGTCAAAACACTGTCTGATAAACAACTACGCCTGCATGGCCTGCTCACAAACACATCCTACCACCTACCCTCTGTCAAAACACTGTCTGATAAACAACTACGTCTGCATGGCCTGCTCACAAACACATCCTACCACCTACCCTCTGTCAAAACACTGTCTGATAAACAACTACGCCTGCATGGCCTGCTCACAAACACATCCTACCACCTACCCTCTGTCAAAACACTGTCTGATAAACAACTACGCCTGCATGGCCTGCTCACAAACACATCCTACCACCTACCCTCTGTCAAAACACTGTCTGATAAACAACTACGCCTGCATGGCCTGCTCACAAACACATCCTACCACCTACCCTCTGTCAAAACACTGTCTGATAAACAACTACGCCTGCATGGCCTGCTCACAAACACATCCTACCACCTACCCTCTGTCAAAACACTGTCTGATAAACAACTACGTCTGCATGGCCTGCTCACAAACACATCCTACCACCTACCCTCTGTCAAAACACTGTCAAATAAACGACTACGCCTGCATGGCCTGCTCACAAACACATCCTACCACCTACCCTCTGTCAAAACACTGTCTGATAAACAACTACGCCTGCATGGCCCGCTAACAAACACATCCTACCACCTACCCTCTGTCAAAACACTGTCTGATAAACAACTACGCCTGCATGGCCTGCTCACAAACACATCCTACCACCTACCCTCTGTCAAAACACTGTCTGATAAACAACTACGTCTGCATGGCCTGTTCACAAACACATCCTACCACCTACCCTCTGTCAAAACACTGTCTGATAAACAACTACGCCTGCATGGCCTGCTCACAAACACATCCTACCACCTACCCTCTGTCAAAACACTGTCTGATAAACAACTACGTCTGCATGGCCTGCTCACAAACACATCCTACCACCTACCCTCTGTCAAAACACTGTCTGATAAACAACTACGCCTGCATGGCCTGCTCACAAACACATCCTACCACCTACCCTCTGTCAAAACACTGTCTGATAAACAACTACGCCTGCATGGCCTGCTCACAAACACATCCTACCACCTACCCTCTGTCAAAACACTGTCTGATAAACAACTACGCCTGCATGGCCTGCTAACAAACACATCCTACCACCTACCCTCTGTCAAAACACTGTCTGATAAACAACTACGCCTGCATGGCCTGCTCACAAACACATCCTACCACCTACCCTCTGTCAAAACACTGTCTGATAAACAACTACGCCTGCATGGCCTGCTCACAAACACATCCTACCACCTACCCTCTGTCAAAACACTGTCTGATAAACAACTACGCCTGCATGGCCCGCTCACAAACACATCCTACCACCTACCCTCTGTCAAAACACTGTCTGATAAACAACTACGTCTGCATGGCCTGCTCACAAACACATCCTACCACCTACCCTCTGTCAAAACACTGTCAAATAAACGACTACGCCTGCATGGCCTGCTCACAAACACATCCTACCACCTACCCTCTGTCAAAACACTGTCTGATAAACAACTACGCCTGCATGGCCCGCTAACAAACACATCCTACCACCTACCCTCTGTCAAAACACTGTCTGATAAACAACTACGCCTGCATGGCCTGCTCACAAACACATCCTACCACCTACCCTCTGTCAAAACACTGTCTGATAAACAACTACGTCTGCATGGCCTGTTCACAAACACATCCTACCACCTACCCTCTGTCAAAACACTGTCTGATAAACAACTACGCCTGCATGGCCTGCTCACAAACACATCCTACCACCTACCCTCTGTCAAAACACTGTCTGATAAACAACTACGTCTGCATGGTCTGCTCACAAACACATCCTACCACCTACCCTCTGTCAAAACACTGTGTGATAAACAACTACGTCTGCATGGCCCGCTCACAAACACATCCTACCACCTACCCTCTGTCAAAACACTGTCTGATAAACAACTACGTCTGCATGGCCTGCTCACAAACACATCCTACCACCTACCCTCTGTCAAAACACTGTCTGATAAACAACTACGTCTGCATGGCCTGCTCACAAACACATCCTACCACCTACCCTCTGTCAAAACACTGTCTGATAAACAACTACGTCTGCATGGCCTGCTAATAAACACATCCTACCACCTACCCTCTGTCAAAACACTGTCTGATAAACAACTACGCCTGCATGGCCTGCTAATAAACACATCCTACCACCTACCCTCTGTCAAAACACTGTCTGATAAACAACTACGCCTGCATGGCCTGCTCACAAACACATCCTACCACCTACCCTCTGTCAAAACACTGTCTGATAAACAACTACGTCTGCATGGCCTGCTCACAAACACATCCTACCACCTACCCTCTGTCAAAACACTGTCTGATAAACAACTACGCCTGCATGGCCCGCTCACAAACACATCCTACCACCTACCCTCTGTCAAACCACTGTCTGATAAACAACTACGTCTGCATGGCCTGCTCACAAACACATCCTACCACCTACCCTCTGTCAAAACACTGTCTGATAAACAACTACGCCTGCATGGCCCGCTCACAAACACATCCTACCACCTACCCTCTGTCAAACCACTGTCTGATAAACAACTACGCCTGCATGGCCTGCTAACAAACACATCCTACCACCTACCCTCTGTCAAAACACTGTCTGATAAACAACTACGTCTGCATGGCCTGCTCACAAACATATCCTACCACCTACTTTCTGTCAAAACACTGTCTGATAAACAACTACGTCTGCATGGCCTGCTCACAAACATATCCTACCACCTACTTTCTGTCAAAACACTGTCTGATAAACAACTACGCCTGCATGGCCCGCTCACAAACACATCCTACCACCTACGATCTGTCAAAACACTGTCTGATAAACAACTACGCCTGCATGGCCTGCTCACAAACACATCCTACCACCTACCCTCTGTCAAAACACTGTCTGATAAACAACTACGTCTGCATGGCCTGCTCACAAACACATCCTACCACCTACCCTCTGTCAAACCACTGTCTGATAAACAACTACGCCTGCATGGCCCGCTCACAAACACATCCTACCACCTACCCTCTGTCAAACCACTGTCTGATAAACAACTACGCCTGCATGGCCTGCTCACAAACACATCCTACCACCTACCCTCTGTCAAAACACTGTCTGATAAACAACTACGCCTGCATGGCCTGCTCACAAACACATCCTACCACCTACCCTCTGTCAAAACACTGTCTGATAAACAACTACGCCTGCATGGCCCGCTCACAAACACATCCTACCACCTACCCTCTGTCAAAACACTGTCTGATAAACAACTACACCTGCATGGCCTGCTCACAAACACATCCTACCACCTACCCTCTGTCAAAACACTGTGTGATAAACAACTACGCCTGCATGGCCTGCTCACAAACACATCCTACCACCTACCCTCTGTCAAAACACTGTCTGATAAACAACTACGTCTGCATGGCCCGCTCACAAACACATCCTACCACCTACCCTCTGTCAAAACACTGTCTGATAAACAACTACGTCTGCATGGCCTGCTAACAAACACATCCTACCACCTACCCTCTGTCAAAACACTGTCTGATAAACAACTACGTCTGCATGGCCTGCTCACAAACACATCCTACCCTCTGTCAAAACACTGTCTGATAAACAACTACGCCTGCATGGCCTGCTCACAAACACATCCTACCACCTACCCTCTGTCAAAACACTGTCTGATAAACAACTACGTCTGCATGGCCCGCTCACAAACACATCCTACCACCTACCCTCTGTCAAAACACTGTCTGATAAACAACTACGCCTGGATGGCCCGCTCACAAACACATCCTACCACCTACCCTCTGTCAAAACACTGTCTGATAAACAACTACGCCTGGATGGCCCGCTCACAAACACATCCTACCACCTACCCTCTGTCAAAACACTGTGTGATAAACAACTACGCCTGCATGGCCTGCTAACAAACACATCCTACCACCTACCCTCTGTCAAAACACTGTCTGATAAACAACTACGTCTGCATGGCCTGCTAATAAACACATCCTACCACCTACCCTCTGTCAAAACACTGTCTGATAAACAACTACGCCTGCATGGCCCGCTAACAAACACATCCTACCACCTACCCTCTGTCAAACCACTGTCTGATAAACAACTACGCCTGCATGGCCCGCTCACAAACACATCCTACCACCTACCCTCTGTCAAACCACTGTCTGATAAACAACTACGCCTGCATGGCCTGCTCACAAACACATCCTACCACCTACCCTCTGTCAAAACACTGTCTGATAAACAACTACGCCTGCATGGCCTGCTCACAAACACATCCTACCACCTACCCTCTGTCAAAACACTGTCTGATAAACAACTACGTCTGCATGGCCTGCTCACAAACACATCCTACCACCTACCCTCTGTCAAACCACTGTCTGATAAACAACTACGCCTGCATGGCCTGCTCACAAACACATCCTACCACCTACCCTCTGTCAAAACACTGTCTGATAAACAACTACGCCTGCATGGCCTGCTCACAAACACATCCTACCACCTACCCTCTGTCAAAACACTGTCTGATAAACAACTACGTCTGCATGGCCTGCTCACAAACACATCCTACCACCTACCCTCTGTCAAAACACTGTCTGATAAACAACTACGTCTGCATGGCCTGCTCACAAACACATCCTACCACCTACCCTCTGTCAAACCACTGTCTGATAAACAACTACGCCTGCATGGCCTGCTCACAAACACATCCTACCACCTACCCTCTGTCAAAACACTGTCTGATAAACAACTACGCCTGCATGGCCCGCTCACAAACACATCCTACCACCTACCCTCTGTCAAAACACTGTCTGATAAACAACTACGCCTGCATGGCCTGCTAACAAACACATCCTACCATCTACCCTCTGTCAAAACACTGTCTGATAAACAACTACGTCTGCATGGCCTGCTAACAAACACATCCTACCATCTACCCTCTGTCAAAACACTGTCTGATAAACAACTACGCCTGCATGGCCTGCTAACAAACACATCCTACCACCTACCCTCTGTCAAAACACTGTCTGATAAACAACTACGTCTGCATGGCCCGCTCACAAACACATCCTACCACCTACCCTCTGTCAAAACACTGTCTGATAAACAACTACGCCTGCATGGCCCGCTCACAAACACATCCTACCACCTACCCTCTGTCAAAACACTGTCTGATAAACAACTACGTCTGCATGGCCTGCTAACAAACACATCCTACCACCTACCCTCTGTCAAAACACTGTCTGATAAACAACTACGTCTGCATGGCCTGCTCACAAACACATCCTACCACCTACCCTCTGTCAAAACACTGTCTGATAAACAACTACGCCTGCATGGCCTGCTCACAAACACATCCTACCACCTACCCTCTGTCAAAACACTGTCTGATAAACAACTACGTCTGCATGGCCTGCTCACAAACACATCCTACCACCTACCCTCTGTCAAAACACTGTCTGATAAACAACTACGCCTGCATGGCCTGCTCACAAACACATCCTACCACCTACCCTCTGTCAAAACACTGTCTGATAAACAACTACGTCTGCATGGCCTGCTAACAAACACATCCTACCACCTACCCTCTGTCAAAACACTGTCTGATAAACAACTACGCCTGCATGGCCTGCTCACAAACACATCCTACCACCTACCCTCTGTCAAAACACTGTCTGATAAACAACTACGCCTGCATGGCCTGCTAACAAACACATCCTACCACCTACCCTCTGTCAAAACACTGTCTGATAAACAACTACGCCTGCATGGCCTGCTCACAAACACATCCTACCACCTACCCTCTGTCAAAACACTGTCTGATAAACAACTACGCCTGCATGGCCTGCTCACAAACACATCCTACCACCTACCCTCTGTCAAAACACTGTCTGATAAACAACTACGCCTGCATGGCCTGCTCACAAACACATCCTACCACCTACCCTCTGTCAAAACACTGTCTGATAAACAACTACGCCTGCATGGCCTGCTAACAAACACATCCTACCACCTACCCTCTGTCAAAACACTGTCTGATAAACAACTACGCCTGCATGGCCCGCTCACAAACACATCCTACCACCTACCCTCTGTCAAAACACTGTCTGATAAACAACTACACCTGCATGGCCCGCTAACAAACACATCCTACCACCTACCCTCTGTCAAAACACTGTCTGATAAACAACTACGTCTGCATGGCCTGCTCACAAACACATCCTACCACCTACCCTCTGTCAAAACACTGTCTGATAAACAACTACGCCTGCATGGCCCGCTAACAAACACATCCTACCATCTACCCTCTGTCAAAACACTGTCTGATAAACAACTACGTCTGCATGGCCTGCTAACAAACACATCCTACCACCTACCCTCTGTCAAACCACTGTCTGATAAACAACTACGCCTGCATGGCCCGCTCACAAACACATCCTACCACCTACCCTCTGTCAAAACACTGTCTGATAAACAACTACGTCTGCATGGCCTGCTAACAAACACATCCTACCACCTACCCTCTGTCAAAACACTGTCTGATAAACAACTACGCCTGCATGGCCCGCTCACAAACACATCCTACCACCTACCCTCTGTCAAAACACTGTCTGATAAACAACTACGCCTGCATGGCCTGCTAACAAACACATCCTACCACCTACCCTCTGTCAAAACACTGTCTGATAAACAACTACGTCTGCATGGCCTGCTCACAAACACATCCTACCACCTACCCTCTGTCAAAACACTGTCTGATAAACAACTACGCCTGCATGGCCCGCTAACAAACACATCCTACCACCTACCCTCTGTCAAAACACTGTCTGATAAACAACTACGCCTGCATGGCCTGCTAACAAACACATCCTACCACCTACCCTCTGTCAAACCACTGTCTGATAAACAACTACGCCTGCATGGCCTGCTAACAAACACATCCTACCACCTACCCTCTGTCAAAACACTGTCTGATAAACAACTACGTCTGCATGGCCTGCTCACAAACACATCCTACCACCTACCCTCTGTCAAAACACTGTCTGATAAACAACTACGCCTGCATGGCCTGCTAACAAACACATCCTACCACCTACCCTCTGTCAAAACACTGTCTGATAAACAACTACGTCTGCATGGCCTGCTCACAAACACATCCTACCACCTACCCTCTGTCAAAACACTGTCTGATAAACAACTACGCCTGCATGGCCTGCTAACAAACACATCCTACCACCTACCCTCTGTCAAAACACTGTCTGATAAACAACTACGTCTGCATGGCCTGCTAACAAACACATCCTACCACCTACCCTCTGTCAAAACACTGTCTGATAAACAACTACGTCTGCATGGCCCGCTAATAAACACATCCTACCACCTACCCTCTGTCAAAACACTGTCTGATAAACAACTACGTCTGCATGGCCCGCTAATAAACACATCCTACCACCTACCCTCTGTCAAAACACTGTCTGATAAACAACTACGCCTGCATGGCCTGCTAACAAACACATCCTACCACCTACCCTCTGTCAAAACACTGTCTGATAAACAACTACGTCTGCATGGCCTGCTAACAAACACATCCTACCACCTACCCTCTGTCAAAACACTGTCTGATAAACAACTACGTCTGCATGGCCCGCTAATAAACACATCCTACCACCTACCCTCTGTCAAAACACTGTCTGATAAACAACTACGCCTGCATGGCCTGCTAACAAACACATCCTACCACCTACCCTCTGTCAAAACACTGTCTGATAAACAACTACGTCTGCATGGCCCGCTAATAAACACATCCTACCACCTACCCTCTGTCAAAACACTGTCTGATAAACAACTACGTCTGCATGGCCTGCTAACAAACACATCCTACCACCTACCCTCTGTCAAAACACTGTCTGATAAACAACTACGCCTGCATGGCCCGCTCACAAACACATCCTACCACCTACCCTCTGTCAAAACACTGTCTGATAAACAACTACGTCTGCATGGCCTGCTCACAAACACATCCTACCACCTACCCTCTGTCAAAACACTGTCTGATAAACAACTACGTCTGCATGGCCTGCTCACAAACACATCCTACCACCTACCCTCTGTCAAAACACTGTCTGATAAACAACTACGCCTGCATGGCCCGCTAATAAACACATCCTACCACCTACCCTCTGTCAAAACACTGTCTGATAAACAACTACGTCTGCATGGCCTGCTCACAAACACATCCTACCACCTACCCTCTGTCAAAACACTGTCTGATAAACAACTACGTCTGCATGGCCTGCTAACAAACACATCCTACCACCTACCCTCTGTCAAAACACTGTCTGATAAACAACTACGCCTGCATGGCCCGCTAATAAACACATCCTACCACCTACCCTCTGTCAAAACACTGTCTGATAAACAACTACGTCTGCATGGCCTGCTCACAAACACATCCTACCACCTACCCTCTGTCAAAACACTGTCTGATAAACAACTACGCCTGCATGGCCTGCTAACAAACACATCCTACCACCTACCCTCTGTCAAAACACTGTCTGATAAACAACTACGCCTGCATGGCCCGCTCACAAACACATCCTACCACCTACCCTCTGTCAAAACACTGTCTGATAAACAACTACGCCTGCATGGCCTGCTCACAAACACATCCTACCACCTACCCTCTGTCAAAACACTGTCTGATAAACAACTACGCCTGCATGGCCTGCTCACAAACACATCCTACCACCTACCCTCTGTCAAAACACTGTCTGATAAACAACTACGCCTGCATGGCCCGCTCACAAACACATCCTACCACCTACCCTCTGTCAAAACACTGTCTGATAAACAACTACGCCTGCATGGCCTGCTCACAAACACATCCTACCACCTACCCTCTGTCAAAACACTGTCTGATAAACAACTACGCCTGCATGGCCTGCTCACAAACACATCCTACCACCTACCCTCTGTCAAAACACTGTCTGATAAACAACTACGTCTGCATGGCCCGCTCACAAACACATCCTACCACCTACCCTCTGTCAAAACACTGTCTGATAAACAACTACGTCTGCATGGCCTGCTCACAAACACATCCTACCACCTACCCTCTGTCAAAACACTGTCTGATAAACAACTACGCCTGCATGGCCTGCTCACAAACACATCCTACCACCTACCCTCTGTCAAAACACTGTCTGATAAACAACTACGCCTGCATGGCCTGCTCACAAACACAACCTACCACCTACCCTCTGTCAAAACACTGTCTGATAAACAACTACGTCTGCATGGCCTGCTCACAAACACATCCTACCACCTACCCTCTGTCAAAACACTGTCTGATAAACAACTACGTCTGCATGGCCCGCTCACAAACACATCCTACCACCTACCCTCTGTCAAAACACTGTCTGATAAACAACTACGCCTGCATGGCCCGCTCACAAACACAACCTACCACCTACCCTCTGTCAAAACACTGTCTGATAAACAACTACGTCTGCATGGCCTGCTCACAAACACATCCTACCACCTACCCTCTGTCAAAACACTGTCTGATAAACAACTACGTCTGCATGGCCTGCTCACAAACACATCCTACCACCTACCCTCTGTCAAAACACTGTCTGATAAACAACTACGTCTGCATGGCCCGCTCACAAACACATCCTACCACCTACCCTCTGTCAAAACACTGTCTGATAAACAACTACGCCTGCATGGCCCGCTCACAAACACATCCTACCACCTACCCTCTGTCAAAACACTGTCTGATAAACAACTACGCCTGCATGGCCTGCTCACAAACACATCCTACCACCTACCCTCTGTCAAAACACTGTCTGATAAACAACTACGTCTGCATGGCCTGCTCACAAACACATCCTACCACCTACCCTCTGTCAAAACACTGTCTGATAAACAACTACGTCTGCATGGCCCGCTCACAAACACATCCTACCACCTACCCTCTGTCAAAACACTGTCTGATAAACAACTACGTCTGCATGGCCTGCTAACAAACACATCCTACCACCTACCCTCTGTCAAAACACTGTCTGATAAACAACTACGCCTGCATGGCCCGCTCACAAACACATCCTACCACCTACCCTCTGTCAAAACACTGTCTGATAAACAACTACGTCTGCATGGCCTGCTCACAAACACATCCTACCACCTACCCTCTGTCAAAACACTGTCTGATAAACAACTACGCCTGCATGGCCCGCTCACAAACACATCCTACCACCTACCCTCTGTCAAAACACTGTCTGATAAACAACTACGTCTGCATGGCCTGCTCACAAACACATCCTACCACCTACCCTCTGTCAAAACACTGTCTGATAAACAACTACGTCTGCATGGCCCGCTCACAAACACATCCTACCACCTACCCTCTGTCAAAACACTGTCTGATAAACAACTACGTCTGCATGGCCTGCTCACAAACACATCCTACCACCTACCCTCTGTCAAAACACTGTCTGATAAACAACTACGCCTGCATGGCCCGCTCACAAACACATCCTACCACCTACCCTCTGTCAAAACACTGTCTGATAAACAACTACGTCTGCATGGCCCGCTCACAAACACATCCTACCACCTACCCTCTGTCAAAACACTATCTGATAAACAACTACGCCTGCATGGCCTGCTCACAAACACAACCTACCACCTACCCTCTGTCAAAACACTGTGTGATAAACTACTACGTCTGCATGGCCCGCTCACAAACACATCCTACCACCTACCCTCTGTCAAAACACTGTGTGATAAACTACTACGTCTGCATGGCCCGCTCACAAACACATCCTACCACCTACCCTCTGTCAAAACACTGTGTGATAAACTACTACGTCTGCATGGCCCGCTCACAAACACATCCTACCACCTACCCTCTGTCAAAACACTGTCTGATAAACAACTACGTCTGCATGGCCCGCTAACAAACACATCCTACCACCTACCCTCTGTCAAAACACTGTCTGATAAACAACTACGCCTGCATGGCCTGCTAACAAACACATCCTACCACCTACCCTCTGTCAAAACACTGTCTGATAAACAACTACGTCTGCATGGCCTGCTCACAAACACATCCTACCACCTACCCTCTGTCAAAACACTGTGTGATAAACTACTACGTCTGCATGGCCCGCTCACAAACACATCCTACCACCTACCCTCTGTCAAAACACTGTCTGATAAACAACTACGCCTGCATGGCCTGCTAACAAACACATCCTACCACCTACCCTCTGTCAAAACACTGTCTGATAAACAACTACGCCTGCATGGCCTGCTCACAAACACATCCTACCACCTACCCTCTGTCAAAACACTGTCTGATAAACAACTACGCCTGCATGGCCCGCTCACAAACACATCCTACCACCTACCCTCTGTCAAAACACTGTCTGATAAACAACTACGCCTGCATGGCCTGCTCACAAACACATCCTACCACCTACCCTCTGTCAAAACACTGTCTGATAAACAACTACGCCTGCATGGCCTGCTCACAAACACATCCTACCACCTACCCTCTGTCAAAACACTGTCTGATAAACAACTACGTCTGCATGGCCTGCTAACAAACACATCCTACCACCTACCCTCTGTCAAAACACTGTCTGATAAACAACTACGCCTGCATGGCCTGCTCACAAACACATCCTACCACCTACCCTCTGTCAAAACACTGTCTGATAAACAACTACGTCTGCATGGCCTGCTAACAAACACATCCTACCACCTACCCTCTGTCACTGTCTGATAAACAACTACGCCTGCATGGCCTGCTCACAAACAAGTGTAGGGAAAGATGGCTGGGCCGAGGGAGAGGGAAGGCAGGGACGAGTAGGAGGATAAATGTGGATCAGAGCGTCAACTTTTTGACAGTTTGAACAATGGCCTGGAGGGCTCGCTGGAAAAACACGTTTTGCTGAAAAACGCCCCCGTTTAGCTTTCCCTTTTGACACTGCAAGTCTGCAGCTCTGAAATTGACCCCTTAGCAAACACACACACACACACACACACACACACACACACACACACACACACACACACACACACACACACACACACACACACACACACGGGCTTGACGAGGGAGACCTTTGGTTGGTTTCCAAGACCAAAAGCTGTCAAAGCACATCTCAGAGTTGGACAATGGGCCCCCGGTTTCCTCGCAGAGAGGAAAGGAATCCACCACATCGGCTTCTGCGGTGCGGCGCTCTCCCTCCGCCTGCCTGACCACCGATCCTGCTTCACAGGGAACGTGAGGACATCTTTTTTTTCCAGTTGTCTGGCGAGACATTGAGGCCCAAAACACAGCCTGTCTCTCTCACACGCACACACACACACACACACACACACACAGACACACACACACACACCAGCTGCTGAAAGCGTACGCCAGACTTCTGTCTATAAATGTATATAATTTCCGTAGCCTTTCTTCTTCCAGCTTGCGTCCGCCCTCCCCATTCAGTGGCAGCCATGTTAGAGCAGTCGCTGGCTTTTGCGCTTGTGTGTTTGGGGTCGTCGTCGGAGAGATGAGAGTCGACTCGCACCTACAGTACAGGGCCATGGTGGGCTGGGATGAACAAAGAAAGAAGCACAATGAAGTGAAGGATTCTGGGAGACGCGAAGCGGACAGTGGGCGGACGGGGTCATAACTCATCCGCTATTCCTCAGAGAACGCCGGCGGCCAACGCTGCAACAATGGGCGCAGGACCGTGGCGATTCAGATACGACCGGCCAACCCACCCCAGGGGACAAAGGACACACACACATACACACACACACACACACAGAAAAAACATCCAACTTTGATCATCTCTTTGTGTGCGGTGCGGGCCCGTGTTTGTGTGTGTGTGTGTGTTCTCGTGGTTCCTGTACCACGGCAAAACACAATCACAATTCTATTGAGTTACTGGAGTCAGAGGGGACCTGGCGGCATCCGCTCCTTTGCCCCCGAGAGTGACTGGGAGTGAGCATGATTGAATTATCTCCAGGCAGAAAGGAGCATATTGGAACATGTCTCCTCAGATACTGAAGGGCCTGCAACACTGGAAGAAACATAAACTCCATTCTCCAGCTGGATTGATCTGGTGTTGCTCTGTAATTGCATTGGGGAAAGTTAGAAAGAGAAGTGGGGAATGACTATATGTTGCATTAGGGGGGTACAGGGGAGATGCTGCTATGTGCTCGCAGTTAGCCAATTATTCCACATTGCAGAGGACAAAGGGTCTGTTTAAAGGAACACGCCGACATTTCGGGATATTCGCCCCATTTGCCATAGTTGGGAGTCGGGATGTCACGATACTAGAATTTCTACTTTTTGATAGCGCTACCCAGGAAAATAGCGTTACTCGATACCATTTTCGATACCACGTGGCGGGATGACAACAACACATCAAGAGGCATAAGAAATCAACAAAGACAGATGGACGGACAGATGCACGCTTCTCCATAATCTAGACCCGATAAAAACGTTGACTTTACACAGCAGATTACACCTGCTCTAGTCATCAGCCTATCATAACAGAGCAGATTACCCCTGCTCTAGTCATCAGCCTATCATAACAGAGCAGATTACCCCTGCTCTAGTCATCAGCCTATCACAACACAGCAGATTACACCTGCTCTAGTCATCAGCCTATCATAACACAGCAGATTACACCTGTTCTAGTCATCAGCCTATCATAACACAGCAGATTACACCTGCTCTAGTCATCAGCCTATCATAACAGAGCAGATTACCCCTGCTCTAGTCATCAGCCTATCATAACAGAGCAGATTACCCCTGCTCTAGTCATCAGCCTATCACAACACAGCAGATTACACCTGCTCTAGTCATCAGCCTATCATAACACAGCAGATTACACCTGTTCTAGTCATCAGCCTATCATAACACAGCAGATTACACCTGCTCTAGTCATCAGCCTATCAGAATACTTTGAACTTGTTGAAGCAAAAGATACCCACCAATGACAGGGAGGGAGAAGTCAGTGGTATGTTTGATACAGTTGCAAATGAGTATTGTATCCGTTTCAAATTCTTAGTATTGATACTTATCGATACCTGTTGCAAATGAGTATTGGATTAATTTCAAATGTTTAGTATTAACTTTTATCGATGCTATTGATACTTTTAACAACCCTAGTTGGGGGGGAAGGGGGGGGGGGCTTTAATGGGGATATAGGCTAGCTCGTTCCGCAGAGAACCAGTCATTTGTGCTAAGCTAACTAGCAGGAGGGGCATTACTTTCTAATGCACGCACAGGAAAGAGAAGAGCATCTATCTTCTCATCTATCGGGAATATGGCAATGAGGCAAGTGCCCCAAAATGTTGACGTGTTCCTTTAAGGCTTAAAGGACTCCAGCACTGACTTTTAGGCAAAGAACTTTTGATGGACCTACCACTGAGCGACTATACGAGTGACAGCATTTTAACCTCTGTGTTCACTATTTTTGCATAATGGTGCTTTTGAGATCTGAAGCTCTTGCAGGCAATGTACACCAGATGCGTTACGGCTGCGTTGCGGATCAACTCTCGCCCATGTTAATTGATGGGCGATAGATGCGGTACGGAAAAATTACGCACCCGTTCTATTTTTGTCGGATCCCGCACCTGTCTGACGGATTACATGAGTGTGGGTCTGTTCGCAGCCGCACCGGAGCCGTACCACATCTGTTCCGGAGGCGGTGTACATTAGCCCTTATCCTCTGCTAAACACACATCGGCTACAGTGGCACTTATCATTTCAGCGTGATTTCTGACATCTCATAGGATTTGATTAGATCCATTACTAATCATGGCTCTGTCAGCACTGTTTTTTGTCTCGTCTGTTGTTGGGGTTTTTTCTCGACCGAACAGAGTGACTTACTGTATAGTAAGCTGCTGCTTATGGCTGAAAGTCAGCTGAGACTGCTACATGATGGTTACATTGTGGCCGCATCCTCTGTTTCCATCCTCTCTGTGAGGATAGTTATGGTTTTGTATCGATTGCATGCACATCTGTTTAAATGATTAGTCAGCTGCAGAGAGGGTGAGTGGGAACATTTTGACAGATTGATTTGACAAAAAAATAAATGAATGAATAAATGAATAAATAAAGAAATAAAAAGTAAGTAAATAAATAAATAAATGATAATACACTTAGAAAACAAACAGCAGGTACAACTATAAACAGATACACTGATTACTCATAAGGATAGTAGCCAGGTCGGGTGTATAGGTCAGCCAGCCAGAAGCAGTGGGGCTCCCGGCACGTCTAACCTTTCCTCAGCCTCCCACAGGCAGCTGACACTGAGCTGACACCGGCCCGCACGCCGGTCCCCTCACACACCGCAAACACACACCCAGACAGGGCAAATTTACCTGGCCTTTTCCCGCCCACCATGCCGTCTCACTAGCTCATGCACGCACACGCACACACACACACACACACACACACACACACAGCCATACCGTTACAAAAAGGAGAGAACCGTTCATTATTATAATAATTATTTATTAAGTTACACCTAATTCCTAGACCTAATCAGTCAGCTTCCACCGTCAGCACCCTATGTCACATTACAATCTGTCCCTCAAGTGATTAATTTAACGTGTCGTGTATATATATATATTTAGAACACGGCTCTCTTGAATACTCGATTCTGATTGGTCAATCAACAAGATTCACCGGTCATTATTTCTCGACAACCGACCGCTGCTCTGCCACACCTGGATTAATCAGTTGATAAGAGCTTTTTGTCAGCAGACACTACTAATTAGGCCAACCAGTTGCAGCTGTGGTGTCTTGTGTGCCAATTAGGAATTAAACCGCTTTGTCGTTGAAAACGCTATTAGAAAATCTATTTGAATAATTATTTTTGTCAGATTATTGAATGATTTAGTTGTAGGCCGTGTTCTAAGCGGGATAACATAATATCCCGCTTAATAATAATATAATAATATAATAATAATATAGCTTAAACATAATAATAGAAATAATGACCTTCAGGTGAATGATTGAGCCCTCCGCTGCGCGTCGGGCTCAATCATTCACCTGTCGGTCATTATTTCCCCCGTAATCACCGCCTCAATATACATTATCCCTTACACATACACATATATATACTGTATATATATATACACTAGGGCTGTTGAAACGAATTTTGATATTCGAATATTATTCGAATTTAATAATTATGAACGAGATTCGATTATTATTATTTTTTTTAAACAAATATTTTTTTTTTTTTATTTTATTTTTTTTTTTTTTAGAACACTAGAACAGTGACAAGTTCTGACAACATACTTGAAGAAAAGAGTGTTAACTGAAGTTGACTGTTGAAGCTGCTATACTGATGTAAACCTACCTGTAGCTCTTAAAATGTATGTTCATTCATTGTTAACTGAAGTTGACTGTTGAAGCTGCTATACTGAATGTAAACCTGTAGCTCTTAAGTGCAATACGTGACTGATTTTGTTTTGTTCATGGCTCATTGTTGTTTTGGCAAAGTTTACTTATTTGTTTATTGATAAGGAGCTCAAACAAAGGCTGTGTCTTTTTTTATTATCAATTATTTTATTTTAGCATTTCAGACAGCACCAATACATCACTGATGAATATTAACTAAGCTCTGGTTATCTGACCTATTTTCTAATGCAATGAATGTATGTACATTGTACAATGAACATGTTTTCTTAAATAAACATCATTGCTGGACTATTTGTGATAAGCCTAATATTATTTTGAATATTCATCCACCATTCACTTTTCCATCTACATTTGGTAAAATGCTTAGAAAAAGTTTTACTTGGTCAAACCCAAAGATTCAGCTATATTTAGAATCAGAACATAACATAAGAGAAGACAACAATTCACTCAGACCAAAAAAAAAAAATTTTTTTTTTTTTTTTTTAAATTCAATTAAAAATTAATTAAAATATTCGAATATAATTCGAATATTAAAATGTATAAAGCACTGAAATTCGAATTTGATTATAGAGGGAGATTGACAGCCCTAATATACACACACATTAGGGGTAAAAATGTAACTCACAGTTCTTCAAGGACTTCTCGCTGTCTGCCCTGGAGGAACCCAAGCTCTGGCACAGGACGTGGGGACGTAACCCTCTGCGTTCGTCTCCAGGCTTGGCCATGCAGTCCCGACTTCGATGTGTTGGCCTTATCGTTCAGAAGGTGTTTGAGAATCCCATTCCGCCAACGTGGCGTTGTGTTGCGTGTAGATCCGCCATCTTGTTATGGAAATCCAGAGTCGTCAGTGTCTATGAGAATATCCGTCAAACATCAGTAGAGTCACGTGTGGGTTGGTGTCCCATTAGCTAGCATCGCGCCCAGCTAGTGTTACAGTAGCCATACCAGTAGCTCCAAATAATGTTAGCGTCCACTCCTTTACAGGTTGTGTCGTCGTCAATGTCCACACACACAATCCCAGCTGCCCTCAGCGAACAGCAGCTCCATTTGAGTCCACCATTCCCACCGTGTCTCACCAGCTAGCCGACTGCCTTGCTCAATGCAGTCTGTTCTCGGCGTGGTAATCTATGGCATGATGATTTTTACCTTGAAAAGGAAAAAAGTCTGCACTCTGGAGCATACTTAAGACTTAGAGGAGTTTTATTGATAACGTTTCGGTTCAACAACCTTCATCAGAAACGCTTCTCTCTACTATGATGATTTTTACCCCCTTATTTGCATGGACTATTCTGTTTGGAGTCTGATGATAGTGATTTTTTCCACATTCTTTTTGGATAAACATGGATTATTTATTTTTTGTAGTGTTGTGTATGCGTGTATGTGTATGTGTGTATGTGTATGTATTCGTGTATGTGCGAGTGTATGTACGTTGCATGCCAACGTACAGGATAACTATGAGCTGCTGAATAGCACCATCCTTCCTAAAAACTTTATAATACAACATGTTATCCTCTACAACTAAGGGACTAGTGATGGCTCATCTGAACATTTGTAGTATTAGAAACAAAGTACATGAACTGAACTGTTTTACTCAACATAACACCATCCATATCTTGGCCATATCAGAGAGACACTTGGATGCTACTATCCAGGATGTAGAGGTTTCCATTGAGGCCTATGCCATTTTTAGGAAAGACAGAAATACTGTATACATGGGGGTGGTGCAGCAATATTTATCAAAAATAATTTTCCAGTAACACTGTGTGAGGAGTTCATGTTAAGTAACTTGGAATCATTCTGGGTTAGAGTTCACCTACCTCACCTAAAGCCAATCTTGATAGGTTGCTGCTATGGGCCCCCGGGAACAGATACTCAATATCTAAATGACTTTTGTGAGCTGATTGACAGAGCTGCAGATGTGAATGGTCAAATGATCACATTATACAGTGGCAGAAACTGTTTTCAACTGATATCAGAAAGATTTACAGGTGGCAATTTCACAAGATGACGCAGATAACAACTAAGGCCGGCTACCAACTTTCATTGTGGGCCTATATTTATGCTGGTTTTCCTATGCATGTATCAGCATCTCGATTATCTATTCGATGTCTGTTCAACGTGTTTGCCGGCTAGTCACGTACACGCCTACACACGACATCGGCGCACACGCACGATTTGTCACACACACGCGAGACAATCTCACAACTCCATTCCATGACAAGCAGAGAGGAATATAATGCACCCTCCCTGTCTATTTCTCCAGGGCTGTCATGAATCTCTCTTGTAATTGAAGTATCTGGTGGCGCACGCCAAGCCTTTTTACGACTATAGCACTGACTCTCCAATCCACATCGATACAAAGGAGGAAGTCAGCCTCCGGGGCTGCGAGCCGTCATCGGAAGATCATCTATGAAAGAGATGTTATTAAAAGCAGAGAGTGAAGTTCTTATTTAAAAAAAAAAAATAGGACTAAAAAGCCGATATGCTTGTGCAGAGTGAATCACACTGTATGTAGCAGGAGAAAAAAGTAATAATCGGTGACATTTTCATATAGAAATCTGCATCTGAAGCTGTAGTGCTACTCTCTCTGTGTCTTATGTTGACTGATATAATACAATAGTGATTCAACCTATTGATAGTATTGTTCCACACAGGGCCATTTTAGTAATATAATAACAGGTGATTGTCACCAATTCCAAGGCAATATAATCAAATGACAGCCACAGGCAAAGAGCTGTGTATGTTGGTGGGCATGTGATATCATGGGAATACTACCAACAGTATGAAAGCGTTTACATTTCTTGGTCTTGGATGGGGGGCGGGGGGGTTGGGGGGCGGGGCACGGCGATAAGCACTTAATGGCGCCAATTAAGCAGACAAAATAAATGATGAACAAAACACGCAAAAAAGATTGACGTTAACACGTTCAGTGCCAGCGACGCCATATGGCGTCATTAGAAATTTACCGTACAGTGCCAGCGACGCCAAATGGCGTCATAACTCCAAATTGTTTTTTTGACGGGGGGGTGTCGATCTAAGCTTCTTACGTCGCCTCTAACAATATTGTAGCTATTGGAGGTCGATAACCTATTTTACAAACCCATTAGGTGGCGACAGCACTCTCCTGATCAGAGAAAAAGGAGCCAAACACACAGAAATAGTCACTGGTGAAAATGAGGAAATCGCATTGCATCCGTCCGTATGCATCGACGTGCCTCCATAAACGAGCACAACGCCAGCTGTGCCCCCAGCAGCAGCATCCGCTGTCACAACTGAGCACTTCCATGTACGCTGCAACAGCACATTCACATAATCAGCATTATTATTCCGAACTGGAAGCATGCCAGCCCGTGACAAACACACGCGGAACCAAAAAGCTGAATGTCGCGCACCATTCACTGTGTGTGCGCAGCAAACTCAGCAGAGACTGAGAGCCACCAGACACATAAGACACACCCAGGAGGCGTGTGCAGTTGAGGGGGGGGGGGGGGAGCACGGAGAGCAGCAGAGCAGCATACACTTCACCCAGACAGACCCAGACATCAGAAAATTAGCTTCAGAGTCAGAGATGTGCTTGAAATGTTTAATTTCACAAAAGGCTCATTATCTCAGCTCGTAGAAAAAAAGGTATGTTTTTCGTTCAATCAAGCTATCTTCTCCGGCTCATAACTAAAGAACGGAAAATGGGATCAATAAACTTTTTTTTGCAGGTGATAGAAGAGAGTCTCATCGTTATTTGTGCGTGTTTAGTGTTTACATAGTAATTATTAAAAAAATTATATGACTGTTTTAAAATGCATTGCGGCCTATGTGGCACAGCAAGCAACCTTTTGCCCAAGGGCCGTGGCACTGAAAGTGTTAAACTCCTATATCACCAGAATTACAAGCAACCAAGTTGCAAGGGTCAAACCACAGCACATAAGGCAAAATAAATGTATATACTGTATATCTAAAGTCAAGTCAAGGCCACCTGAGATGCCTCCCTACCCTGGAGAGAAGAGTTGAGAAATGGAGAGAGTGATAGAGAGAGAGAGAGAGAGGGGGGGGGGGGGAGAAATGGAGAGAGTGATAGAGAAGGGGGGGGGGGGGCGGGGGAGAGCGCAAAAAGAGGATGTAGCAGAAAAATTTAAACCTTTTAGGATTAGTTTCCAATTTACAGCCGTTATCAACCCATCAGAGGAAAACAGCTTACGAAAAGGGAAAAGAGAGATGTTGTTTGTTACAGAAAGGGAACAGTGAGATGTTGTTTGTTACGGAAAGGGAACAGATAGATGTTTGCTAAAGCGGATTACAGCACTAGAGGGATCAGAAGCAAAGCACCACTTCAGGTACAGGGGTACAGGGTGCTCCAGTCCTGGAAAGCACAGCACCACATCAATTTTATATTTTTGTAATAAGTATAAGAGAGCACATTTCTGGGGAGGAAATACGCATAGGAACACATTAGTGGTTTCAGTGCATGCCAAAAACACCCATTATTCCATTAGCTGGACCCATGCTTTCCTTGGGTCAGAAGAACAAGCAAGCTCTGTGGAACGCACAGGATTCAACCACACAGTAGATAGTTACATGATCAAAACATCAACTTAAGATGTTTCCCTTCCCCCAAAATGGACGTAGAGTGTTTTTGAAATGTACTTGTCGTAATGGCAATGCTGTTTGAATTGGAATGGTCTGTTAGTGCATGCACTTGACATGTGGACTAGCTGAGACTGCCTTGTCTGCCAGTGGTAACTCTTACCCTAAGCTGTGGATGATCATCGACATTATATTCTTTCTTTTTTTACTAGATCCTATTGAATGACGGGGTCAAAAATGCTTGGTCAGTGACGCTGGATCAACATCCTGAAGGATTTTGTTCGATTCGGTGCTATTGTGTTGTTAGACTATCCAGTTTGGACGTTGTATGTTCAGTTTCTTGGTTTTCGTTTTCATGGTCTTCTGTGTTTTGAGTTAAGTTTCATGATCAGTCGAACAAAGAAATCCATTCAAAAACACATCAAATCAAGCGCACTAAAAAGCTTGGCTGTGTATCAATTCAAAAATAAGAAGCTTAATTCCAAAGCCAATTTTTTTTTTTTTTTTTTACAGTACTGTGTGAGGATTCTGTCCGCTAACAGGGTTATAAAAAGTTATAGCTACCTAGCCGTATAAAATGTTTGCCGACCTTGAAGTAAAAGTCATTTTTGAGTCAACATTGAAGTTATTTCAAGACCGACAAATATTAAAACTACCACACACTGGTTTGATTTGGATTGATTGATTTGGCTCCCCGTTTAAGCTACTCTTCACTGGATCATCTGTATGTAACAAAATGATTATTTAGACAGAAGGTATTAACCATTCTTTCAAAATAGTCCGAAGCAGCTTTATCAAAAAAAGACTACAGAACAGACAAGAGACTTAGAGAGCATGGTACAAACACAGACACTGTGCAAACAGGCAGAGAGGAAGCAGGACCAGAGTGCCTCTGATCACATCGTGACGGCTCATGATGGCAGCGTCTTGTTAAAAGCTGCATGAGCTGTGAGACAGCCTGGACCACAGATAGAAGGGGGACTAGTGGCACATGTCATTCAGTTCTCCCACCACCTGTCGGAAGGGACAGGCAGGACGGGAATACCAGAGCTCTCAGATAGCCCTCCAGGCAAAATGCAGCTTATCTCTGGAGCAGAGTTAGCCTTGCCTGAAGCCCTGGATGTCTAAATATCTGCTTTGGCGAAAGGAAGGGATTTTCCGACTGTTTTTTCAAGGGAACAGTAACTCTTCCTTTGGACCCGGTCTCCAAGATTCACATGCAGGAGACATCTACATTCACATTCCAAGGATGAGGGAAGAAAAAGAAAATATGATCAATTTAGGAAGAATTATGCAAGAAAAACGCATTTCTCCCGCCTACTCTCTTCCGTTTTACAAACCAAAAATGTCAAAAATCGATACTGCAGCTCTGCGGATTGTGGTTACAGAATATGATGTTAAAAAACAGAATACAGTTACTTTGTCTGGTTTACTGTTACGGTCCAACACTGCTCCTTCCTGGCCCTGTTATTGTTAAAAGGTGGACAACCTTGGCGGTTCTGGTTCTGGAAACGAGGCGCTGTGTTTTAAGGAGGCCGTAAAGGAAAAGCCCGGGCGGCGGTTAATGGCGGGCCCCCAATCACTCTAATCCATTAGGGCCTGCATGCAGGGCTTATTGGAATGAGGTCTGCGAGATTTGATTTTGATATGATCAACATTTAAGCGCCCTCACCCACCGGCGGAACATATTTCCTAACGCACACTCATTCCTCACAATATTGCACCCAGAGCTGGACTGTGCCCACCCAACCAAAAAATGACCTAAACGGCTCAAAGTATTTGCTTCCCCCAGGGGATGTGGCCGCGCGCGTGCGTGTGTGTGTGTGTGTGTGTGTGTGTGTGTGTGTGTGTGTGTGTGTGTGTGTGTGTGTGTGTGTGTGTGTGTGTGTGTGCGCAGTGGTAATATGTACAGCGCAGGGAGTTATAAATGGCGTGTGAGATGCTAACACTGTGTGACTGTGCCAAGCTCTTATAGGGCAGCATGAGGGGCAGTAAAATGGTGGCTTGGAAGTTATGGTGCAGAGTTTACGGTATGGGAGACATTACTCATTTCTCCCTGCCCCTCCCCTCCCTCCCCCCCCTCCCCCTCAGTTCATAGACAGTCCTCCTTTACGTTCACACCTCAGAGCATGTGGAAGCATGGCACGGCATCTCGTTAGTGTTCAAGTGTTGGCCACATTCCAACAGCCACATCAAAGATGGCGATCGTCGGGTCAATTGTTTGTTTATTTATTGTTATGCACAAATTGCATCTGAGATACTTTCCTGTCACATTTTAAAGTAGGTTAAATATTTTATTGGTATTAGTTATTCCATTCTACAACAGCGAGTTTCATGTTTTCACTTTATTTGAAGGATTAGGCCTATAGATGTTCCTCAGAGAATGGACGGATCCACAGCATAAAGTCAAAGATGCATTGAGATCAAGCTCAAAACAAGGCTGTTTTTCTTGGTTCCTGAAAAGTGGACATTTTGGAGATAATGGTTTTCATTGGACAGCGATGAATGTTGCTTTCTATTCTGAAAGTATTGATTGCATTAGTGTGACTATAAGTTATATATATGTATATATATATATATATATTTATATATATATATATATATATATACATACACACATACACATACTGTATATATTGCCTTGTATATGTGTGTGTGTGTGTGTGTTTTAGAGGTATATTACCTTTTATTTAAGTAATAAAAAAAAATTGAAAAAAAAATGTATTACCTGCTGACATTGGTGCATGTTTTGACATACTTCCACAATTTGGTATGCCAACTAGGAGATATCAAGCTGGGCTCCCAAAATTCCATGAAATGACAATACTGCCTTAAAGGGATAGTTCGGTTTGTTTGAAGTGGGGTCCTATCAGCTAGTTGCATACACTAACTGAAATAGGTACAGTGTTCTAGACGCCGAGCGCACCGTTTATCGAGACCCAGCACTCTGAAGCAACAGCCTCCAGACCTGTCTCTCTAGTACATGGGGCCAAGAACTAAAATGTAATTTAGCCACCTAAAACAATGGCCACCTAAACAAATCAATATCAGTGTACATGCACGCTCTATTTTGACAATTTTCAGCGCTTTACTTTTCCGCCAAACAGCCCTCGCATTCGGCACTACTTTTTTACTTTTTCTCCCAACCGTACAACTACCGTATTCCTCCGCTAAATGCTTGCACAGAGCCGCGGCGCTGGATTACTCCGCAGATCAGCTTTTGGGTTATTTATCCCGGCTTGTTAGTGAAGACAACAAATACGATATGCCATTCACCTTGGTGACAAGAGGATACAATTATGAACCAGAGAGTACAGAAGCGTCATGCCCATTCAGATTTTTGAGAGGATTTTGGATTTAAAAATAAAATAAACATAGGCTATAATATTATAGGCTGTGTATGGTAGTTGAAACATAGTTTCAAGTTGACGTTTATTTACGTTTGTAGTTAAAAAAAAACATAAATACTGTATAGGCTACATACAGTACAACACAAAAGGCTGTTATTTACCCTTTGTCGCCACCTGGTGAGTAAATATATGCAACTAAAACCATTAAAATTGGCAACCGGTCCGTGGCTTTTTTTTCCATGTATCTACCGGTCCTTGGCACAAAAAAGGTTGGGAACCCCTGCTCTAGAGGACACTAGAGATGAGACTAATGGAAGAGAAAAAGAGAAAAGATGTCTACCTTCTGAAAAGGCAATACTTTGAAACGTGTGGTCTCCCTTTTTTGTCAAGTCCATTGAGCCTGGGCAGTGGCAATGTACTTAGTCTGGTGATTATGGATCTTTCCAGGAGTCTGAGCAGCTTGGAAAACAGCCTTATGGTTACACCTGCTCAGTCTGTTCATAGATATTCCTCTAAATCTGGCTTCCAACCCCCCAAAAAATGTTTGCCGCCGCAGGTCGTGCGCCGCCAAAGAAAAGGCCAGAGTTCGCCCCCTCAGATTGTTGGCTTGCATGACGCCCCTGGAGAGTAATATACAGAAGAGGAACTTTTGCAGAGTTAACAGGCAGAAAGAGAGATATGAGGAACTGCCATAATATGCTGCCTAAATGCCGGGGTGTCGTGCAGACCTTTTTCACCATTCCCAGTATAAATTGGGGAAAACGTCCCAGACCAGAGAGGCCAGGTGACTTGTTGTCTCTAAAGTAAGTCAGTGTTTTGTCTCTCTTCTAAGCCTTCCTGTTTTGTAAACCGCGGCTCTGTGCTCTGTGCTGGCGTTTAGCGGAGGAATACGATAGTTCTACGGTTGGGAGGAAATAGTGCCGAATGAGAGGGCTGTTTGACGGTAAAGTAAAGTGCTGAAAATTGTCAAAATAGAGCGTGCATGTACACTGATATTGATTAAATTACATTTTAGTTCTTGGCCCCATGTACTAGAGAGACAGAGGTCTGGAGGCTGCTGCTTCAGAGTGCTGGGTTGTGTACAAGAATTCCAATGCATTTTAATGCCAACTTTGAATGCAAATGGCAAATAAACTTGAACTTGAACTTAAATTTGCGTGATTGTCACATAATCCATGGTGCTGGAGGAGCGTAATCTTCACCTCATTTCTTCCCACAAAACAAACGTGTGTTTCAGAGTTCATGTTCATTACACATTTTCATGAGACTACGTTGGCGATATTGGAGCCGTTAATCACCGCTAGCAGGCTATGCGAGTCCCCCCTCCCCCCAGCAGGCTATGTGAGTGACCCCCCCCCCCTCCCCCGTCCCAGCTGGAAGCTTGTATTTAGGGTCAATTATCTGCCTCGCTTGCTTATCTTTCTTCTTTCCTACTTTTTTGCTTACGCAGACATTTTAATGCATGCGCACGAGCACACACACATGCACGGATAGATGTACAAACGGATACACACAGTCGCTGACACTCGCTCTGTCTCACACACACACACACACACACACACACACACACACACACACACACACACACACACACACACACGTACGTTCTGTCTCGGCCCATGAAGCGGTTAGTGTGGTGTCCCATGTGTCGGACATATGGGTCATTATTACCCATCCAGTGGATCGCCCTAAATCGCTGGGCGCATTCTTCTGCCGACATGATTGTTTTAATGGACGGCAATAATATACAGAGTGCAGTGAGGGGCCCCACACTTGCGGTCGGATCCATATATTTTTCTTTGGTGAAAGGGGCGGAGTCTGCCCGTCTCTGTCTCCCTGCTTTTATTTCCACTCTGGCCCGTGTGTGTTTGTGTTTCACGTGTCTCTCAGGAGTTGTATATGTGTCCCCGACGCGGCGGCATCTCATGTGTGGGCGTCGATGTTTATTCATCTCCAGATGTAATGTGCATGTTAGCATAATGGATGATTATGTTTTAGTCCAGAAACACGTTTAGTCTCAAACATGTTTGTGTGCTATCTGTAGACGCACCTTGCCCATGGCGTGCATGCATCTTTGCTCACTCTTGGTTGTAAGGAGACGATAAACAGATTGGCATTACAAGTCGAAGTAAACCACTGCAAAAAAAAAATATATATATATATTGGGCCTGCACGATATGAGGAAAATCTGCGATGTGCGATAACATTGACTCAGGAATTAACGTTTCATCAATCTGCTATACCAGCAGTCGGCTCTTTTATGTTCTTAGCTCTTCTTATGTTTTTTAATTTGTTTTTTAATTTGTTTTTAACTTGTTTTTTAATTTGTTTTTATACTGTCTTATCGGCCGTATCAGCCGCTGGCTCATCCCCTTCTTAAGTTATTAGTGTTGTGTTATTTTATTTATCAGCCGCACCAGACGTATGCTCTTTTATATTGGCTCATCGTATGTCTAAATGTTGTTACATCCCGATTATTTATGACATCGTATGTATGGTTTGCACTTTATGTTTTTACGTTTCAAGCCTCTACGCCTTGCTGTAATCCAATTTGCCCTTTGGGACATTAATAAACTACTTGAACTTGAACTTGAACTTGAACATTGTTCAATATAACGATGACGATACGACTTGCGATAAATAAACAAATATGAAAGTGTGCATATTGGCTATACAGTTCCTATGTTTTTCTGCTTTAATAATGCTAACATAGACCCCAAAACATAGCCTATGCCCACTGAATAAAGAAAGGAAATACACACTGACTCTAGCTGAAACTACACACAGCGTGTTTGGGCTTTGGCAGAGGGGCAGAGCGCACTGTTGCAAGGGAAAGGTGTACGCTGGATTTACAACACAAGACAAAATGATCAGATGCTGAGTGGGAATGCATGATGCATGTAAATAAAACCACTTTTGTTATTCATTGCGTTTCAGGCAGTCTTTGCGATGTGTTTATTGTGCATGTTCATATTGCAATGACAATGAAAATACGATTACTTGTGCAGCCCTAATATATATATACAATCTTAACAAAGGGATTACATTTTTTACGGAGTCCTAAAATCCTGTTTTTCTTAAGAAAGTGAAAAACTCACACTAGTGGGGTAGGATCACTTGTTTTCAATGCAAATCAAATTGCTTCAAGAATTCCCAGCAAGCATCTGACAGACACCATTAAGAAGGAGGTTCAACGGCAACCTAAACAAGTACACAATTCTGAGTTGAAAATCACATTGAAACAGCAAATGGGAAACTGCTTTGAATATTCAGGGTCCAGATTTGACAAAATGATACAGGTATAAATGCAGCCAGTGGCGGACTGAGACCATAATTCAGTGGCGGCTGGTGATCAAAAATGTGGGTGGGGCCCAGGTGAGAGGGACCTCAGACCCCTTACGCTTAGTTCACACAGACAACCTACACCTTGCCTTGCCTCAACCCACACCTACGCCGAGCTGGGCGTGAACCTGTTACACGCTTTTGCGATCACACCGCACGCCTTTTGCACGCCGAACCTGGAGCCGAGTCACAAGCGCCTCTCCTCTCTCCCGACTGTATTTTTTCACGTGTGGTCCAGAATTGTCATGGGTAGCCTAGGTAAAATAAATCTGATATATTTAATGTTCTATTGATGCTGGATATGTATAACCAGGTCTGACTATAGTCGGACATTTTAGAGAGGTGATCTTGCAAGAATATGTGCTGGCACAACAACATTGTCCATCTTGCTTCTTCGGTCGCTATTCTCTCTCATGAAGATTTGTTTGCAGACAGTGAGAAAGCCCCACGTGATAGCCACCCGTCAATCTCTCTCTCTCTCTCTCTCTCTGCTCAACACGGTTGTAGTAAATCTATTTTATTTTGAAATTCAGTTGACTTTGCCATTTCCCACGGATATTGTCGTGTTTTTCTTTCATGGCTTGACAGAAGAAGCCTGCCTGCACGCGTGAAAATAGAACTCACGCCTAAACGATAAAATCGGCAAGGCACAGGCAAGGCGTGGGTACACGCAGGGTTCACGCTGAGGCGCCCTGTGTACACAGCCTCGTTGACTAAAACGGACGCCTATTTAAAAGCGTGGGTAAAGGCCAGGCTTGGGTCGCCGGTGTGAACCCAGCCTTTAGGGATGTCCGGGGGGATTTACAGTCAATTTTAGCATGAGAATATAGGGGGAAACTCACCCTAGAATTAATCTTACTGCTACAAAAGTAATGTAGGCACATCAGTTCAGGGCACTTAAAACAAAATAAAACGGTCAAGAGTAGAAAGCCAGTTCCAAAATTGCATCGACAAACAATACAAAACGCAAACAATAGAAAAGTGCAAAAAACAAAAGAGTCTTCACCAAATGACTTGAATAGCTCTATCAAGCCTTGCACCTTTAAGAAGGTTAACATGGTCAGGTGACATAGTAGAAACCCGGGATGCTAAGTAAGTAAAGTTACTATCCTCTATATACATTTAGCAGTGGTGGCCCCCTGCTGCTAAATATTGGGCATGAGACTACAAACTGTTTCTACATTTTCTATAGTGGTGCCTTCCAGGACAGTAAAATCTGGGTCAAAAAACAAAACACTCCTATGCTATGTTAGCAATAGAAAAACAAAACACTCCTATGCTATGTTAGCAATAGAAAAGCAGACAGTAAAATATCTATACTTTAAATTATCAGCATATTTGAAGAAAAAGTTTCACGATACGAGGCCGAATATCGCGCTGTTGAATGAGTCACAACAGAGTCTGGAAGAGGAAGTGACCACCTGACCGGAGCGACGTTTCACACGCAGCTAAGCTAAACTAAACTAACGGCCAAAACAGACTGGACGCGTTCGCGGAGCGTTCACGCAGCACCGTTGAGCGCAGCCAGTTTTCATTCGGCGCCCATTTTAACTGGTCTGACATTGCACACACCGCCCGCTCCGTGGCGCTGTGCGCTTTCGCTCTGTTGCGCGGAGGTTCGGCGATTGCTCTATTTTTTCTGCGCGCAGTGAGCGACTCTGTCAAGCTGAACAGACCAGATCATACCAGACAGGAAGGAAGTCTCCGGCCATTTGTCAAATAAAACACATTTCAAAGTAATAAGTAGTAAGACATGATTATTTACGTTGTTTGTTCTGTATTAAGAGAGAGAAGGAGGGGGAAGAGGGAGTGGTGGGAGTGACGTTGTGATCAGCTGGTCATCGGGCACATCACATCGAGGGCCACACACAGAGAGAGAGGAGAGATAGAGACAGAGACAAACCAGTCAATTTAAAATCAGAAAACCAGTGGTGAAATTGAGATGGACGATGAAAAATTGGTCTATGAAGTGGAGAAGCACAAGGAGTTGTAGGACGCCCGGATTTAATTCTACAAAGACAACAAGAGAACTTCTCAAATTTGGGAGGATGTTGCCAGGGCAGTAGAAGCACAACAGGTAAAGTATGCCATGTGTAACCACTGTGTACATAGGTCTCCTGATCAATGGACTATATACAAGTATAGATTCAGTTAAATAATCATCAGTCATCACAAATTTCCACCGTTTAATGACGAGCAGAGTCGCTTTGAGCCGCGCGGAGAAATGCGCTCCTTGTGTGGACAGCCAAGCGTGGTGGAAGTGCGCTCCGCTGCGCATGCGGGCGCATACCGCGTCCGGTCTGTGCACGGTGTAAAGCCTGGATTATGCTTGACGCTTTGGCCGGCCGCACGGAAATGAGAGACACGGAATCCGACGAGGAAACGTGTGGAGCTTGTATACTCTGTGTGGGTTTCTGCAGGCGGAATTGAGCGCGAGTCTTGAAAACTCCACTTTGTCCGCCCGTCCGCGTCCGCGTAGTTACAAATTTCGGCGTGCGCACGGCCGCTCGGGAGCTGCAGTGTAAGATGAGAGAGACGCGTCTTCAGCTAGCCAGCTGTTGAAGCATGACCACAACGATGTCCAGTGATCATCAGGGGGACAGACAGAAAACAAACGTCACGGTGCTGTGGTGAACCTGACTGTTTTAGGACAGAACATTATATCGGACTTTGCCAACTCTGAATACAGAACAACAGCGAACAGAGACTGTGTTAACTTTACCTGTAAGTTATGGCTATCGAGCAACACCGTTCAGTAATTTGATCCACATAACGTACAGGCCCGGCCCATTTCCCGTTTTTGCCCGGCCAGATATAGTGTGTGTAAAAAAAGAAAAAAAGGCTCTTGCGCAGAAATCTTTAGAGAGATTGCATGCAACGTCAAAACCAAAAAATAAATATACTGAAACTGAATCAAATACATGTCATATAGGCTATTTTATGATTGACATACATTTATACCTATCACAAAAATCAGCCAGTGTAACCCACTCCTGGATATACACGTCGCTCTAGGTTCTGAAGAGCTAGGATATTCTTAGTGCAATAACCACACAAGTGTAATCAATTAACTGCAATCTTTAGTTGCATTGAATATGAACAATAATAAACATTTATCTGTCAGAGTTCGATCGCGTTCGAGTTCCTAGTTCGAGCAACACTACCAGTCCGGGCGACCGGCACTACCTACCACAAATAGCTCCGTTCTGTGGAACTTGAAGCATACTGAGAGTATGCTTCGCCAAGGACCCTCCCCAGCCAGCCCCTCTAATCCTCAACGGCCAGGTTGTCCCTGTTGTCACAAGCACAAAATACCTGGGT
The DNA here is from genome assembly GCF_964638095.1 of Poromitra crassiceps. NCBI lineage: Eukaryota > Metazoa > Chordata > Actinopteri > Beryciformes > Melamphaidae > Poromitra > Poromitra crassiceps. The sequence goes on along the minus strand of NC_139627.1, from coordinate 48,333,871 downwards.
TTCCATCTGGACAATCAGCTCAGTGGAGATGTTCACGTTGAGGAGGCTGTGAAAAAAGCCTCCAAGCGTCTGCATTTTCTCACTGTGATGTCAAGAAATGGGCTCCCTGTAGAAGACCTGGTTGATATCTATAACACACTGATCAGACCATGTCTAGAATATGGGAGTGTACTGCTTGTGGGCTGTACGGCTAAACAACGAGCCACCATGGACAGGGTTCAGAAAAGGGCTGTCAAAATAATGATGAGGTTCAAGGACATCTCTTTGCATCTACCTGATCTGCAGACAGGAAGAGAACAGGCCACTGTGAAGCTGATTCAGGACATGCACCAGCCTAACCACCCACTCCACCACATCCTCCCTCCTAGTAAGAAAGAAACGACTGGCCGTGTTCTGCGCAGAGGCAATCAGTTGTCTTTGCCAAAAACCACAACAAATAGACTGAGAAACTCCACCATCTCCTGTGGCGTCAGGCTTTTTAATGGGCTGTAGCGTTGATTGTATTTTTGATGTTGGGGTCTGTTTTAATAATGCATAATGTATGTGTATTTTTTTGTTGTTTTTTCGAGTGTACATTCTGCATAATTCAATCATGTATTGCAAGTCAGAATGATTAAACTCAAACTCAAACTCAAACTCTTACGGTAGATCCAGAATCCTGGTATCGTTGGGTGGCCCGCCATCTACTGGATCACTGATGGAATCACTGGATCTCTCCCTACTGGACCTCCTCTCCTGGTAGAAGGCCAGGATCACAGGAGTCTTCTGCGCTGCTTCTCGTCTGTCACAAAAAGACCTGACCTGCATTGAAACAGGCTCATGCTTCAGTTCTCTTATCTCATTTATCTCTACTGTTGTACAACATACCACCAAATCATAACTGAATGCAAAATAAAAACTTTACATATTGAAATGTATTCTCTAGTGGTTCAGATTCCAATTTCTCAATTGAATAGAGTTATTCTAATCAAATATCATATGATAATACAAATATCAAATTAAAATTGCAATAAACTGTTTCAGTTTAGCCATATGTGATTAATCAATAAACATACAATACATTTAACATTGATACAATACAAAGATTATTCCCCTTTTAATGAAACAAAAATATATTTTCCCTGTGCAGAAAAACACTTTCACCAATTGGAAAACAATAATTCAGTCTAATAAAATAATAACATTTCTTTTATCACTTTTCCCTTTAAACTTATAAATTCACAAACCATGGAAAGATGTTGAAATGTTGGATGCATGAGAATAGCTACGTTTGTACAAAATAAAACCTCAACAAAAGACCAAATTCTAATCGAGGAGCTAATGCTGATTATAGCCTGCGTTGCTTATTGATAGCCTGTGTTGCTTACCAAGTCATTGGAGTGCTGCTAACATACCGATAACCCGCACCCCGTGCGGTCCCGTAGTTTCGGCTGGGAAACCGTCTGATATGTTCAACGTCAACTCAACTCTGGCTGTAACAGAAAGTAAACCTCAACAACCCAAGCAGGATTTGACTGAGGAGCGAATGCTCACGTTAGCTTGTGGTAGCTTACCATGGCAGTGTAGTGCTGCTAATTGCACAGCTAACCTGCGCCAAGAGGTCCTGTCGCAGGTGAAGTCTCTGATGAGAAGTCTGTCATGTCTCTGATGAGAAGTCTGTCATAACTTGTTTGTCTCAAATAAATGAAAACCCGTCTGGCTTGGGATTTCCACACGGTTCTGACTGCTTGATAAACGCAAGACTGTTTCACGGAGCAATTCACTTTTATTTTCGGCTGTCTTCTCTCTCTTTGCAATGAAGTCAACACGCATGGGTTTGCCGGATTGTGCACTGCAAAAACCTCCGGGTTGGAACTACACTGCAAAACTTCCGGTTGGAATTCAATAAAGGGAAAAAGGGGGAACAAAAGATAGAAAATAAATTCTAATAATAACAGAATTAAAGCGCTAACCCAAAGATTAAGTTAGTAGTTCAGTTATTTATTTATCATTTCTAATTATTAACCTATTTCTAATTATTAACCCATTTCCTGAGCTGGGTTACACCAGCAAGGGCCAGGCCAGCCGCCGCCTTGTCGTCAACCTACAGACGATGCTGTAGCAGCTAGCCAACAAGGCTAAAAGTAATCTCATGTGTAAGAAATGACTGTTCCACATTTAAGTAAAAACTAAAATAATTAGGCTAACTCATTGGTTTTGGATTTATTTAGGTTCAAGAGTGCACTTTTGTTTGTGTGACCCTCAACACAGGCTTTGAGAATCCCGGGCCACTTACAGTACTGATACTTACTGTATGCTTAAATTAACCCACTCATAACCACTCACAACCATTCTGGTTTATTTCAAGAAAAACATTTTGGCTAGTGGAAATTTTAATTGGCTGGTCATTTTCAAATCTAGCAGCCATATTGGCAGGTGGTCGAAAAAGTTAAATTCAAGCCCTGCAGGGAGAGCAGGTGACATAGGAGTGAGTGAGAAAAGGATCATATATTGGTGGTTAAGACTGAATAATGACATCACAACTGTTAATTTAAAATTAGTTATTCCTCTATACCTGCCTTCAAATGGCCCAAATTTTTTGCGCTGGCGCCGTTCGGCCCTCAGCAAAATCTGGCCCTCTGGGAGCGAGGATTTTTTTTTGTGGCCCTCTCTATCATCAAAGTTGCCCATCCCTGGGTTACGTCATGACAATATTTGTTCGGCCCTCGGCAACAATCTGGGTTTCTCATGTGCCCCCCATGAAAAAGAATTGCCCACCCCTGGTCTATACTGTAGCCTGCAGTCTATATTTATATACTGTAGCCTACAGTCTATATTGATCTACTGTAGCATAGTCTATATTTATATAGCCTACTGTGGCACCATCTATACTGTAGCCTACAGTCTATATTATTTTCAGAACATCAATAAAGAATACATGGCAGTTAGTCAATCAATCAATCAATCAATCAATCAATCAATCAATCAAACCTTTATTGACAGACACTTGGTACATAGATGTCACATACACAATTACAAAGGACAAAAAGCACATAAGAGCACAATAAAAGAACAAAAAAACATTATAAAAGAGAATCATACCAGAATTTCCACATATGTGACTGGTACCTCACAGTGCTTAGCCCAGGGTCAGTGAGCAACTTAATAATGGCATTCTGAGACACGTTCAATCTACAGATGAACCTGTACCTCAGAGTTCTCAGCAGCGCCTGGAAAGTGGCCACCCCCGCTTTACAGAACAGGTCACTAGCACTGCTCCACCTGGGCTTTTTCAGCAAGATGCGCATGCAGTCATTATAGGCAACCTGAAGTTTATGGACGCTCGCCTTCTCAAACTTTACCCACAAGGGGGCAGTATAGATAGGGGTACAGTAAGCCCTAAAGAGTGTGATCTTAAAATCATCAGAACAGGAGTGGAATTTCCTAACCAACATGTTAGCCTGAATGTATAACACATGTCGCTGTCTATACATATCATCATCACCCATATGGTCAGTGATGAAGTGGCCCAGATATTTGGTTGGTCAATGGGGGGGGGGTTAAAAGAAACACCACCACCACCACACACAAATCAATAAAACTTGACTTATTTATTCAGGCAGCCAACAAACTAAACCAAAGTCCTCTTCTTCCGACAGTCAGTGACCATCAAAATCTTCTTCTTCTTCTGTTTTACGGTGGTTGGCTTCTTCTTCTTCTTTTTTGAGTTTTATGGCGGTTGGCAAACATATGTATGTGCATTACCGCCACCTACTGGAGTTTCGGCGGTTGGCAGTGGAGCATTGGAGGTAAAAAAAAAAGAGACATTAATGCTATCAACACGAATAAGAAGAACTTCCGCTGCGGAGGTCACGTGACTTCCTGTCAGTTGCGGAGGCGTGAGGTCCTTGATCATAGGGCAGCCTGATCAATGAGCCACCAAGTCCACGACCCTTCTCCGAGCCCTCCTCCCCTCTCCGTCACAGCCGAGCACATCAGCCGCGGCAACCCGCGGTACTGCTGCTGCTAATCAGCCTTGGGCCAGTAGCCCGCCCGAGACCATTAGTCCCGGATGATTTTGGAGTGGAATGACCGTTTACTGAGGAGATTCCACACAGAAAAACGGCGTCTCCAACTTTTTTAGAGGAGCGGCGGTGTCTGGGTGAGTACACTATTTTCATGTTACTGTATTGATTTCGTTGTGCCATTCAGTCAGTGTTGTTGGACAAGCATCAGGCCTATAAAGCAGCTGTTGTTCTCTTGTTTATAGGCCTTGCGCAAAATGCAGTGCTGTTGATTGTTTGTGCGCTGTCACTGTGTGTGCCTTTTATGTAATCCTGTTGATCATGCGGTGTGTTGTTGATTTGGGCATATTTGCGCACGTGTGTGGCTGCGCTGTGCGCTTTTACGCAATACTGTTGATCATGCTGCATGTGTGTTGTCGATTTGGGCATATTTGCGCAGGTCTGCAGCTGTGGCTTTTACGCAGCAATGCTGTTGATCAGTGTTGATTTATGCGCGTGGTGTGTGCCTTTTGCAATGCTGTAATCATGCTCTTGCTGTTGTGTTGTTTGTGCTATTTGCATGTGCCTGCAATGCTAGTGAGTGAGCTAGTCATTTAAAATGAGATACATATTCCCCTCTCCACCTTCCTTTCAGCTCTGGCTGATGGACATGCTCTCAGTTATTGTTCCTATGCTCTGAAAAATTGAAAAATAAAATACTGGAAAAAAGGTTCCACCCTTCCACCCTTGGAATTCCACCTGTGTCATTTGGGTCTGGATAACGTAACTGGCTCCACTAGTTTATTTTATGATCATTTGAAAACGGGTGCGATTTATCCAGACTTGACGAGGAAAATGTTCTGTAAATTAAAATAAGCGTCAGTAAAGAAAGAGATATACTGTAATGATGCTTTGACTTTGCTAATTTTGCCTTTGGGCCCTGAACGTATCAGTCGAGGCAGTGACGCACGCAATGCAATTCTGATTGTTGTAGCCATTTTCTCAGTTTGCCCTGGTCATAGGGCTCTAAAAAGCACATTTCTACTACATAGAGTAGGTGAGTTTGAATACATCATCATATTCACAGCGGTAAAGTAGGCCTTTAAAAGACTGGACTTTTTTAGTTGACAATTCAAGATCAAATAACTTGATAAGATGCCATTTTGTGTGCCTTGACGCTGCCTGCAATCCACACAGAACAGATGTATCACATATCGTCTCACAGTCACGGTCAAACCACCACCCCACACACACACACACACACACACACACACACACACACACACATACACACACACAACTGCACACACACACACACACACACACACACACACACACGACTGCACACATGCACACACACGCACACACACGACTGCACGCATGCACACACACACACACACACACACACACACGCACACACACACACACACACACACACACACACGACTGCACACACACACACACACACACACACACACACACACACACACAACTGCACACACACGACTGCACACACACACACACACACACACACACACACACACACACACACACACACCACAGATGCAAGCAGAGCCAAGGCTGTGACTTTAATTATCACCTTGTCTCTGCCTCTAAATGAGGGTGCAAGGCTTAGCTCATCTCCACAAGGACTGTGGTGTGCATGTGTGGTGTGTGTGTGTGTGTGTGTGTGTGTGTGTGTGTGTGTGTGTGTGTGTGTGCGTGCGCGCGTGTGCATCTCTATGCGTGCGTTTGAATGTGTGTGTGTGCGTGCGTGTGTGTGTGTGTGTGAGAGAGAGAGAGATAGGAAGAGACAGAGGGAAAAAACCTCATTAAATCATTTCAACATTCGCATAGTCTCCATTCTTCTGCCATTTCTTCTTGTGCGTGACAGCATATAGTCTTTGTCTCAGCTGATTGCAGGGAGGGCAGCCCCCACCTGCCACACCGCAGCTGACCCCACCCCTCCAGCTCCTGACCCCACCCCTCCAGCTCCTGACCCCACCCCTCCAGCTCCTGACCCCACCCCTCCAGCTCCTGACCCCACCCCTCCAGCTCCTGACCCCACCCCTCCAGCTCCTGACCCCACCCCTCCAGCTCCTGACCCCACCCCTCCAGCTCCTGACCCCACCCCTCCAGCTCCTGACCCCACCCCTCCAGCTCCGATCACTCACTCACACCAAAGACGATGGGCTTTCAAGCAAGACGGTTCAACTTCAATTCACTTCCTGTCATTTTGGCACGCGCGATTTGCCCATGGTTTTCCACAGACACGCCCACTTTGGGCAATGGGAAAAGTCAACGTGATCTCAGATTATGACAGATTCTTTTGCTCCCCATATTCGTTAAAGTAAATATTCGGGCCATTCTCCGAAACCACATATCTTCAGAATATTCTGACACTAAAATGGCATTTTGCAGACAGACAGATCAGGAGAAAAATAAACTTGTTCAAGACCTGTCTCTGTCTCAGCAACACTCTCACGAGATTTGGCAACAGGAACTCATGTTAGCAGGGAGCGATTAGCTAAAGCTAAAGCTGACTTTCGTTGATGTAGTAGCTAAATCTGTGGCTAGAGAATTTTTTTTTTCATGGAATATCTTAGTTTCAACTATATTGAGCTAACATTGGGCAGCTTTATGTTTATTATGTGTGGTTTGTGTGGAGTTTAGGAACTCACAATCTCTATTTCAAGTTAGCTTGCTAGGTCAGCATTAACCCCGCGTCACCAGGCACAGTCCTCTCACAACACTTCAGGGGAGAGGTCAGGTGACCACGTGACCATTTGGGAGCGTTGCTGCTACCATTTGTTAGAATTGGCCGAGCCTGAGGTGAATCATCTAGACAGTAATGAACGATCTATGCACACACCAGACATTCATCGCGCCGCATCGCAGCTGACCCCACCCCTCCAGCTCCTCCTTATGGTCTATGTACCTTTGTAGATCATCAAGAAACTTTAAATGAAGAACGTATATGTGTTTAATAGAGCTTGGTCGCTGCCTGCCTGCGCATGTATCGGGTCTAGCAGCAGAGGCAGACCTCTATAATTCGCATAATAGCAACTAGGGTGTCACAATATTTTGTTGCACGATATATCGCGATATCGAAATGCCACGATATGCGTATCGTCAGAAAAAAATGATATCGTAAAAAAAAAAAAAATGCTCCCGAATAATAACAAATTTAGCAGAATCAACACGCATGAGTGAGGGGGTAGACTACTACTGGCATGGCAAAACAGCTCAAGGGGTACATAAGATTACATAAGTTTAGGGACCATTGAGCATGACTTATTTAAGAAATAGATTGTATACTTTATTTTTCTTTCACCATGCAACAAAAATTTAGTTTGTGACAGTGTGACACATTCTATTGCAAGAGAAGCATTATCTTCCATGTTGTTTTCTAGTTATTATAATAACAATTTCCAAAAACAGCATTTGTTTTGTATTGACTTTCTGAAAATTCGGCAAAAATTTGCGATGCCTTTGGATGAAAACCCAACTACTCACACAAGACGTTTTATTTCTCACAGGTCATAGTCACCCTTGCAAAAAGAAAACTCAGCTCTTCCCTCTTGTGGTGTGTGCTCTTCCCTCATCACACGCGGAGTTTATAGTCAAACATCGGAGTGTACCTGACCAACAAACTCTCCCGTCTGAGGAGAGTTACGAGAGGAAAGGTTACGCTGCAAATGTCTTACATCTCCCGTCCAAATCTGGGCAAGAAAGAAAAAAAGAAAGATGGCGGTGTGGCGCTGAATAGATGGCTCATCTTCCCCAAAGCGACATTTCGCCTCCCTGTGATGTATGATTTGATTACTATCACACATCTATGACATTTCACTGAGCCCAAAATCAATGGGGCTCAGTGGAGAGGCTGTAACAGACATAAATCATCTCAACTTCTCTCTTATCTCCCCCCCCCGGTGACATTAGATGTAAAGAGAAGGCAAGATTTTGCTGATAGAGGGAATAAAAGAGAGGGAGAAGAAGAAGATTTAAGCAGATTCTCATAAGGATAACAGATGCAGAAAGCAAGGCTGTAAAAGCAGGGAGGGAGAGATGAGAGGAGGGACTTAGTGAAGAGGGAGGAGGTGAGAGATGAGAGGAGGAGGAGGAGTTAGTGAAGAGGGAGGAGAGAGAGATGAGAGGAGGGAGTTAGTGGAGAGGGAAGAGAGAGAGATGAGAGGAGGGAGTTAGTGAAGATGGAGGAGAGAGAAATGAGAGGAGGGAGTTAGTGGAGAGGGAGGTGTTAGAGATGAGAGGAGGGAGTTAGTGAGGAGGGAGGAGAGAGAGATGAGAGGAGGGAGTTACAGAATGTAACTTAGTTATAGAAGAAACTTGTTGATTGTAATGTCAATATCTTTTATTTTACTAATAAATAGTCTCAACTTTTAATTGAATTCAACTGTTTCAGTGTGATTTTGGTATACTTGTGGTAAATCACTGTTTAAGGATTTAAAAGACTGCACTACTTCAGAAAGAGACTACCGGTACCTGCAATTGATTAAGTTGGCCTGTAAATGAACAGGTGGTGCCCCTAGGTTAATCCTTTTTAAGAATTAAATATTTGATAATTAATAATCTTATAAAATATTAATAATTTTCTGATTATAATTTTATTTTTCCCAGCTTAATTTAATCCAAATAACGAGCACAACACCACATTGCCAAATTTATAGATTATTATATCCACCAAAGCTGCTTCAAGCCAGTCAGACTAATGTGCTGTCTGACTGACTGATGACACTCTTCATTGAATGCAGTTTTTTCTCATCATCATCATCATCATCATCATCAGCATGCTCTTTCTGTTTTCATGTTAGTGAGTTCCAAAGTGGTAGGTATCCCCAAAACCACCATCGGGCTTGTAGTCCGTCATAAAGTCGGCTCTATTTGTCCTATACAGTGCCATTTCTAACAGCCAGAGACCACAAGTACAGCTTTAGTTCAGAGGAGAACGAGAGAAACCACACAGAACAAACTCATTGAGGTAGAAACAATGATTAATTGAGGTAGAAAAGATGACAAAAAGACCACTGATTGGTCTTTTTGTGGCTCATACTCATGGTGGCAACTTGACAGATATATCCTGATGGGTTTTGCGTGGGCTTGAGTTTTCATAGCCTTCTTTGCTTACCTAACCCAATGACTCTTTTTGCCCAGGAAATGGATTAGAATAAATGTCAAATGAACTTTATTGATCTATGAGAGGAAATGGGGTCAGTGCAGCAGAAGAGTGGACGTTTGTATCGAGCCTGCAAAAGGATGTGAATGAAAAGACAAATAAAAGATGAGAATAAAAAAAGTAATAAACTGAGAGCTTTTTCATGATACTAGTAAAAAGTTCATAGTTTCAGATCTGATTCTACTACCTACACTTTTTGTTTGGATTTTGTAAGGATGTATGTTTTTTTTTACGCTTCCATAAATTCATATTCTGAAGCTGATCCAATCCAGGACAGATTTTACTACCACACACAAGGAAAATGCTGAATGCCTATTGAGCTGACATTACGAGTCAAACCAACAAACCTTGAATTGTCTTTCGTTGTTGTCTATCTTGTCATAAGTTGTTCCTAGTTGAAGTCGTATTTTAAGGCAGCCAGGTTACCTTCTCAGTAATAGTTGACCTCACTGGCAATCTTGTGTTTGAGCAATAGCTTGAATTGCAAATTGAAAAGTCAAACAACTTATTTTCTAATGGGACGGAGTGGAATGCATTCATAAACAAGAAATACCATTCAGAAATATGATTTATTTTTTACCCCAGCAATTCAAAATGTGCTGTCTGGCTGTCTAACAAATCACATAGTTCAGGAGACAGACAGAGTTCAGTCAGACTGCTATACTCTATAGTGACGGATGGGAGAGGGTTTCTCCTTCACTTTACCTGTCGAGATTTTACCAGCTCTGGTCTGGGGACTCAAACCAGCAACCTTCTAGGCACAGGTCCCTTTCTCTAACCTTTAAGCTACTGCCACCCAACATGCAATTTGCAGGAATGTATACAGGTGTGGTGTGAATATAGGACTCGGACCTGGTTCTTGCAATTATCAATATATACTTTATTTTCTATAAAATGTACAATGTTTTTTTTCTGTTTTTTTTTATTAAATTACCAAATACAAACATAATAAAACATTAATTCACAAAGCACAGACAGCAATACATGTCAATTCACTAAACGGTAAACAGTTTACAAAATAGCAATCAACACACAAGAGAGTCACCCCATATCTGACCCCTATACCCCAAAACTAATTTACAACTCTAAACTAACCGTTTACCAGAGCACCCTTTGAGCAACATCAGTCATACATTTACAATGCTGAAATCATAGGGAAAGGGGAGTTGGAACAATGGGCCTTTTTCACAGCCGCCATTTTGTGTCTAAAAGGCAGGGTAAACACAGGTGCAACCAACTCACTAATTAGGGCCCCAGCACTGGAACACCTGAATGGACTGGAAGTTGGAAACCCTAATTCGTGTTTTGTCAAGAATGTCCCCGTCTCAGTCTCAGGCAGCGCGTCTGAACGTTACGCCCATGCCCTGCAGGAGGATGGAGAGACCCAGAGAGTCACACAGCGATTGCAGGGTAAACACACGTGCGAGCAAAAGAGTAATGAGGGTTTCCAACTTCCAATCATATAGAAGTTGGAAACCCTCATTAGTGTTTTGTTTGCACCTGTGTTTCCATTGCCTTTTTTCCACACAAAATGGCCCCCATGAAAAGGGCCTGTTGAACAAGCTTTTAAATCTTTATTGTATACGATATATAGGCTACTGTAAGACAGGATATAAGCACGATACGTTATCGTCCAATCAATATGTGTACAGTACATTGCATATCTGAAAGTATGAAGACAGTAGATATGAATCATTGCAATGTTTTCCATAATGATATTGCTAATCTTTACCAATACACCATATCTGATGTAATTACCCCTGTACCAAAATGTTGTACGATATCAAAGTTGTGCGGCTGTGTGCTTTCAAGCGGTTTTGGCCCGGAGCCTTTGTGCTGCAGAGACAGTATCATTATAAAAAACAGACCCAAGGTTGTTGGCATGGTTACTGCTGACTATTCTTATCATAGATCTTATGATTAGTCATGTCGGCCATTAGCTTTCTGCACAGCCTCTCTCTCTCTCTCCTCTCTCTCTCTCTCTCTCTCTCTCTCTCTCTCTCTCTCCCTCTCTCTCTCTCCCTCTCTCTCTCTCTCTCTCTCCAGGCAGGATGTTATGGGCAAGGCTGACCTGATAAGGGCAATGTGTCCCCAAGCACCCCCACCAAAAAAAGTCCTGTCACGTCATTTACCATCTGTCCCTCTCTGGGCCACCATCACCTCGCCCCCTCCTGCGCACCCATCTTCTCCCAGGGATCAGGCCTCTGACTGGGCATGATGAATCACATCGCTCCCCCTTCCAACCTTCTCGTCCCTGGAGGTCCTCAACACCCCTGTCGCCTCATTCCCATGCTCACCCCCCCCCCCCCACACACACACACACACACACACACACACTGTCCCCTCCCCCCCCCTCTCCCTCTCACCTACCCCCACCTTTCCCCTTGCTCTGCTCGCCCTCACCCTCCATGTCCCCTCTCCCCAGGGCTCGGCGGGGCTGGCATCCACCCAGGGTCCCTCCATTTCCTCCACATCTGATATGATCAGGAGAGAAAAGAGCTGAGAACATTCTTTTCCCATGATTCTTAAGTGGCACCAGGGGCACTCTGTGCTGGCTGGCTGGGTGGCTGGCTGGCTGCTGGGTGACTGGCTGGATGGCTGCTGGGTGACTGGCTGGCTGGCTGGCTGGCTAGTCTCAACACCAGACCCATGAGTTCTTACACTGATACGCTACGTTACTGCATGCTGCAAATCTCTCTCTCTGGGTCTGGGACGCTAAGCCTTCCCCTCAGCCAGCTGGGGTCGGAAGTGAACCGTTCACTTGGCCAGTAATTGGCCAGTGGTGGATTCAGTCTTCACCAATCAGTAACGACTTCACAATCAGTGAGGGCATGGGAGGCGCAGCCCATTTTTCGAACCTCCTCACTCATTCAATCCCCCCCCCCCCCTAGACACGCCCTGAAACCTCAGCAGTGGCTGTGAAGTGGCACAGACTCACTATGCAGCATACTGTATATGCGGAGCGCAGCGATTCAACATAATATTCAAGTCTGGGGAGAGGCTAGCTGCTGGGTGACTGGTTGGCTGGCTGGCTGGCTGCTGGCCAAACGGCTGGATAACTGGCTGGCCCTGAAAAAGAGATCTGAAACACATAACTTAGCAGGATTATCCAATGGCTTCCCTGGACTGTGCTTACACCAAAACACTTATACAAGATTACAACACTGCCTTATACGTGTGCCTGCATATAAAGTAGGCATGTATTTCACATAACATATCTTTATTCTGCAGGACATGTAAAGTGCAGGGGGAAAAAGTCAAGCTCTGCTTTGTTTTGTATGACTGTTCTGGATACATGATTTTAAAGTGGTGATCAGTGAGACCTTTTCATTTTAAAGTGGTGATCAGTGACACCTTTTATTTTAAAGTGTTGATCAGTGAGAGCTTTTATTTTAAGGTGGTGATCAGTGAGAGCTTTTATTTTAAAGTGGTGATCAGTGAGACCTTTTATTTTAAAGTGGTGATCAGTGAGAGCTTGTATTTTAAAGTGGTGATCAGTGAGAGCTTTTATTTTAAAGTGGTGATCAGCGAGACATTTTATTTTAAAGTGGTGATCAGTGAGACCTTTTATTTTAAAGTGGTGATCAGTGACACCTTTTATTTTAAAGTGGTGATGAGTGAGAGCTTTTATTTTAAGGTGGTGATCAGTGACACCTTTTATTTTAAAGTGGTGATCAGTGAGAGCTTTTATTTTAAGGTGGTGATCAGTGAGACCTTTTATTTTAAAGTGGTGATCAGTGAGACCTTTTATTTTAAAGTGGTGATCAGTGAGAGCTTTTATTTTAAGGTGGTGATCAGTGAGAGCTTTTATTTTAAAGTGGTGATCAGTGAGACCTTTTATTTTAAAGTGGTGATCAGTGAGAGCTTTTATTTTAAGGTGGTGATCAGTGAGAGCTTTTATTTTAAAGTGGTGATCAGTGAGACCTTTTATTTTAAAGTGGTGATCAGTGAGAGCTTTTATTTTAAGGTGGTGATCAGTGAGAGCTTTTATTTTAAAGTGGTGATCAGTGACACCTTTTATTTTAAAGTGGTGTTCAGTGAGAGCTTTTATTTGAAAGTGGTGATCAGTGAGAGCTTTTATTTTAAAGTGGTGATCAGTGACACCTTTTATTTTAAAGTGGTGATCAGTGAGAGCTTTTATTTTAAGGTGGTGATCAGTGAGAGCTTTTATTTTAAAGTGGTGATCAGTGAGACCTTTTATTTTAAAGTGGTGATCAGTGAGAGCTTGTATTTTAAAGTGGTGATCAGTGAGAGCTTTTATTTTAAAGTGGTGATCAGCGAGACATTTTATTTTAAAGTGGTGATCAGTGAGACCTTTTATTTTAAAGTGGTGATCAGTGACACCTTTTATTTTAAAGTGGTGATGAGTGAGAGCTTTTATTTTAAGGTGGTGATCAGTGACACCTTTTATTTTAAAGTGGTGATCAGTGAGAGCTTTTATTTTAAGGTGGTGATCAGTGAGACCTTTTATTTTAAAGTGGTGATCAGTGAGACCTTTTATTTTAAAGTGGTGATCAGTGAGAGCTTTTATTTTAAGGTGGTGATCAGTGAGAGCTTTTATTTTAAAGTGGTGATCAGTGAGACCTTTTATTTTAAAGTGGTGATCAGTGAGAGCTTTTATTTTAAGGTGGTGATCAGTGAGAGCTTTTATTTTAAAGTGGTGATCAGTGAGACCTTTTATTTTAAAGTGGTGATCAGTGAGAGCTTTTATTTTAAGGTGGTGATCAGTGAGAGCTTTTATTTTAAAGTGGTGATCAGTGACACCTTTTATTTTAAAGTGGTGTTCAGTGAGAGCTTTTATTTTAAAGTGGTGATCAGTGAGACCTTTTATTTTAAAGTGGTGATCAGTGAGACCTTTTATTTTAAGGTGGTGATCAGTGAGAGCTTTTATTTTAAAGTGGTGATCAGTGAGACCTTTTATTTTAAAGTGGTGATCAGTGAGACCTTTTATTTTAAAGTGGTGATCAGTGAGAGCTTTTATTTTAAGGTGGTGATCAGTGAGAGCTTTTATTTTAAGGTGGTGATCAGTGACACCTTTTATTTTAAAGTGGTGATCAGTGAGAGCTTTTATTTTAAGGTGGTGATCAGTGAGAGCTTTTATTTTAAGGTGGTGATCAGTGAGAGCTTTTATTTTAAAGTGGTGATCAGTGAGACCTTTTATTTTAAAGTGGTGATCAGTGAGAGCTTTTATTTTAAAGTGGTGATCAGTGAGACCTTTTATTTTAAAGTGGTGATCAGTGAGACCTTTTATTTTAAAGTGGTGATCAGTGAGACCTTTTATTTTAAAGTGGTGATCAGTGAGACCTTTTATTTTAAAGTGGTGATCAGCAGAGTTGGGGTCCGTTACTCAAAAAAGTAATATATTACACATTACACATTACTTTCAAAAAAAGTAATGCCTTACTTTACTTGATTACTCCCTGGAGAAAGTAATTTGTTACACTACTCGTTACATTACTTTTGCGTTACTCCGTAACATCGCCTGAGATGCATTGTCACGTAATTTGCCAGTTAACAATACAACATTAATCCTTACATATATGCCCATATATTAGCACAAATCTCTATCGTAATAAGGTAGGTTGCAAAACTTTTCCTGTCTGATGGTGGCTGTACGTTTCCTGCCATCTGTATTTTGCTCAATATGTTTCTGAAAAATGGCGATTTCATTCTACTGTTGAAACTGGCAACATTTCCTCTACCATGTACAAGGAGGCAACAAGCCTGTCCATCTCTGATTTTGATGTTACCTGGTGAAAAGAAAGCTTTTGCTGCTTGCTTTGGGTCGAGGCAGGCGACTCAGCTTGGGTCTGCATTCAGTGACACCTTTTATTTTAAAGTGCTGATCAGTGACACCTTTTATTTTAAAGTGGTGATCAGTGAGACCTTTTATTTTAAAGTGGTGATCAGTGAGACCTTTTATTTTAAAGTGGTGATCAGTGAGACCTTTTATTTTAAAGTGGTGATCAGTGACACCTTTTATTTTAAAGTGGTGATCAGTGACACCTTTTATTTTAAAGTGGTGATCAGTGACACCTTTTATTTTGAAGTGGTGATCAGTGACACCTTGTATTTTAAAGTGGTGATCAGTGAGACCTTTTATTTTAAAGTGGTGATCAGTGAGAGCTTGTATTTTAAAGTGGTGATCAGTGAGACCTTTTATTTTAAAGTGGTGATCAGTGAGACATTTTATTTTAAAGTGGTGATCAGTGACACCTTTTATTTTAAAGTAGTGATCAGTGAGACCTTTTATTTTAAAGTAGTGATCAGTGAGACCTTTTATTTTAAAGTGGTGATCAGTGAGAGCTTTTATTTTAAAGTGGTGATCAGTGAGACCTTTTATTTTAAAGTAGTGATCAGTGAGACCTTTTATTTTAAAGTGGTGATCAGTGAGAGCTTTTATTTTAAAGTGCTGATCAGTGACACCTTTTATTTTAAAGTGGTGATCAGTGAGACATTTTATTTTAAAGTGGTGATCAGTGAGACCTTTTATTTTAAAGTGGTGATCAGTGAGACCTTTTATTTTAAAGTGGTGATCAGTGAGACCTTTTATTTTAAAGTAGTGATCAGTGAGACCTTTTATTTTAAAGTAGTGATCAGTGAGACCTTTTATTTTAAAGTGGTGATCAGTGAGAGCTTTTATTTTAAAGTGGTGATCAGTGAGACCTTTTATTTTAAAGTAGTGATCAGTGAGACCTTTTATTTTAAAGTGGTGATCAGTGAGAGCTTTTATTTTAAAGTGCTGATCAGTGACACCTTTTATTTTAAAGTGGTGATCAGCGAGACATTTTATTTTAAAGTGGTGATCAGTGAGAGCTTTTATTTTAAAGTGGTGATCAGTGAGACCTTTTATTTTAAAGTGGTGATCAGTGAGACCTTTTATTTTAAAGTGGTGATCAATGACACCTTTTATTTTAAAGTGGTGATCAGTGACACCTTTTATTTTAAAGTGGTGATCAGTGACACCTTTTATTTTAAAGTGGTGATCAGTGAGACCTTTTATTTTCTTCTTTGACTGTGTTGACATTTGTTGTGCTCAGTGCTCATTCCTGTGGTGTTTCCCCACTATACTTCCCAGAGCTCACCTGTCAATCAAACAGTGTGGGCGGAGCTTAGGTGCAGTTTGAGTTTCTGTAGTTTTCTTTGTTGTTCAGCCATGGTGGCTACCGCTGCTCATGCTAACTAGCCATTTATTTTATTTATAATAAACAAACCAGTATATTGCTGCTGCCGGAAACATAAAACGCATCACTTTGTGTGTGGCAGAGGATGTTTGCAGGAAAGCGCTAGATACCAGACACCCGGTGTTTAGATATAGGATACATGATTAATCACTAATTGTTTTCAGTCTGAGTAACATAGCAAAACTGATTTTTGTTTATTTGAAAAAGTTGTGAATTCTTCCTTTAGATGCACTATATCCAGGCTCTGCTCTGGGCTGTGTGTTGTGTTTTGAATGCCCTGTGTAGTGTCCTGAGCACTGAGCAGCAGTGTGCAGTGGAGTGTGCCATGGGCCTGCTGTGCTGTGCAGTGTACAGTGTACCTGTTTGCCCCCCCCCCCCCCCCCCCTCCCGAGGAGATATCTACTCTCTGACCCCCCCCCTCTCTCTCTCTGTTTGCCCCCTCCCCCCCTACTTTCTCTGACTGGGGTGGTGGGGTGGTTGCTGAGGGACGGGCTGGTTTAGGGTGGCACCGGCCCAAGACATCAGCCTCAGTGACAGCAGGGACAGAAGAGGTGCCAGGCTGTGCCAGCAGTATAGTGACTGACAATACACCCGGGTCTCACTCACAAGGGCCCTGTAGGAGGTGCACCAGGGAGGGGAGGGGGGTGGGTGGGTGCTGAGGTGTGTGCGTGCGCGTGTGCGTGTGTGCGCGCGCATGTGTGTGTGTGTGTGTGTGTGTGTGTGTGTTTGAACGAATGAGTGACTGAGTGCATGTGTGCATCATACAGAAGAAGAGATGGAGAGAGGGGGCACAGAGAGCATGAGTTTAGAGAGTGCTCGAGTGCATGAGGAGGGGAGAGAGAGGGAGGGAGAGAGAGAGACAGAGAGAGAGAGAGAGACACAGAGAGAGAGACAGAGAGAGAGAGAGAGACACACACACACAGAGAGAGAGAGAGAGAGAGAGAGAGACAGAGAGAGAGAGACGTTAGAGAAGCACATTTTAAAAGATTTGAATTAATAACAAAAGGTTTCCTTAACCTATTAGACACAGAAAAACTACCAGTCCTACTAGGGGAGGACTCAAAGAGCTGTGCGTTAGCAGCAGTATATGCTGCTGCCTGCCATAGACTGAGGGACAGTGAGTGACAGTCACCTGACACACGTGTCATATCTGACAACAGACCATCTTTAATGTTCTTTGTTCTTTTGATTGCCGACAACAGATCATTTGTTTGTCTTGTAGTTTGTTTCTTGCAATCCTTTCTCTTGTATTGCTGCTATAGCCTATATGACAACAGATCATTTTGTCTTGTAGTTTCTTTGCTATTCAAAGTTTGTTATTTGTTGTTGCTATGTCTGACAACAGATCATTCATTTGTCTTGTAGTATGTTTGATATAGTAAGTTTACAAATTAATGTTTAGCTCTTCATGTCTAAACGCTTGCTTTGGCAATATGTACAATGTTGTTATGCCAATAAAGCCAATTGAATTGAATTGAATTGAGAGACAGAGAGAGATGGAGAGAGAGAGAGAGAGAGAGAGAGAGAGAGAGAGGGTGAGAGAGAGACAGAGACAGAGACAGAGAGAGAGAGACAGAGAGAGAGAGAGAGAGAGGGAGGGAGAGAGAGACAGATAGAGAGAGAGGGAGAGAGAGAGAGACAGAGACAGAGAGAGAGAGAGAGGGAGAGAGAGAGGGAGAGAGAGAGAGAGACAGAGACAGAGAGGGAGAGAGAGAGAGAGAGACAGAGACAGAGAGAGAGAGACAGAGAGAGAGACAGAGAGAGAGAGAGAGACAGAGAGAGAGAGACAGAGAGAGAGGGAGAGAGAGACAGAGACAGAGAGAGAGACAGAGAGAGAGACAGAGAGAGAGGGAGAGAGAGACAGAGACAGAGACAGAGAGAGAGAGAGACAGAGAGAGAGAGACAGAGGGAGAGAGAGAGAGAGAGAGAGAGAGGGAGAGTCTGCGAGGAGGATGGAGACGAGCCACTGACTTCCTGGGCTCCGGTCCAGAGTGAGACCATTGAGCTGTGATGTACACAGAGCAGACAACAGAAGGGATTTGCACAGCCAATGCTGCCTCCCATAGACATATAATGGATACCATTTCTTTCTTTTTCCTTTTGTCCCGTTGCAGAGGTATGAGGAGGATTATACTTGTGTCTCCAAATGATTTGGCAGGGAGCAATATTTGGGGAATATTAGACGTGCATTGTCTCGGAAACAAAGGTGTCAGGAACGGAAGTCAACTCAATTGTGCGATAATTCTCTTCATCAGCAATTGGCCGAATTATGCATTCACCAGCCCCACAGATGCAACGCTGATCCGTCTTCTTCTGAGAATGTTTTGATGAAGTAAGTTAAGCACAGACATGTTGTCAGTCGGGGAGGAAGATGACACTAACAACAACAACAACAGTCCTCCTCACCGCGTCTTTCTGCGCTTGTTGCGTTTGATTGTAGATCAAAACGACAAGCAACACGTCGGTGGTCCAGATCATCTACATATCTCCCTTTATTTACGTCCATCACGTGAGAGACGCGCCAGCTCTGAAAGCGGGGGATGCGATCACTCACGGAGTGTTTCCTTTTTCGTCCAGATCGCATGCTGTGAAGACATTTGTGAGCCTGTCCTCCCCGGGCCTTGATCGATGGTCCCGGGAGACGGCGTTTGTTATCATCACTTGAAACACGCGTTCTTACTCAACGGGAGACGCGACGCAACAGACGCCCCCATAAGGTATGCTACAGAGTCGGAGGTTCATCTGCCTCAAAGTGTCCACTCTCGTTATTGTGCCAAACGACTATTCCCACAATCAATTAAGATGCAGTCAGCGCCCCGTGTAACTGTCCCAGAGACATGTTTCATTGAGACGTTGATGCATGATTCATATTTCCTTATTTCATTCTTCTGTCAAAATAATCATAGTGATTTGAGTTCATATGGTCATTAAAATGATTAAAAACGCAATAAATACGTCGATGTTATAAATAACATTAAAAAGTGTATTAAAAAGTTGAGCAAAGTTGTCTAAAAAATATACCACTTTAAAATAGCCTAATGTTGGGTAAAAACTAAGTGCACTTCATTTAAGGTTGAATGTGTAATGAGTGTAATGAGTCACATGACCAGAGTTTAGTTAAGGGCGTGACCGTGGCGTTTTGGGTCCGAACGAATATGGCTGTTGCAGAGGAAAGACGTACAGGCCCAATCTAAAGCATTCTGCACGTGGTTGAAAAGGCGCACACGTTTTCACGGTGTCTGCTGACAAAGAGAGAGAGAGAGAAATAAAACCTTCAAAAGACATCAGTAGGAAGGCGCCGCGTGGCCATCATTTCTAAGAGACATTGAACCAGTGTAGTTACACCCCACACCAGCCATGAGGGGCGCATTTAATGAACAATCACAATGCACACTGGGCATCATACTGATTATGACAAGGGAGGGGAAATAAACAGAGAGAGGTGGGAAATAAAAGAAATACAAGCTTCATAGTTGATTGAATTCTCTGTGCTCATATAGAAACAACAGGGTTCATTTATCCACCACATCTATTCTATCACATATCTATTAACACGTTTGTGTGGAAATCCTTTCCTTTCATCTCTGAAATGACATTTTAGAGGCAAATTAGACAGAATTGAGTCCTCAAAAACATGACATGCATATTTCAGTCAAATAAAGAATTGACCCTAGAGGTTTTCGGCATCATTTAATGTTTTTTTCTTCGTTGTTTTTCTGTAAATTCACATGCTGAAAACGACCCAGCATATTGAGATGAAAAGTAATTTGGGACATACCATGTTATGTGCAAGGGGCTAGCTCGTAGCTCTGTGGGTCATAACATGTTATGGGCAAGGGACTAGCTCGTAGCTCTGTGGGTCATACCATGTTATGTGCAAGGGGCGAGCTCGTAGCTCTGTGGGTCATAACATGTTATGGACAAGGGGCTAGCTCGTAGCTCCGTTAGCTCGTAGCTCCGTTTGTGATGCGGAAGTAAATTAAACTGCACTGGGCGAGTCCACTGGCTGCAAGAAGAAGTCAGATGACATGGAAGTGAGTGGGAAAATGACCGTACTTCTCACTTGATTTATGGCCTCAGTAAACACTTTCCTAATGAGTTTATGGCCTCAATCGTGGGGAAAAAAAGACTATGTTTTGGGGCGTGATTGACAGGTCGCCTGTCCAGTGATCGCGCAGCTCGCCGATCACGGACCAATAGCAGACCGTGCTGCGGCTCTTCTCGTCCAAATTCACGCCAACTTCATGGCTCCAAGTAACCAAGACTGCGACGGTGAAAATGCCAACCTGGAGGCTTCAAAATGGGAGTCCAAAAACCAATGGTTGACGTCACGGTCGCTATACGTCCATATATTTATACACTCTATGGCATATGTGTTTCTACACAGCCCCCGCCCAGGCCCATAGCTACCATTGAGGACACCGAGGTCATGACCTCGGTATTTTCCACACTAAATTCTTTTTTTTTTTTTTTTTAATAGCCCTTGTCCCCAGATCTATTCATCTGTCATTGATGTTTTAATGCGGCTGATCGGAAATGCAACAATTTGCTTCCTCTCTGTGTGCTATAGAAGGAAGAGAGATAACTCACAACATTCAGATTTTGAGGCTAGATTGGGGCTAGACTTTGGGGACAGTTCTATTGAAGTGAATGGGTAAGTAACTCCCCTGTAAGTGATAGTTAGTGAAGTTAGTCACTGCACCTTGAATAAAGCAATTTTCCAGTGAATCGTGTGCTCCAGGATGCTCTTTAGTTTGTCCATTGAACTTTTGTCGTGATACTGTCCTGTCCTGAGAGCACGACCTCCTTTTGTGGAGGGGCTGACGCGCAAGAGACTCCTTTTGTATTGATATCCCCTGTAAGTGATGTTTGTGTAGATGGGCCATTGTATTTAATTGAGCAGTATTCTGCCATGTGACCTGTATGCAGAATATAAATTATATTATATGGGGAGACATTTATTTTTTGTATCATTTTAAAGCAACAGCACAGTAAAGAGGATATTAATCTAACATGATGTCTGTAGTTTTTTATAGATCTAGCCTCTTCATTTTGCTCTCCAAGTGCACCAGATTGAAGCATTTTACTTTAAAATGGACACATTTTTTTATCCGGGGGGGCACAGCCCCCCCTGGGCCACCCACGCCGCGCTAAAATGACCTCGGTATCTCCAAAAGCCTGGCTACGGGCCTGCCCCCGCACCCCTTTTTTTTTGCATGCACTGGATCTTGTCTGTGTTGCTATTAACACAGCAGAGTAGATAGCAACTGTCCCACACTTTAGTCGCTCCATTTCCCGTATTGTTGAAAAAGTAACGCTTCCAAGTGCCACACCTCCATTACGCCAAAGGCCAAAGCATGCCTTTATAAATACTTCATGGGGCAGAGTACGGTGGCTGGCTGTGGTCAGAAGAATAAAGAGCAAGCCCCTCACCTCGTCTCTGGCCCTCACCCAACATAGGCGTGGCACAGAAAACAGCCGCTCCTTCAGGCCGTGCATAATTCAGCCTATAGGGTTAAGAGATGCAAGCAGCTGGATGCCGGCGACAGAGACAGAGACCAGGGAGCCTCAGGTCGCCGGGTCAGAACGTTCTGGTTGGGTCTGTTTGTGGACGGGAAGCTACAAGGAGGATTTTTAAGTGGACCTCACAGGATTTCGAGTGCCGCAGGAGCGATAGCAGGTGTTAATATTTTATGGTGGGGGGGGGGGGGGGGGGGGGGGGGGGGGGTTTGGGGGCGTTATAGGCAGGCAGCGCATGGACACAATGGACGCTACAGTGCAGAATGGTGTGCAGCACAGCACTTATGTCAGCCTGGGAGAACTTTTAATGGGCTACAAAGCATAATTGGTGGGCAGCCGCTGGAGGCTCGTAAAGACGGCCGTAAAAGTAATAATGGCTTAGGAGAGGACAAATGAAATAAGAGACCAAATCAATAATGAGCGGACAGGATAAGCTATCGCTGCTGTTGAGGGAAAACCCTGCAATATTCCAAAAAGAAAGGTGACAGGAAGGAAAAACGCTCTTGTTTTTAGATGGATGACAACCAATCCTTGTAAATTATACACTGGATGTTGAAAGGGTTCTATAAGCCCAAGGATCATAAATGTCCCTCAGCCTGTGGAGGGACATCATTCTTCAATCCAACTAAAAAAAAAACTATTTGAATTAGCCTACAAGGTTTTCACCCGACAGTGGGCTTTGATGGTGTTTCAGGCATGGCCACAAGCAGGTTTAATTCCAGAAAGCTGCTAGAAAACCCAGTGATGGAGATCAGTGTGGAACATGATTCATTAGCTTCATAGAGAATGCCAGGATCACTTCATTAAATGTAAGGCTACAGAGTTCCTTACGAGTGTAACAGTTGAGAGGCTACAGAGTGACTTACGGGTGTAACAGTTGAGAGGCTACAGAGTGACTTACAGGTGTAACAGTTGAGAGGCTACAGAGTGACTTACGAGTGTAACAGTTGAGAGGCTACAGAGTGACTTACGAGTGTAACAGTTGAGAGGCTACAGAGTGACTTACGGGTGTAACAGTTGAGAGGCTACAGAGTGACTTACGGGTGTAACAGTTGAGAGGCTACAGAGTGACTTACGAGTGTAACAGTTGAGAGGCTACAGAGTGACTTACGGGTGTAACAGTTGAGAGGCTACAGAGTGACTTACGGGTGTAACAGTTGAGAGGCTACAGAGTGACTTACGGGTGTAACAGTTGAGAGGCTACAGAGTGACTTACGAGTGTAACAGTTGAGAGGCTACAGAGTGACTTACGAGTGTAACAGTTGAGAGGCTACAGAGTGACTTACGGGTGTAACAGTTGAGAGGCTACAGAGTGACTTACGAGTGTAACAGTTGAGAGGCTACAGAGTGACTTACGGGTGTAACAGTTGAGAGGCTACAGAGTGACTTACGGGTGTAACAGTTGAGAGGCTACAGAGTGACTTACGGGTGTAACAGTTGAGAGGCTACAGAGTGACTTACGAGTGTAACAGTTGAGAGGCTACAGAGTGACTTACGCGTGTAACAGTTGAGAGGCTACAGAGTGACTTACGAGTGTAACAGTTGAGAGGCTACAGAGTGACTTACAAGTGTAACAGTTGAGAGGCTACAGAGTGACTCACGGGTGTAACAGTTGAGAGGCTACAGAGTGACTTACGAGTGTAACAGTTGAGAGGCTACAGAGTGACTTACGAGTGTAATAGTTGAGAGGCTACAGAGTGACTTACGAGTGTAACAGTTGAGAGGCTACAGAGTGACTTATACAAGTGTAAGTCTCAAGCCTCGCAACTGTTACAGTCGTAAGTCACTCTGTAGCCTCTCAACTGTTACACCCATAACGTAGCTTGCTCTGTTCTGGACCTGGGGGTCTTTTGTTGCTCTCCTTGCCTTAAGGCTATTCCATGGTGCTCATGGAGGGGCAAGGAGTTCACACAATCTGCTGCTGCTGCTCTATACAATACCGCCAAATAAAAGCTTGAATTTTCCCTATTAGTGGTCCTGTATTTTTCACTAAAGTGGTCCTGTATTTTTCACTAAAGTGGTCCTGTATTTTCCACTAAAGTGGTCCTGACTGAATTGATTAGACACGCTTCATTTCAGTGCCTTTTTTATGCCTCCGCCGGCGATAGCCAGGCCGGAGGCATTAGGCTGGGTTCACACCGGCGACCCAAGCCTTGCCTATGCCTTGCCTTTACCCACGCTTTTAAATAGGCGTCCGTTTTAGTCAACGAGGCTGTGTACACCGGCCGCCTGAGCGTGAACCCTGCGTGTACCCACGCCTTGCCTGTGCCTTGCCGATTTTATCGTTTAGGCGTGAGTTCTATTTTCAAGCCGACAAGGCGCGTGCAGGCAGGCTTCTTCTGTCAAGCCATGAAAGAAAAACGCGACAATATCCGTGGGAAATGGGAAAGTCAACTGAATTTCAAAATAAAATGGAGTTACTACAACAGTGTTGAGCAGAGAGAGAGAGAGAGAGAGAGATTGACGGGTGGCTATCACGTGGGGCTTTCTCCCTGTCTGCAAACAAATCTTCATGAGAGAGAATAGCGACCGAAGAAGCAAGATGGACAATGTTGTTGTGCCAGCACATATTCTTGCAAGATCACCTCTCTAAAATGTCCGACTATAGTCAGACCTGGTTATACATATCCAGCATCAATAGAACATTAAATATATCAGATTTATTTTACCTATGATAATTCGGGACCACACATGAACAAATACAGTCGGGAGAGAGGAGAGGCGCTTGTGACTCGGCTGAGGTTCAGCGTGGAATAGGCGTGCGGTGTGATCGCAAAAGCGTGTAGTAGGTTCACGCCCAGCTCAAGGTCTGCAGGCGTAGGCATGGGTTGAGGCAAGGCAAGGCGTAGGTTCTCTGTGTGAACTAAGCGTTATGGTTTCGGGTTGTTTGACTGAGAATTGATACTTTCCCCACTCATACATCAGATCGATGTTGTGTTTTTGATGCCAGCTTGTTAGCTAACCACACACAGGAGAAGGCTATCTGGTTATCACTGTTGTAAACACGTGGTTTTGGTTACATGCTGCCACTCCGACGTGCTGCCACTCCGACGTTCTGCCACTCCGAAATATCGGCACTCAGAAAGGGATCATGTCTATGTTCCCCGGGTTCTATATTCCCCGTTTTTCACGCCAAACCTAACCTCCCCCCATGCCTAAACCTAACCTCCCCCAGACCCTAACCCAAAACCTAACCTCTCCCACCCCCACGCCTAAACCTAAGGTCGGCATTGCGGCTTCTAAGGTGAACGACTGCCAGTCCGAATAATGGAAGTTAACGTTCGGAGTGGCAGGGCTTCGGAAAGGCAGTCAGTAGCCCGTGGTTTTCACACTAGCTAACATATATCTAATAGAGGCTATAATAGTGGCTAAGCATGCTAAAGTCCAGATCAAAGCACATTTTAAAATGTAGAACCTCTTGCTTCCCTGATGTGTTCTGTTGAAACGGGATATGGGGGCGGGGCATAACATGGAGAGGAAGCATGCCAATGTAAACCAATGGTACCTATATCAGTTAACCCTAGAACACTAACGTCGGGTGATTTTCACCCGGACAATTGAATTCACGTGATTTTCATTGTCTTGCTGCTGTCTGAGGTGGACGGGTCCTTAGGTACCTTCAGGATGCTCACTGACGTCATTGAATGTTTGTTTCCCTGCTCCCATTCATGGTTTTTTCTACCGGCTACGTGTTCGGGTGATTTTCACCCGACGTTAGTGATAGAGGGTAAAATATCTTCGGGTTAGGGTTAATGGTATTGTGGTGACTTGTGTGGTGATTTTCACCACACAAGTCCCATGAATGGGTGGACCGAAGGAGAAGTTGGGAGCTCCTTTTTTTTTTGGGGGGGGGGGGGGGGGGATTTTTTTATAACGATTACCTCATTTCTCCCGAATTTGACATATTTTTTATAGTGTCCCCCATAATAAACTTTTTTGTGTTTTTTGTGATATTTCACATTTAAAAACAAAAGAAGAGTACCTCAATTTGCCATGTATTGTTGTACTTTAAGATATTTTGATGAGAAATATGTTTTATGGGGTATATTGCATCGGGTGAAATACACCCGACTTTAGTGATGGTGTGACTTTAAATCACGTTAGTGTTCTAGGAAAGAAAGGCAGTTTTATTTGATCGGAAGGGCAGAGAGTATTGCTGGCTAGTTAGCTAGCAGACCATGCTACAAAAACAGCTGTTTGTTCAGGTTAACTAATCGAGTGAGAAATGTCAAGTGCCAAGATTATTTGCCTTTTACATTAAAGCAGCTACGAGCAACTTTTTCGATTGTTATTAAACAGTATAAATTTAATATCAATGCATCACATCTTACCTCTAATAGTAGACGAGACCAACGCAGAGTAGTCTCGCTTGAACCCCGAGTGAATCGGCCAGTGTAGT
Organism: Poromitra crassiceps; assembly: GCF_964638095.1. Lineage (NCBI taxonomy): Eukaryota > Metazoa > Chordata > Actinopteri > Beryciformes > Melamphaidae > Poromitra > Poromitra crassiceps. The sequence goes on along the minus strand of NC_139627.1, from coordinate 48,307,591 downwards.
CTGTCTGTGGCCAGGGAAGATCAGGAAGTGAAATGAAACGGTTTGCAGCAGCCACTTCGGCCATAACCACAAAATAACTTCCAAAAAACCTGTTAGAATATAACGAGAGATGTTCGCGAGAGTATGCGTGGCGTTCACATTGTTTATGCTATGTTGCTAGGCAGCGCGTACGGGGTAGGCAGGCAGCTGCGTTTCACTTTCGGGTTTCACTTCCGCGTTTCACTTCCGGGTTTAGCCGGTCCGGCAGTAAGGAGAGAGAGAGAGAGAGCCCCCTGTTGACGTGAGTTTAGACAGACACAGACTTAATAATCATCTAAGGGAGCAATCTCCGATTCACACGGCTTTGGTCTCAGCTACTATTATAGGTAAGATGTGATGCATCAATATTGTAATTATACTGTTTAATAACAATCGAAAAAGTTGCTCGTAGCTGCTTTAACGAAAAGTTTGATAAAGTTGAAGAAGTGGAAGTTGTTTCATGGTCCTGATGTTATTTCACTCATGTTAAACTTGGCCCATTTTATCACCCGGTGACATTTTCCAACACGTTCTCACTCCGACCACGTAGCATATTGACGCTTTGTCCCTCCCTTATGCGCCACTTGTTACTAACATGGTACCCTTGAGCGACCCATGAAACGACTTGGGCTTTCCGACTAAACTCAATGCAAACCCATAGAAGTCAACTTTGACGCTTATGGCAACTGCTCCCCCATCAGCCTAACTGCTCGCCCATTAGTCAACTGCTCCCCATTAGCGTCTGGGGGGAGGTTAGGTTTAGGCGTGGGAGGTGGGAGAGGTTAGGTTTAGGGTCTGGGGGAGGTTAGGTTTAGGCATGGGGTGGGAGAGGTTAGGGTTAGGGTTAGGGTCTGGGAGAGGTTAGGTTTAGGCATGGGGTGGGAGAGGTTAGGTTTAGGGTTAGGGTCTGGGAGAGGTTAGCTCCTCCAGACCCTAATGGGCGAGCAGTTGACTAATGGTGGAGCAGTTAGGCTAATAGGGGAGCAGTTGCCATAAGCGTCAAAGATGACTTCCATGGGTTTGCATTGACTTTAGTCGGAAAGCCCAAGTCGTTTCATGTGTCGCTCAAGGGTACCATGTTAGTAACAAGCGACGCACAAGGGACAGGACAAAGCGTCAATATGCGACGCGCTCAGAGTGAGAACGGGTTGCATTTTCCAACCTCCAACGCGAGCCATGACAGAACAAGTTTGAGAACCACAGACTGCCATAGCAATTTATTTCAGGCATCTCTCTTTTTCAGGGAGTCAGAAAGAGACAGAATTTAGACATGATTTCTGCACAGCCAATTCTCCACTGGACCTCCAGCATGGTGCCAGACCATTTGTGACCCAACTGCAAAGGCTCTATTCCGAAAATTGGCAACGTTACAAAGAAAGGTAGCAAAAAAGACTGTGATGGTCTAAGAAGCCACAGAGCACAGACAGCATGTCTAACATCCACTCCTATGTAAAACAGTGACAGCAGAGAGAGAGAGAGAGAGAGAGAGAGAGAGAGAGAGAGAGAGAGAGAGAGAGAGAGAGAGGAGTCGACAGTGTCAGCCACCTTTTTGTCTCTCACGTCACGGTGAATGATCCAGATGCTGTGTGAGAACGGCTCAGTGAAATATCTGACATTTTATTTCAAGCAGTCTGCAAATGGGGTGTTGGAGGCCATCAGACTCCCAATTATCAAACTCTCACAGAAGCCCAGGAAAAGTGTGTGTGTGTGTGTGTGGGGGGGGGGGGTGGCTGTCAGTTAATTGGTGGGAAAAGTGGGGGGGAGGTGTGGCTCTCAGTTAATTGGTGGCATTACAGCATTTGCTCATTATCACTTCCCAGCATGCAGTACTAATGAAAAAAAGTGAAAGTTGAGTCAATCTGCGGCGGAGAAGACGCTGTGTTGCAATCGCTCGCACCGGCGTTGATGGAATGTAATTGGTGTTATATTTAAAACGTGTTAACTGTCAGAATTATCACATCGAACCCGTCGCCTCCAATGATACTTTCACCATCAGAGCTGCAGATTTGACTGCAGGCTACCTTATTTATAGTAGCTCAGGCTTCGTATCAGCTTCCTCGGGGTAACTTTGTGCAGTTTTTACCCTCTCCCCACTGGCTCGTGTCTGGCCTGCCATGTCTCCACACTGTACTTGTTCTCTGTCAAAAGTAAAGAGGAGAAAAGTTCAAAAATAACGAACTCTTTCTTTACATATCCCTTTTCTGCCTCCCCCAGGACATCTCTTTTACATGATTATTCTTGGGTCATATAACAGGCTCTGACCCTTGACTTCTGTCCTATTACCGGCACTTCCTGTAGAAACTGTGGCTTATGCTACGATTACAGACATTGGTTGGTCACTCTGGAAAACAGCACAGCAGCCACTAAATGCCTTCAATATAAATGGAAATGCTTTAATTATTCTGCTAACATGAATGCCTAGTTGCATACCATCCAACCCATAATTACAGTCAAGGACACCTTTTTCATTATTGTTATTATTATTATTGTTCTATTATTATAATAAATTCAAGTGGAATACCAACTGCAACTAATTTATGTGCTTTCTTTCCTCATGATCATTATTGCTCTAATATTACTTTTCCATATTGCCGGTGACAATTACCGCTAGAAGAGTAAGAAACACAACTAAACAGTGCGCGTGCTGTTTATTTTTAAATGTCAATAGGAGCATGACGCAATTATGCCATTTTGAATCCAACATCCATTAATATTACTACTACTACTACTAATAATAATAATGAATACTAATGAATAAAAAAAACAATAAATATGGTTTTACATAATGGGAATAAAGGAGCTATAATCTAATTCATTGAATAGCGGCCTATAATAGCCAATGTCCTTTCACCAGCACACAATCATCTGCTCTATAGACTTTGCACATGAATGAAAAAGCCAAATCAAGCCGGTTCATATCTGAGGTCATCGTCCGCACGGGGAGCGGACTGAAACAATGTAGTGAATTCATATTAATGAGCGCAGGTCAGCACCCTTGTAACAATTACACTTTGCACATTAGACCGCACTTTGCCCATGTTCCGCCTTTAAACCTATTTGCATGCATAATGAGGGATTTGAATGAGAGGTCATCATTTATTAATGTGCTCATTTATATTTATGACCGCGGTGCTTTCATAGCACGGGCCTTCTGTCACGGAGCTCCTGATCAGCATTGGCATTTGGTGTGTGTGTGGGGGGGGGGGGGGGGGGGGGGGGGGGCTGTAGTGTGTGATGTCACCCCTAGGTTTCTGAAGGGTCTATTTGAAGCCTGAAGGTTTATGATAGCTGCCATGTTCAGTTGTTTTTGGAGCCGGAGAAGCCAAAGCGAAGCTGAGAGTCGACACACAGGCAGCACCACAGCAGCGCTTGCTATTGGCCCGTATAATCGGAGACCTGTCAATCATTGGACAGGCGACCTGCCAATCACCAGCAAAACAATCCCATTTGATATCTGTTCTATCTCATTAATGACACAATTATTTTTTAAACTTGCTATAAGGACACACAGTGAAATTAGCTACTGAGACCTAAACCTCTTGTCTTGTCTTTTTTTTTTTTTTTACTTTCTATTTTGAGTGACTTGCATGGAGTCGGACCAGGTTTGGGGTCTTTTTGGAGGCGGCCTCTATAGCGGCTCCTATAACGTATTAACTGCCACCTGCTGCCACTTCCTTATTGGCTTCAAAATTCACCCATGTTTTTTGCCGATCGATTGGCCACAGCTCTAGCCTGGGTATTTATATCCTGGGTATTTATAGCCTGGGTATTTATATCCCTGCACCAGATGATGAAATATCTCCAGCAGCCACAAATCTCATTTGACCTGATTCAAATGGCAAAATAATAATGTGTGGATTATGCGGTAAATTGTGTTAATATTGAGAATGGTGACAGATTTACTGTAGCGTTGCTTAATTGCATTAACCCGAGTAGTAGTAGTATAGTATTGGCAAGGACCTCACGATACCATACGTATCACGATACATGGGTCACGATACGATTGTATCTCGATACATTGCGATACAATACATATTGCGATATATTGCAATACTGTACATCATTTACTGAAAATTGTAAAATAGAGCTAAAATACAACATTCTGTGCACCACCCAGGTAGTGTAATAATGTGTACATCACTTTATATTGATGACAAATGTAGTCAAAACTACTGAGTGTTGAGTGTGTTACTGAACGCACTGAAATAAAAAAGTATTCTTATTGTGTCACTGAACACACGGATGTGCAAAAAAATCGATATGGCGATATATCACGATAATTTTCTGAAATATCGATACAGTATTGCGGAAAAAAGTATTGCGATATATTGCCGTATCGATTTTATTGCACAACCCTATAGTAGTAGTAGTAGTAGTAGTATAAATTATTGCGTGATTTGCTGGGTTATAAATATGTATTTGGCGCTGTCTGTCTAGCGAGGTGATGCAGGTAGCATTGATGGAACGCAGAAGCAGTTGGGAATAAATGACATTTCTATCTTCTCAGCCTTCTCAGCGCCTTAGAAAACCACTGCTGGGACACAATATTGGAAGGATATAAAGGATTGAGACATAAAGCCATCTGCTTTGACTGTATTTCTGTCATGCTCCCTCCCCCTCCTTCATTCCGCACAAAACTAGAACTCAGGCACGCCAGAGGCATCGAGAGAGAGAGAGAGAAAGAGAGAGAGAGAGAGAGAGAGAGAGAGAGAGAGAGATTACACAGGGAAAGTTGGTGTTTATATTTATCATGGTCTGTCAAAGAGTGTCACAGAAGTGCGCTTCAGAAACCTCATTTCAACCGCAGCGCGAAAGGGCTGCGTGTGTCCCGAGACAGCTTCTTCAGACTTGTCTGAATCTCACAGATAGAGCTCGAGGAAGCAGACACATTCTGACACCGAACCGCTGCGCTGATAAAGTTAAAGGTATCCTTCGCAAAAGCCCTCAAGGCTTCTGGGTAAGTGATGGGGGGGGGGGGGGGGGGGGGGTGTATGGTATCAGGCGCCGACAGAATTATACAATCACTCCAACGGGAGTGACAGTGGCACAAGTAGGAAGACGCGTATCAAAAGCACAACTTGGGGTGTTCAAAATACAACAGGTCTTTAGCAAGGAGGAGATCCCTTTTGCAATATGGTTGTGGAAGCATACATAGCAGAGAAATATGAAATATCAGATGCATGAAAGGTGCCAATGCATGCAGTTGGGTCTCCTTTGAAAATGTAGGCTACTCACCATTTTTGTCGATGCTAGCTGAATCTCAGGTCTATTAAAAAAAAAACTTTTCGAAATACATCACACACACCGAGTAGTTCACTCGCTGTACTTGTGCTCTGTGAAGGGCATAGAAAAGACATTTATGAGTTTTATTATTGAAATAATATTTATTATTTTTATGAGAGTGGATTATTGCCATTCTGGACCTGCAGTCTGTGCATGACTCACGGACAATAAGAAAGGGCTCATTATCACGGGTGGGAGCTGGTGGCAGGGGGTCAACTGACCTCGCGTCAGCGTGAACAGCGAGACCGAGAGACAGAGTGCGTCTGAGCGTGTGCGAGAGAAGTGCGCCTCATTTGAGGGAAGAAAAGAGGGGGAGGGAGAGGAAGAGGAGGAAGGGCCAGGGGGAGGGAGAGGAAGAGGAGGAAGGGCCAGCGTACATTTGCATGGGGGGGGGGGGGGGGGGGGGGCATTCAGGAGACCACTCAGTGGATCAGAGCGTGAGTGGGACGTGTGAGACGCTCCCAGCCAATGACAACGCAGAACGGAGAGCTGGACATGTCTCGCTGATGTCCGCCTGTCGGCCGAGCTGCAGCCCCGTCACGCATACAGCATGTTTCTTGGCTGTGTTAGCTTGTAGTGGGGTCAGCTTCAAGTCAGCGTGCATTAATTCATTTATTTCCTTTTTTGGGCCCTGTTAGCCAAGATGGCTGTGCAATCTTGAATACTATAGTATTCCTGAGAACTTCATGATTTGATAGTCCCTTGCTACCTGTCTCATAGATGTTCGGGTGTGTTCACATCAAGCATAATAATAATAATAATAATAATGATAATAAATATTATTTGGATGCGCCTTTCAGAATACCTAAGGTCCCCGTACAGTGCATAAAAGAACATAAAATACTAAAAGATGGTAGTCGAATAAAAACAAGAAGCAGGCAAACAGCAGATAAAACAAGACAAGCATCGATCAAAAGAAGACAGGAGATACTAGACGGGCAGACACATAGGGGATGGGCTCAGAACACGCAGTGCTGTATGGGGATCAGTGTTGGGCAAGTTACTTTCAAAATGTAATAGACTACATATTACTAGTTACTTTCATTTGAAAGCAATAAGTTACTTTACAATATTACTGTCTGTGTAGAGTAACTCGTTACTTATTACACTACTTTTGCATTACTTTTACCAAAACAAAAGCAGCAGCAGAATGACATCGCTGCCCCGGAACCATCCCGAAAAATAATTTCAACCCCCTTGAAGTCAGTGTAAACAATCCAAAATTCTATATGTTATTATTTTCCTTTGTTATTGTCATCTATAGTGGTTATTTGCATAAAAACAGACAGTTTATTAGGAAATGATTGTATCTTTTTTAAATATGTGCTTTGATTAAAAAATATTTTAACTCAATTTGTAACTTGAGTTACTTGACAAAGTAACTGGTATAATATTACTGAAATCCTATAAGTAATAAGTTATATTACTGAGTTACTGCTAAAAGTAATATATTACATGTAACTTTTGTAATGAGTTACCCCCAAAACTGATGGGGATAAAGTGAGGAGACCAGTTTGAACAAGGGGGTTTTGAGGTGGGATTTGAATGTGGTTAAAGGATGAACTTTCATTATAAAACTCGTTATAGAAGTTTTTTTTTTAATGTCTATGGAGAAAATGAAT
>NC_139627.1:48268168-48295668 GCF_964638095.1 Poromitra crassiceps | reverse complement strand
GTTTCTAAGGAGAGGAGGAAATGGCTGAAAGAGGCAGGAAAGATGCATGAATGCGTAGATATCACACAAACGATCACAGCTCCTTCACAGCTTTATATTGTGACACGTCACAAGTTGTCTCTGTATTGATAGGACACGCAATACTCTTGTTCAAAAATCGTAACTATCTGGTAATATAGTATAATATAGTCGACTATCTGGTAATATAGTATAATATAGTCGACTATCTGGTAATATAGTATAATATAGTAGACTATCTGGTAATATAGTATAATATAGTAGACTATCTGGTAATATAGTATAATATAGTAGACTATCTGGTAATATAGTATAATATAGTAGACTATCTGGTAATATAGTATAATATAGTAGACTATCTGGTAATATACGACTAATAGGTCTCGAGGCATTTTCACCAAATCTGTTAGCATGGCTTTCAAAGATTTTAAGGAAAATATAGCGAGCACACTCCAGGTGCACGGCAAAAACACACTAGTAAGAAGAGAGAACAAGCCAGCATTCTAGATGTCCTTTTCAACGTTTTAATCTTACTTCTGGGCAGCAGCAACAACAACAACAACAACAACAACAACAACAACAACAACAACAACAACAACAACAACAACAACAACAACAACAACAACAACAACAACAACAACAACAACAACAACGAACGTTTCAACGTTTAAAAGATTAAAGCGTTGAAAAGGACATCTAGAGTGCTGGCTCGTTCTCTCTTCTTTCAAAGATTTTGTCCAATGAGCTCAAATAAATAAATCAATAAATCAATAAATCAATAAATCAATAAATCAATAAATAAAAGGCCTGTAAGCAAACCATGCCTTAATATAGAGAAAATTCTGTTTTATCTTGTGTGATCCCTTGTGTTCATTCTGGATGACAAAAAGAGGTGTTTTGATTTTGCTTGATCAGCCAATGACAACATCCTTGTCCATTCCTTGCTCACCGTTGCTCCGAGAACTTTCCTAAATCCCTCCATAAGCTACTCCTTGTTAAGACTCTGTCAGAGGACTCTCAGCATGTTTGTGGATACGGCCCCAGACCAGCAGACGTAAAATATCCATTTAGGACGCAAGCTGTCTCAGCCCACCTCTCCTGCTCTGACAGTGAGCATATGGGCTGGGATGTGGCGGTGGATACTGTGTACAGCACCAAAGCATCGTTATGATGCCAGGCATCGGAAGATTAATAAAGTGATGTGTTTTGACTGTAATTGACCCATAATGAGACCATTGTTTTGTGGCTTCCTCCCCCGTAACCGACTGCGAGGGTGCTCCAAACAAGTGCCAAAATTTACACCCACCTCTGCGTCTCCGGCCAACAAACACCCACCTGTGCATCTCCGCCCAACAAACACCCACATCTGCATCTCCGCCCAACAAAATTGGCTTATTAATTCCAATTATACTGATCATTGAACACAAATGAAAAATGAAGACGTTTCAACTTGACTAATTGGTCCCAGGAGTGTGTGTGTGTGTGTGTGTGTGTGTGTGTGTGTGTGTGTGTGTGTGTGTGTGTGTGTGTGTGTGTGTGTGTGTGTGTGTGTGTGTGCGTGTGCGTGCGTGCGTGCATGCGTGTGTGTGTGTGTGTGTGTGTGTGTGTGTGTGTGTGTGTGTGTGTGTGTGTGTGTGTGCGTGTGTGCGTGTGTGTGTGTGTGTGTGTGTGTGAGAGAGAGAATCACGGTGGGGGGAAGGGTAACTGCAGGACGAACTTTCCAGTTGCCAGTTTTGGGCAGAATGCAAAGATGCTGCTAGTGGGGAGAAATGGTACTTTCAAAGGCCCCTCAAATACGTGGGACTGGGATGGAGGTGTATATGAGAATCTAATTTAGCCCATAGTTCAATGACGTTCATCATGTCTTCGTAACAATTAGACAGTTTTTGTTTTCTTGTGTTCAGACATATAGGTTTATTAGATGTTTTTTACCTTGACAGTTTCGGCGATAGCTCTCGCCTTCCTCAGAAGCAGTCTACTGACAGCTGGGTATGACGTGTCAACCAGTCGTTTTTACACAACTGGCCGGGTCTAATTTAGCCCATGATGTCATCATGATGTCATGATGTCATCTCTTCTTTATGCAAATCAATTGATCCTTAATTTATGCCAGCTTCCATTTCCATTTCGATTGTCATTGAGTCTGGTACAGTGGGTCTGGTAGAGTGGGTCTGGTACAGGAGTGGGTCTGGTACAGTGGGTCTGGTACAGTGGGTCTGGTACAGTAGTGGGTCTGGTACAGTGGGTCTGGTACAGTAGTGGGTCTGGTACAGTGGGTCTGGTAGAGGGGGTCTGGTACAGGAGTGGGTCTGGTACAGTGGGTCTGGTACAGTAGTGGGTCTGGTACAGTGGGTCTGGTACAGTAGTGGGTCTGGTACAGTGGGTCTGGTACAGTAGTGGGTCTGGTACAGTGGGTCTGCTACAGTGGGTCTGGTACAGTAGTGGGTCTGGTACAGTAGTGCGTCTGGTACAGTGGGTCTGGTACTGTAGTGGGTCTGGTACAGTAGTGGGTCTGGTACAGTAGTGCGTCTGGTACAGTGGGTCTGGTACAGTAGTGCGTCTGGTACAGTGGGTCTGGTACAGTAGTGGGTCTGGTACAGTAGTGGGTCTGGTACAGTGGGTCTGGTACAGTAGTGGGTCTGGTACAGTAGGTCTGGTACAGTAGTGGGTCTGGTACAGTAGTGGGTCTGGTACAGTGGGTCTGGTACAGTAGTGGGTCTGGTACAGTGGGTCTGGTACAGTGGGTCTGGTACAGTGGGTCTGGTACAGTAGTGGGTCTGGTACAGTGGGTCTGGTACAGTAGTGGGTCTGGTACAGTGGGTCTGGTACAGTAGTGGGTCTGGTACAGTAGTGGGTCTGGTACAGTAGTGGGTCTGGTACAGTAGTGGGTCTGGTACAGTGGGTCTGGTACAGTAGTGGGTCTGGTACAGTAGTGCGTCTGGTACAGTGGGTCTGGTACAGTAGGTCTGGTACAGTAGTGGGTCTGGTACAGTAGTGGGTCTGGTACAGTAGTGGGTCTGGTACAGTGGGTCTGGTACAGTAGTGGGTCTGGTACAGTGGGTCTGGTACAGTAGTGGGTCTGGTACATTAGTGGGTCTGGTACAGTAGTGGGTCTGGTACAGTGGGTCTGGTACAGTAGGTCTGGTAGAGTGGGTCTGGTACAGTAGTGGGTCTGGTACAGTGGGTCTGGTACAGTAGTGGGTCTGGTACAGTAGGTCTGGTACAGTAGTGGGTCTGGTACAGTAGTGGGTCTGGTACAGTGGGTCTGGTACAGTAGTGGGTCTGGTAGAGTGGGTCTGGTACAGTAGTGGGTCTGGTACAGTAGTGGGTCTGGTACAGTAGTGGGTCTGGTACAGTAGTGGGTCTGGTACAGTGGGTCTGGTACAGTAGTGGGTCTGGTACATTAGTGGGTCTGGTACAGTAGTGGGTCTGGTACAGTGGGTCTGGTACAGTAGGTCTGGTAGAGTGGGTCTGGTACAGTAGTGGGTCTGGTACAGTGGGTCTGGTACAGTAGTGGGTCTGGTACAGTAGGTCTGGTACAGTAGTGGGTCTGGTACAGTGGGTCTGGTACAGTAGTGGGTCTGGTACAGTAGTGGGTCTGGTACAGTGGGTCTGGTACAGTAGTGGGTCTGGTACAGTAGTGGGTCTGGTACAGTAGTGGGTCTGGTACAGTGGGTCTGGTACAGTAGTGGGTCTGGTAGAGTGGGTCTGGTACAGTAGTGGGTCTGGTACAGTAGTGGGTCTGGTACAGTGGGTCTGGTACAGTAGTGGGTCTGGTACAGTAGTGGGTCTGGTACAGTAGTGGGTCTGGTACAGTGGGTCTGGTACAGTAGTGGGTCTGGTAGAGTGGGTCTGGTACAGTAGTGGGTCTGGTACAGTGGGTCTGGTACAGTAGTGGGTCTGGTAGAGTGGGTCTGGTACAGTAGTGGGTCTGGTACAGTGGGTCTGAAGGACTTCCTGCAGTTCTTTTGTTGCATGTTCTACTTGCAGTGATCAGAGCACTCATGATTTATTCACTGCATCCTGTGTCCCATCTGACTTCCTGGTGCGTACACACATGCACGGGTGTAACTCTCTCTCTCTCTCTTTCTCTCTCTGTCTCTCTATCAATCGCCAACACAAAGTCAAACACACACACCACAACAGATACTGTAACAACTCAAACATACATAACCTCACACCTGCACTTACCTACTATCTCTCTCTTTCTCTCGCTCTCTCACCTATATAATAAGACCATGTATTCTCATGTTTTTTATATCAAAACACCATTACTCTTCCTTCCACGGTGAATTGTATTGTCATTGACAACACTAACTGCGTTACCCTGTCTGCTAACGTTATCCTTAGGGTGATCCAATCAGCTGGCACGCATCAAATTCAAGACACTGGTACTGGCCTACAGGGCAGTACACAAGACTGCCCCCTACAGTGCAGTACATCAGACAGCCGTCCCTATCTGCAACCTATGGTCAGGTTCCAACCTGCAAGTTGCTTGGCCCCTCCTTCCCTATGTGGGCTGAAAAGTCACTCATCCCGGTCACGACTCTTCTCATCCCATGGCACCACAATGGTGGAACGAGCTCCCCGCCTCTGTCAGGACGGCCATCTTTCAGCACACCTGTTCAGGTTACACCTGGACCCCTCTTGATCTAACCCTTACCCATCTTCTTACCATTCTTTAATCAAAAGAGAGAGAGATGTATTCCTTTTAAGAATCTGAGCTGATTTGAGCTGATCACTTTGGACAAAAGCATCTGCTAATAAAAAAATGACGTAATGTAATCCATAAAAATTCAAACCAATAATATGAGATTTTTTTAACAATCCCTCCGCCCCTCCCTTTCTGTCTAAAAGGTCGTTCCTGCAGTGGGGTTTTGTGGCCCGCTGCACGTCGGCCTATCAGTGGTCCGATCGCACCGAGAGACCGCACAGCGAGCCGCTCCACAGAGGGGCAATTGACAGAGGCAGAGAGGGGGCAGTCAAAGTGTTGGGGTATTTATTTGCTTTTGGGGCTGGGACATTGAAGAGTGCTGCTCTACACATTCACACACAGATACAGACACAGACACACACAGTTTCTGACCCTCACGTCATCTGCAGTTCGTTCTGACATCTGCTGGAATTTACCTTTTTCACAGCGTCCATTTTGTGTCTAAAAGGCAGGAAGTAACACAGGTGCAAGCAGAACATCAATTTGTTGGGGATTGGCACACCTGTAGCGTCTTTCGCCCCAACCCCAACCCAAACCAACCCAAACCCTAGTCTCGGCTCCCAGACGTTTGGTGAGCTGCGCCACCAAACGTCTGGGAATTTCACTGTCAGAAACTGTGTCTCCGAGCCCGGCGAGAATCGCCGGCAGCAGACACGCCTACATTTATTATTAGAATTTTATTTGGTAGCGGCAATGCCATTTATCATAGTCCTAACACAGAGCATGAAGCTGATATGCTCCAAACAAAATTTATAGCTGTGGTTTATTTTACAATAATTTTTCCTACCCGGAAGTGGTCCGCTTGCTACTGTGAAGTCATCAGCAGGCTCTGTAACGTTAGCCTGGGAAGTCGGGCTTATCGCTGGGGAAAAGACCTCTAGCCGCCGGGGCCGGATGAAACACGTCCTATTAACAGGTTATGTTTGTTTCTAAGTGATTCATATGTTTCTCCGCAAATGCGACGATGTTTTGCGAGACACCGGTTCTGCATGAGAACTGCCCCCAGAAAGCAGGCCCGCCCACAACACTCATGATTGGTTCTCCGATGCAAGGCTTCCAACAGCGCCACCTAACGTTATGCAAAGATTTAAATAGTAATATTCTCAGTCTTACAGGAGTGAAACAGATTAAGACTGAGGGCTGAGTCTACCCAAACCCTAACCCTAACGTTAACCAAGTTGCTTTAGTTGCATAAACCAATCAAGTTGTTGTACAGTACTTGCCTAAACATAACAAACATAGTTTTATTTTCATGGGGTTTTCAAAGGGAGGTTTTCAAATTCGTTGATGTTTTGTTTCACATTTTCGTTGAGATTGTAGACCTAAAATGACACATTTTAGAAACATATTTACAGATGTTATGTTTCAAATTGACATGTTGATATTGGACATATCCCTGGATTTCAGACATGTAAAATGCCAACACTTTATTCTGGATTTAGGGTTGGAAATCATGTAGGTTGTCATCAGCAAGCAGCAGCCAGTATGCTCCTGTTTGCTATAGCTTTATACCAAAAGATACTAGAGATGAGAGAAGCAAAATGTGTTTTTGTCAGAAGGTGGAAACATCTTCCTCTCAGGCAATGTGTTGTTGTTTCTTCTGTTACAGATGCTCATTAAACACACTGTGCATTTGACAATTTCTATTCATAACTTTGCGTGGAGAGGATCTCCTCCTAGGGACCACACCAGACTTTGCATGGAGAGGATCTCCTCCTAGGGACCACACCAGGCGAGAATTTCTTTCAGTCAATTAGGGCAGATCCACAGCATCTAACTTGAGGGCACTACATCAAAATCTTCAACTACAGCAAAGCCAGTGTGCAAAAACGACAGGGGAGTAGTAGTGTAGGGTTAGCACCCCTTGAAAAACAAAATAATATTATTTTTTTAGAACTTCCTCAATAGGGCACTTCCGCTTTTTTGAAAAGGGGAAGTGATTTCTTTTGGGTAAAAATCAATTTCTCAGTACTTCCTCAATAGGGCACTTCTCCATTTTTTAGGGTTAGGGTTAAAAAACACTTTTCTTGTGGAAAGTGGTTATTTCAATAGTTCTGCAAAGTGTACTTCTCCATTTTTTAGGGTTAGGGTTAAAAAACACTTTTCTTGTGGAAAGTGGTTATTTCAATAGTTCTGCAAAGTGTACTTCTCCATTTTTTTGTCTTGTGCTTAAAAAACACTTTTCTTGTGGAAAGTGATTATTTCAAAAGGCCTCCAAAGTGTACTTCTCCATTTTACCCCATAGCACAGCTCACGACAAAATAGCAGCGTTTTTTTTTTGATCTCGGGGGAAATACATTTGAACAATCATTATGCAAACCCAGCTGGATCATTTTACATAGTGGGCAATATCTCTTTTGCTCGCTGTTGTTATGGACGCGACTTGTGAAACACCAGCATTTTCTGTCTCGGCCAAATACATTTGGCCCATTTTAGAGCTACTAAACTAGCCTACAGATTCTTCTATCTCAGGCCCCTCACCAACGACAGATTCCACTGTCTGTTGTTGATGTTTTCTCTGACTCAACCGGCCCCCAGGTTCCCCTTTCCACCCCCTCCCCCACGTGACATTGTCTATTACCACGGCCGGTGTTCTGTCGATTTCACAATCTCTGACTCACCCAGGCTTCCCCTGCCAGCCCATCCCAGCCCATCCCCCACGTTTTATCACTTCCGTTTTAAATAAACTTGTTTGTTTTTGACCGTCAGGTGGGGGGCGTTCCCGGCAGCACGTAACGCCCCTTGAAAGCTACGAATAGCGGCGAGATCAGGTGGGCGTTCCCGGCAGCACGTAACACCCCTTGAAAGCTACGAATAGCGGTGAGATCAAGTGGGCGTTCCCAGCAACACGTAACGCCCCTTGAAAGCTATGAATAGCTGCTTGCTCACGTATTTCTCTGACTCACCCATAGAGGCCCCACAGTTTTTTCCTCCCATGCCCACTTATATGTATGTACAATACAATGTACAATGTATCCACCATTCAAATATTCCATAATTGCATATTGTGCATGCAAATATTCCATAATTGCATGTTGAGCAGGCTATCTTAGCTAGTATAGCCTACTAATGTATAGCAAAGCATTCTGGGTATTCCCAAGGCTATTCTGTAGATTCCATCCGGGCAACACACACACACACACACACACACACACACACCCACCCACCCACCCACCCACCCACTCACACACATATTCACAGCCAGCCACAAACACACGCACCCACAAATTCACAGGTAAACATGACACACTGAAACATTCCAGTCAACTTCATCATTCATGTGTGATATTATGTATTTTCCCATGTTTTTCCCACTCCGGATCCAATTGTGACATCACCATTATGTTTTTTTTTTTTGATAGGCTATAAGCCTATTAAGCTTTGAATATGATCAATACAGATTGAGGTTTCAATTTCAGGTTTGAATTGAAAACGATTGAATACAGACTATGGTGTATGACTATGCCGTTTGCCCTGTCTCCCTTATCGTCGTAATGCATTATGGGTAGTCAGATACTACCGGTACTTTGGCTAATGTAGCGGCTAACGCTACTTACTTTGCATTACAGTAAAACGCCACTGAATGACCAAATTGATGCATTGATAAAAGTTAGTTTGTTGTTTATGCGTATGCAATAACGGATGCGTTATTATATTTACTGGAATACATACACACGCCAGCCTATGTGTCCTATCAGAGTTTGTTACGTTATTATACAGCATTTGGTTCAAACACAGCTGCATCACTATACGTGTGAGCGTAAGTATTAATGGTTTACAACTTGTTTGTGTTGTACAGCATTTGGTTCAAACATATGGCGACATTGAATCAGTGTTAGCTTAGCGCTAGCTAGCTAGCATACACTACGATCTGTAGAATTGGCCTGGTCTTGGTCGATATGACCAAAAATTGATATAACGTTACAGTAGCATGGACCCCTCTCGTTTTTTATTACAGTTGAAGATTTCACAAATCTCAACCACTCTCAATCTTGGTACAACCCAGACCCCCGGATATCCGTGACCTACGGGTATTATTTCAAAATATAGAATATGGAACGTGAACAAACATCTTAGTTTTATTTTTTCGTATTTTTATATGATTATTTTAATAGTTACTAACTATATTATTATATAACTAACTAGTCCTCCTCACAGAATTGGTTAATTTACTGTGAGACTTTATGTTTTGTAGACAAGCACCAAGTATATATAATAATGGTATATAATAATAATAATCTTTGTAATACAATTGTTATAAAATTAAAACGTATAGCACACTTACAATATGTTTGTTGTATGTATTACAACTTAATTCAACTTTGTCTCCCCCCACATCTCCTCTTCTCTCCTCTCCACACCTCACCCCCTCCTATCTCATCTCCTCTCCCCTCCTCTCCTCTCATCAACTCACCTCTACTCCTCCCCCTCCCCCTCTTCTCCTTTTCTCTCCTCTCCTCACCTCACGTCTCCTCTCATCTCCTCCCCTCTTCCCTCTCTTCTCCTCTCCTTACAAGCCTATAGATGAGGGATTTCAGACAATGTGTCCATTGTTACAATATGTTTGTTGTATGTATTACAACTTAATTCAACTTTGCAGTGGTTGGGTTAGGGTTAGTGGTCTACCATTAGGGCTAGTGGCCTACCATTAGGGTTAGTGGTTGACATGGACACAACTTGTTGTTGTCCCAGGAAGTAGCTACTATACTGTCTATAGCCAGTAATATGTAATATGTAATATATTATGTAATGATATTGGCTGGGTTTCCCAAAAGCTTTGTAGCGCTATGAAGCTAATTTAACCCTTGTTAACGCCCCTCAGTGTACAGAATGTCAAGATAACATGTCTCACTTGCTGGGGATGAAGTTTGGAGTGTTTTTTTGCTTGGCGATAATGTGTATGCTTATGAAGATTGGAGTGGTGAGTACAAAGAAAAACTGGTAAAAGAGCTCATCAAAATGGCAGGTCGATCCAAAACATTTACACTTTCCAAATGTTAACTGCATACATAATGTTATGTCTTGAAAGACAAGAGCTATGTAGCCTACTTTAAATCAGATCACTCCGGTGTACAAACATACATTGGTTGTCTAATAAAGTTTTACAAATCAATTAATTTGGTTGTCAACCATCGTTAAACGAAACTTAGTAGTTGTAAACTAAGTAGTTGTATCGATAAAGACTCTAATCGTTAAGCAGTCTCGAAAGTGGGGTCAATATCAATCTAGAATCTAGATTGATTTGATTCACTAATTTGACGTTCTCTCATGCAAAATATCCAACATCCAATATCCAGAAGTAGTGATTACTACACAGAAGTAACTTTAGTTCCACCATTTGCTATTTGCTTCAAACATAATTTGGATCAGTTGTAACTTTGGCCATTTCTAACAATTTCTAGACAGTGAATTTACACAAGCACTTGAGTGAAATTCATAGTACCTATAGGGACTGTGATTGAATGAACGCAGATTGTCAGATTTGTATACCAAACCCCTATCCTGATGCCTGCAAGGGTCGTCTGTACCACTAATGTCAGCCACTATGTGTTACAATATTGGGCTGGTTTCATAGACCTGGCACAAAAGTACATACATACATGTTAGTTAGTTAGTGATAATAGTCAAACATGGTTTTTCATGTTCTGACTTGGTGAAATGTGTGTTGCATATGTCAGGTGTGCCTGATCACTATTGTTGTGACTGCACATGTTAGTTAGTGATAATAGTCAAACATGGTTTTTCATGTTCTGACTTGGTGAAATGTGTGTTGCATATATACATGTTAGTTTACACATAATAGCCAAACATGGTTTTTCATGTTCTGATGTGCTGAAATGTTTTACACGTCACGTAAAACAGTTTTTAAAACAGTTAATTAGCCTACACAATGTGTTATTTCAGGTTATTGTAAGTTATTGCATAGTTGCAATCTTTCATACTTGCATACTTACAAGTGGGTTGTTTTTAATGGCATGTGATTTGCGGTTCTAATTACCCAATGTGTAAGGTGATTGTCAATTGTCAATTGTAAATTGTCAATTGTGTAAGGTGATTGTGATGTCAGGTGATTGTAAGTGTGTCATACCTACAAGCCTTCATATCAGTTGGCTGTGCCAATGATTTTCTGTACCTCCTGGTGCGTCAGCATTGTCTTTGTCAGGCTTAGAAGCAATGTCTAAACAGTAAACAGTTTATGACAAGTGGTGGCAGCATGCTATGCTACTACACAAGACGTGTTATGGTACATAAATAATATGTAGCGTGTAATAATCTGAAGAACTCTGTCAGAGTTCTACTCTGTCATTATTTTTACATTTGACTTTGAGAACTATAATGAACTGTTAGTCTCTGTACTGATGTACAAAAGTAACAAGATTGAGGTTGTGAAATCTTCAACCGGAATAAAAAACTGGATATAATATAACTGAATCAGTTAGGCCAAACTATTATCAGTCAGGTCGGTAATGACCGGGGGAAATTATATGATTATTGTCCATTGTGTGTAGGATACAACTTTGTTTATCATTCTACCCCCTCACACTATACAGTCTGTATTTAACTCAACACACTGTACCTACCCCTTGACCTCGGAGGGGCTCTTCTGTCAACGGGCCTGAGGCAAGGTGTGGTGATCACAAGCATTGGCATAAATATTGTGACAATGAAATTGGTAAATTGGTTAAGCAAAGCAAGTAATGCTTATGTAATGTAGTTTGTAAGATGTATTTTACAAGATATTTTCTGAGATTTGGTTATATTAACTTATTATTTATATTATTATTCTATTATTATTATTATTCTAATTATTATCTACTATTATTCTAATTATTATATTATTATATTATTATATTATTATTATTATTAGGGGTTATTATGTATATTAACTATACATATTAAAGTATAGATGATTGTTTTGCCCACCTTATCAAAACAAATGTACAGCATATTAAAGTATAGATGATTGTTTTTGCCCACCTTATTTGGTTGCCTTATCAAAACAAATGTACAGCATGTTAAAGTTTTAAATAAAGTCAAGTCAAGTCAAATCCAACAGGTCTTAATGTCAATTAATTTAGCTTTAACGTGTCTTGTGAAACGCACACACACACACACACACACACATTGACCCCTCTCATATATACGTAACTGCCTATAACTGTACATATATTCCTTTCACACACACTTTTCAAAATAGACACTCTTTCATATTGTGATTCATAGTGATTCTTGTTTGTTTTATGTGATCCCGGTTTTTAAGCAAACCGGATCCAGTTTCCTTGTATGTGTACATCCTGTACAAGGCACATCCTGTACAAGGCACATCCTGTACAAGGTACATCCTGTACAAGGTACATACTACATTGGACTCAATGATCCACAGATGTATCAAACAAATGTATGTTTTACTGATACAAATGACCAAATTACCACAAATTCAACATGTAATGCCATTTTCTCAATAATTTAGGTCAAAACATTTGGTATGGTCCAAGATCAGTCCTTGTAACGAGGACCTTCACTGGTGTATAGCCAGACTTGGCACATTTGGTGTGACCCTGATCAGACATTGTAATGAGGACCTTGTTATCACTGGTGTATACCCAGACTTGGCACATTGGATGTGCCCAAGATCAGTCCTTGTAATGACTTGATCAAAAATATTACAGACAATATATATATATATATATATATATAAATAGTAAATATAATTGTATAATATATTCAAAGTATTGTTAATTGTTAATTATTATTATTCAAATACTGAAAATACTGTAAATAGTGTAAATAAACTAAACTAAAACTAAAACTTGGAACTTGTACTGTGTGTTAATTTAATGTGTTTTTGAAACACACAACCACATATAAAATCTCAAGTGAGATTTTGAGAAAGAAAAAAGAGAAAAGAAAAAAAGTTTAAAGTATATAAACCCCTCCTAGATATGTGATTATGTCTAACACATAGAGGCGAAACGTGGTACTGAATTGGCTATCCAAATAGCCCGTGGTAAACTAAGTACTTATCAAAGCAACTTATCAAACTCTTCATAACACCCTGACTACTGTAATAGTAGTAATACTGACAGGCTACAATTAGTTCATTTAGTTCAATTAGTTTAACTAAAACCAAGAAGAGAGGTCACATAACTTTACATCACATACATTTCACTGTTTTTTCCTGATTTTCACTGATTTACCTTTGTTTATTCTTCATGTGTAAAGCGCTTCGGGCTGCATTTTATGTATGAAAGGTGCTATACAAATAAAAGTTTATTATTATTATTATTATTATTATTATTATTATTATTATAAACAAGCTATTTTGTGCTGGTCTCTATCAAACTTTAACTTTAAAAGTACACTTTACGTGGAAAACAACTCTTCTCGAGCAGTTTGTGTAATTGTAATTGCATTTACCCACACTGTCCCACAATCAAACCTCTGAAAAATCCTGTCCCACCCTAAACCCTAAACCCTAAAACCTAACCATGCTTGGTGGAGTCCATTGACGTATATATTAATGGACCAAAAAGGAGCTCATTGACTTTGACACAGCAAAATGAAGCTCACTTCCGGATATTGTTTCATTTCGCTTGATGGGTTGAATGAATTAAATTGAATGAAATGCTCCCCCTAGCGGCTGCCGGGGTAGTTTCCGAATTTGCCCTGTCTCCCTTATCGCCGTAATGCATTATGGGTAGTCAGATACTACCGGTACTTTGCCTAATGTAGCGACTAACGCTACTTACTTTGCATTACAGCATTGCATTACATTGATTTATCTCGATTTTTGATTTAACCCCGGCGCTGGTTAGCTGTTTATAACGTGGCTATATTTATAACGCTATAACGTACTCTGTTTTCTGGGGCTGAATCCAATGGTCTGAATACAGAGTTAAATCTGAATACGTTAAATGGTCCACCATGTTATGGACGTTAGATGTATGGTATCTATATAGTGACGTGTGTCTACTAACATAAGATAACATATGATAATTTGCTCGAGTATTACTTGCTACCTGATGCCTTGCGGTGTTCTTACTGTTCTTACTGTTCTTATTATCCGATGTTTGTCGTCAATTTTACTCGAAATGGGGGAGGGCCCGTTGACAGAAGAGGCCCGTTGGCTGATGGGGAGGAGTTTGACTGTGAATAAGTAGCCGTGCCCCTATACGATTTCTGCACGTTACTAAGCATGGCATGCATGGAAGGACACGGATGTAACTATGAAAAACGCCACATGCATAGTTTCTACGTTAGGAAGCAGAATAACGTCAAAACGTGGGGACATTCGTGCGGAAAACCCTGTACCATCGAGAAATCGATACAGCAGCTGAGAGTCGGCGCCAATCCCTCTGGGTTGTATCCTCTGATTACCAGAGAGGATGGAAGCATGCTAGCGCCACATGCTCCTTGTGGTGTAGTCAATGTTGACGAAACGCTCACCATCAAGCTGATTAAGTTCGATGACATACCAAAGCATTCTGACAAGCTGCTGTACCCCGACGAGCCGTTGGATAGTTACGTCACATTCTTTGTGAATGTAACATGGAAAGACAAGGGGCGCCATATGCTAAACAGCAAGGTGTTGAGGAAGATGTCCCAGCGGGAAAAGCTGACTCTGCAAGTGTATGCGCTAAAGGGAGAAAAGCTTCAAGAGGCATTGAATCGGGATGGCCGGTTCACCGACCAGGTGAACCATACCGGGTGTTATCTGAGGGAGGAGCGAGGAGACTGTTCAATATCCCTTTGGGAGTTGGGATGTTTTGTCGACTTTTCCCAGGACCGGCACTACCAATTCTATTACGAGGAGGAAAATATAAAAATAAAAGAGAAAAAAGAAAAAAATGAAAAAGAAAAGAGCTGACGCAGGCTGACGCAGCCTCTGTGGCGACAGCGACCGATGAGCAAGGAGGAGAAGCTCAGCGTAACTGTACGATTATGCCCATGGTGTATTTGAAGACGTAGGTTTGCACCTGTGGTGGCAATATTTTTATATGCAATATATTTTTATTGTATACGGTCCCTGTTCAAATAAACAATAAAGATAATAAAAAGAAATAACTCTTTTTCTGCATTGTTTTGCCGTCGATACCCCAAACCTCTGGAAATCCCTGACCCTGATCCTGACTCTAACCCTAACCCATGACCAGTTCCCATGGGTAAATGGAGGCTGTGTACGTACAATGGTGAACAATGAGAGTCTGCAACTTATATATTAGAGGAGCAATATTTAGAGGAGCAATATTTAGAGGAATATTTAATTTTAAATTAACATTAGGATTATATTGTGTAATAATGTTATTCATTATTTCATTACAACAGACATTTGTACAACATTAATATTATTAAGAAAAAAACCAGATTATGATGAGAATCAATTTTATTTTTTATTGGCACAATATACAAGTTACATACAAGGAATTTGTATTTATATTTCCCTCAGTTCATACAGAAAAGCTTCCGAAGCATCCTGCACTCTTGAAGGGGTAGCATGCTGGTGCAGGCTTTTATAATGTTCAGAAAAGTAAAACTGAGCAGTCCATCTGGCTGGTCCAGAGTCAGGGGCGAGTTCGGAGGAGAAGGAAGGTCTTCCGGTGAGTTAGGTGGGGTGGGGAAGAACATTGGTGACGACGACGGGGAACATCCATACATCAGACGGTTCAACTCTTCAAGGTCTACCTGTGAGGAAGGAGGTGAGGTAGGTGGGGTAATGAAGAACAAGGGTGATGACGACGCGGAACATCCGTACATCAGACGGTTCAACTCTTCTTCCTCCGATTCAGAGTGGCTGTGAGTTGTAATGAAGGACAATGGTGACGGCGACGGGGTCTCCATGATGATATCTGTCTTTTTTATTGTGTAAAATGGTATGAGTCTCTTTTGAACCCGTCTCTTTTATCCTTATGTTGTGATGAGGAGGAGGAGCTAGGTCTAGGGGAGGGCGTAGGGGTATGGGAGGAGATCATCAAAAATGGCGCTGACCGGAATTTGTTAGAGAACAAATGTGAACAAATGTGAACAAATGTGAAGAAAAAGTAAGATGGAGGGCGTGGCTTTTTAAAAATTGGGTCCTGTTAAACGTTCGGCTAAATCGCCCCTCCCGATCTTCCGTAAAATGTGTGCGGTTATGTCCATGGCGTATTTCTCGCCGTAGGTTTGTTGTATTTGATCTATTGTGGCCAGGATGGCTGCCTTCTTCAAACATCTTCTAGGGATGGTTTGAATTATGTCGATATCATCAGGTAACGTTGCGATAGCAGCTGCCTCATCACAGTCCTCAGGATTCCTTTCTGTATTGCCATCTACAGCTACAGCTGCAGTAGCAGGGCAGGGAGGCCTACGAAAACACTGAATGAGTGTCGTTTGAGTCGTTTGCTTTCGCTTCATTGTGTACCTATCAAATACGGCATCTCCTCCCCTGAGCAACTGTTTTGGTTGGCAGCAAGCAACGTCACAGTTACGTCACGCTCGTCATGTTCGAGTCGGCTCGACGGAAGCCGCTAGGGTTCAAAAGTCCGCACTTTGTAACACCGAGCGCATAGGGTGATTTTTTCTTTCTCTTTTTTCTTTCTCAAAATCTCACTTGAGATTTTATATGTGGTTGTGTGTTTCAAAAACACATTAAATTAACACACAGTACAAGTTCCAAGTTTTAGTTTTAGTTTAGTTTATTTACACTATTTACAGTATTTTCAGTATTTGAATAATAATAATTAACAATTAACAATACTTTGAATATATTATACAATTATATTTACTATATATATATATATATATATATATTGTCTGTAATATTTTTGATCAAGTCATTACAAGGACTGATCTTGGGCCACATCCAATGTGCCAAGTCTGGGTATACACCAGTGATAACAAGGTCCTCATTACAATGTCTGATCTGGGTCACACCAAATGTGCCAAGTCTGGCTATACACCAGTGAAGGTCTTCGTTACAAGGACTGATCTGGGTCACACCAAATGTTTTGACCAAAATTATTGAGAAAATGGCATTACATGTTGAATTTGTGGTAATTTGGTCATTTGTATCAGTAAAACATACATTTGTTTGATACATCTGTGGATCATTGAGTCCAATGTAGTATGTACCTTGTACAGGATGTACCTTGTACAGGATGTACCTTGTACAGGATGTACACATACAAGGAAACTGGATCCGGTTTGCTTAAAAACCGGGATCACATAAAACAAACAAGAATCA
The DNA here is from genome assembly GCF_964638095.1 of Poromitra crassiceps. Taxonomy (NCBI): domain Eukaryota; kingdom Metazoa; phylum Chordata; class Actinopteri; order Beryciformes; family Melamphaidae; genus Poromitra; species Poromitra crassiceps. The sequence goes on along the minus strand of NC_139627.1, from coordinate 48,278,716 downwards.
CTATGAATCACAATATGAAAGAGTGTCTATTTTGAAAAGTGTGTGTGAAAGGAATATATGTACAGTTATAGGCAGTTACGTATATATGAGGGGTCAATGTGTGGGTGTGTGTGTGTGTTTCACAAAACACGTTAAAGCTAAATTAATTGACATTAAGACCTGTTGGATTTGACTTGACTTGACTTTATTTAAAACTTTAACATGCTATACATTTGTTTTGATAAGGTGGGCAAAACAATCATCCATACTTTAACATGCGCTACATTTGTTTTGATAAGGTGGGCAAAACAATCATCTATACTTTAATATGTATAGTTAATATACATAATAACCCCTAATAATAATAATAATATAATAATATAATAATTAGAATAATAGTAGATAATAATTATAATAATAATTAGAATAATAATAATAGAATAATAATATAAATAATAAGTTAATATAACCAAATCTCAGAAAATATCTTGTAAAATACATCTTACAAACTTCATTGCAAAAGCATTACTTGCTTTGCTTAACCAATTTACCAATTTCATTGACCACAATATTTATGCCAATGCTTGTGATCACCACACCTTGCCTCAGGCCCGTTGACAGAAGAGCCCCTCCGAGGTCAAGGGGCAGGTACAGTGTGTTGAGTTAAAAAACAGACTGTATAGTGTGTGGCACAGAATGATAAACAAAGTTGTATCATACACACAATGGACAATAATCAAATAATTTCCCCCGGTCATTACCGACCTGACTGATAATAGTTTGGCCTAACTGATTCAGTTATATTATATCCAGTTTTTTATTCCGGTTGAAGATTTCACAACCTCAATCTTGTTACTTTTGTACATCAGTACAGAGACTAGCAGTTCATTATAGTTCTCAAAGTCAAATGTAAAAATAATGACAGAGTAGAACTCTGACAGAGTTCTTCAGATTATTACACGCTACATATTATTTATGTACCATAACACGTCTTGTGTAGTAGCATAGCATGCTGCCACCACTTGTCATAAACTGTTTACTGTTTAGACATTGCTTCTAAGCCTGACAAAGACAATGCTGACGCATCAAGAGATACAGAAAATCATTGACACAACCAACTGATATGAAGGCTTGTAGGTATGTATGACACACTTACAATCACCTGACATCACAATCACCTTACACAATTGACAATTTACAATTGACAATTGACAATCACCTTACACATTGGGTAATTAGAACCGCAAATCACATGCCATTAAAAAACAACCCACTTGTAAGTATGTAAGTATGAAAGATTGCAACTATGCAATAACTTACAATAACCTGAAATAACACATTGTGTAGGCTAATTAACTGTTTTAAAAACTGTTTTACGTGACGTGTAAAACATTTCAGCACATCAGAACATGAAAAACCATGTTTGGCTATTATGTGTAAACTAACATGTATATATGCAACACACATTTCACCAAGTCAGAACATGAAAAAACATGTTTGACTATTATCACTAACTAACATGTGCAGTCACAACAATAGTGATCAGGCACACCTGACATATGCAACACACATTTCACCAAGTCAGAACATGAAAAACCATGTTTGACTATTATCACTAACTAACTAACTAACATGTATGTATGTACTTTTGTGCCAGGTCTATGAAACCAGCCCAATATTGTAACACATAGTGGCTGACATTAGTGGTACAGACGACCCTTGCAGGCATCAGGATAGGGGTTTGGTATACAAATCTGACAATCTGCGTTCATTCAATCACAGTCCCTATAGGTACTATGAATTTCACTCAAGTGCTTGTGTAAATTCACTGTCTAGAAATTGTTAGAAATGGCCAAAGTTACAACTGATCCAAATTATGTTTGAAGCAAATAGCAAATGGTGGAACTAAAGTTACTTCTGTGTAGTAATCACTACTTCTGGATATTGGATGTTGGATATTTTGCATGAGAGAACGTCAAATTAGTGAATCAAATCAATCTAGATTCTAGATTGATATTGACCCCACTTTCGAGACTGCTTAACGATTAGAGTCTTTATCGATACAACTACTTAGTTTACAACTACTAAGTTTCGTTTAACGATGGTTGACAACCAAATTAATTGATTTGTAAAACTTTATTAGACAACCAATGTATGTTTGTACACCGGAGTGATCTGATTTAAAGTAGGCTACATAGCTCTTGTCTTTCAAGACATAACATTATGTATGCAGTTAACATTTGGAAAGTGTAAATGTTTTGGATCGACCTGCCATTTTGATGAGCTCTTTTACCAGTTTTTCTTTGTACTCACCACTCCAATCTTCATAAGCATACACATTATCGCCAAGCAAAAAAACACTCCAAACTTCATCCCCAGCAAGTGAGACATGTTATCTTGACATTCTGTACACTGAGGGGCGTTAACAAGGGTTAAATTAGCTTCATAGCGCTACAAAGCTTTTGGGAAACCCAGCCAATATCATTACATAATATATTACATATTACATATTACTGGCTATAGACAGTATAGTAGCTACTTCCTGGGACAACAACAAGTTGTGTCCATGTCAACCACTAACCCTAATGGTAGGCCACTAGCCCTAATGGTAGACCACTAACCCTAACCCAACCACTGCAAAGTTGAATTAAGTTGTAATACATACAACAAACATATTGTAACAATGGACACATTGTCTGAAATCCCTCATCTATAGGCTTGTAAGGAGAGGAGAAGAGAGGGAAGAGGGGAGGAGATGAGAGGAGACGTGAGGTGAGGAGAGGAGAGAAAAGGAGAAGAGGGGGAGGGGGAGGAGTAGAGGTGAGTTGATGAGAGGAGAGAAGAGAAGAGGGGAGGGGGTGAGGTGTGGAGAGGAGAGAAGAGAAGAGAAGAGGAGATGTGGGGGGAGACCAAGTTGAATTAAGTTGTAATACATACAACAAACATATTGTAAGTGTGCTATACGTTTTAATTTTATAACAATTGTATTACAAAGATTATTATTATTATATACCATTATTATATATACTTGGTGCTTGTCTACAAAACATAAAGTCTCACAGTAAATTAACCAATTCTGTGAGGAGGACTAGTTAGTTATATAATAATATAGTTAGTAACTATTAAAATAATCATATAAAATACAGATACATAAAACTAAGATGTTTGTTCACGTTCCATATTCCATATTTTGAAATAATACCCGTAGGTCACGGATATCCGGGGTCTGGGTTGTACCAAGATTGAGAGTGGTTGAGATTTGTGAAATCTTCAACTGTAATAAAAAACGAGAGGGGTCCATGCTACTGAAACGTTATATCAATTTTTGGTCATATCGACCAAGACCAGGCCAATTCTACAGATCGTAGTGTATGCTAGCTAGCTAGCGCTAAGCTAACACTGATTCAATGTCGCCATATGTTTGAACCAAATGCTGTACAACACAAACAAGTTGTAAACCATTAATACTTACGCTCACACGTATAGTGATGCAGCTGTGTTTGAACCAAATGCTGTACAATAACGTAACAAACTCTGATAGGACACATAGGCTGTCGTGTGTATGTATTCCAGTAAATATAATAACGCATCCGTTATTGCATACGCATAAACAACAAACTAACTTTTATCAATGCATCAATTTGGTCATTCAGTGGCGTTTTACTGTAATGCAAAGTAAGTAGCGTTAGCTGATACATTAGCCAAAGTACCGGTAGTATCTGACTACCCATAATGCATTACGGCGATAAGGGAGACAGGGCAAACGGCATAGTCATACACCATAGTCTGTATTCAATCGTTTTCAATTCAAACCTGAAATTGAAACCTCAATCTGTATTGATCATATTTAATTCAAAGCTTAATAGGCTTATAGCCTATCAAAAAAAAACATCATGGTGATGTCACAATTGGATCCGGAGTGGGAAAAAACATAATATCACACATGAATGATGAAGTTGACTGGAATGTTTCAGTGTGTCATGTTTACCTGTGAATTTGTGGGTGTGTGTGTGTTTGTGGCTGGCTGTGAATATGTCTGTGAGTGGGTGGGTGGGTGGGTGGGTGGGTGTGTGTGTGTGTGTGTGTGTGTTGCCCGGATGGAATCTACAGAATAGCCTTGGGAATACCCAGAATGCTTTGCTATACATTAGTAGGCTATACTAGCTAAGATAGCCTGCTCAACATGCAATTATGGAATATTTGCATGCACAATATGCAATTATGGAATATTTGAATGGTGGATACATTGTACATTGTATTGTACATACATATAAGCGGGGCATGGGAGGAAAAAACTGTGGGGCCTCTATGGGTGAGTCAGAGAAATACGTGAGCAAGCAGCTATTCATAGCTTTTCAAGGGGCGTTACGTGTTGCTGGGAACGCCCACTTGATCTCGCCGCTATTCGTAGCTTTCAAGGGGTGTTACGTGTTGCCGGGTACGCCCACCTGACGGTCAAAAACAAACAAGTTTATTTAAAACGGAAGTGATAAAACGTGGGGGATGGGCTGGGATGGGCTGGCAGGGGAAGCCTGGGTGAGTCAGAGATTGTGAAATCGACAGAACACCGGCCGTGGTAATAGACAATGTCATGTGGGGGATGGGGTGGAAAGGGGAACCTGGGGGCCGGTTGAGTCAGAGAAAACATCAACAACAGACAGTGGAATCTGTCTTGGTGAGGGGCCTGAGATAGAAGAATCTGTAGGCTAGTTTAGTAGCTCTAAAATGGGCCAAATGTATTTGGCCGAGATCAAAAAATGCTGGTGTTTCACAAGTCGCGTCCATAACAACAGCGAGCAAAAGAGATATTGCCCACTATGTAAAATGATCCAGCTGGGTTTGCATAATGATTGTTCAAATGTATTCCCCCCGAGATCAAAAAAAAAACGCTGCTATTTTGTCGTGAGCTGTGCTATGGGGTAAAATGGGGAAGTGGCCTTTGGAGGCCTTTTGAAATAATCACTTTCCACAAGAAAAGTGTTTTTTAACCCTAACCCTAAAAAATGGAGAAGTACACTTTGCAGAACTATTGAAATAACCACTTTCCACAAGAAAAGTGTTTTTTAACCCTAACCCTAAAAAATGGAGAAGTACACTTTGCAGAACTATTGAAATAACCACTTTCCACAAGAAAAGTGTTTTTTAACCCTAACCCTAAAAAATGGAGAAGTGCCCTATTGAGGAAGTACTGAGAAATTGATTTTTACCCAAAAGAAATCACTTCCCCTTTTCAAAAAAGCGGAAGTGCCCTATTGAGGAAGTTCTAAAAAAATAATATTATTTTGTTTTTCAAGGGGTGCTAACCCTACACTACTACTCAGGGGGGGGAGGGATTTCTGGAATAAACCTGAAAAGTATTCATCGCCGTCCTGCAGAGAGGGAGTGCAGTACCACCACCGTCCTGCAGAGAGGGAGTGCAGTACCATCACCATCCTGCAGAGAGGGAGTGCAGTACCATCACCGTCCTGAAGAGAGGGAGTGCAGTACCATCACCGTCCTGCAGAGAGGGAGTGCAGTACCCGCCAATTTAGAATTTTGAAACAAAATTGAGTCGTCACTCGATTAGTATTGGCACCTCCATTCATCTCATGTATACATCGTTTGTCCAGTTTATGAAGCTGGAATATGCAGCACCTCTAAAACTGCCAAGAAAACAAGTTGACAATTTTTTGCCAGTTTTTGTATGATTTATACTTGATTACTATTATCTCGACACTGAGGCATCTGTTGCAACTCGTCTACCCGACTCCTATACTACTTACAGCTCCTACAGCTACCCGCCTCCTACAGCGGTCAAGCTAACTCATTGGCAAACTTGATAGACAGTGCGGGGTTATAAGCATTTTTGCAACAATGAGGATCTTCTGCCATTACCATTATTACGATGGTTCTGTTGTTCTTACTGCTCGAGACATACAATCTTACAGCCTCATGTGTGGGTGTGTAGAATATGATTATACGCTTTCATTATACACATGAATATAAGAGAGAGAGAGAGAGAGAGAGAGAGAGAGAGAGAGAGCAGGTTGGAGGGGGGGATGGAGGATGCCTACAAGGACAGAAGGAAGAGAAAACAGAAAGAATGCTAAGAAAGAGGAGAAAATAGAGACCTATAATGGTGGAAGGTGGGAGAGAGAGAACAGAGGAGGAAAGGTGTTAAGGAGAGCAGTAATCCACTTGTCTCATGCAGAGATGTCAACCAAAGTGACTTCTCCACACGGCACGGTGTAAATCCATTTATTCTGCTAATAGCTGCTCTTATCACCCCTGACTTTCCTGTAAAAGCACAGTGTAATTTCCCTAATGCCCAAACAACTGCTACACGCAGCAGCAGTGGTGAACTGGCCTCCAGGCTTCAGTGTTGGCACCGCTGCCCTCGGCCTGGCCGGCGTTTGACTAGGACTGGAGACCGGGATCCACGTCCTGAGAATCTGCTGAGCGCTGCTTTTGCTAATTATTTGGTACATCTTCTATCGGTTTCAAACAAAGGTTCTAAGTAACTTTCCACTGCTTTGCCACTCGCCAACATAACAAATCCCTTGAAGCCCACGACGCAGTGGTGTGGCCATTCAGCCTTATGGCACTTTCAAAACCCCGACTCTCTACGACCTTCCTATCCCTAGCTACTGCCTCTGTTCCCTAGGCCTGCCCCATTCCCTCACCATGCCCCCTCCCACCCCCCCACACACACTTAGCCACACCCCTCGAACCCCGACTCTCCCTTTTCCCTAACCCCGCCCCTTTCCTAACCACACAACCCTAGCACCCACATCTCCCCACCCACCCCTCAAATCCCGATTCCCTATGTCCGTCCTAACCCTATAGCTATTCAGACTTATGCTCTCTCTCTGACAACATGGAAAAACCCACAGCTGGAAGCAACAAGTTCACATGGTCTGTGTGTGTGTGTGTGGGGGGGGGGGGGGGGGGGGGGGGGGGGGGGGGGGGGGCATTCATTGAAAGGCATTCTGGGAAATGCAGGAATTCCTTAGTTGTAGACAAGGCAGGTTGAGGCAAAGTGGATAAAACAGAAAGGTAAATCACTTCATCACAACAATAATGTTGGAATGTATTGAACATTACAGATTTATAATATACAGTAGTAGCCTATCCATTTTTCTTTCATTCTGTTAAGCAATACTTTTACTTCTTACACCACATTAGCATTAGGCTAGGCATTTGTGCTAGGAGAGTATCCACATTTGCACATACTTCTACACTGTTGCTGTTCACAAGCTGCCAGGCAAACTTTCCATACTGCATCTTAGGAACATAAGCTCGGTCTGCATGATATAATAATAGTCTCCTACTATTCGTAACATTCAAGAGTGAGGCAGGGGATCAGGTCAAGAGTGAGGCAGGGGATCAGGTCAAGAGTGAGGCAGGGGATCAGGTCAAGAGTGAGGCAGGGGATCAGGTCAAGAGTGAGGCAGGGGATCAGGTCAAGAGTGAGGCAGGGGATCAGGTCAAGAGTGAGGCAGGGGATCAGGTCAAGAGTGAGGCAGGGGATCAGGTCAAGAGTGAGGCAGGGGATCAGGTCGAGAGTGAGGCAGGGGATCAGGTCAAGAGTGAGGCAGGGGATCAGGTCAAGAGTGAGGCAGGGGATCAGGTCAAGAGTGAGGCAGGGGATCAGGTCAAGAGTGAGGCAGGGGATCAGGTCAAGAGTGAGGCAGGGGATCAGGTCAAGAGTGAGGCAGGGGATCAGGTCAAGAGTGAGGCAGGGGATCAGGTCAGGAGTGAGGCAGGGGATCAGGTCAAGAGTGAGGCAGGGGATCAGGTCAAGAGTGAGGCAGGGGATCAGGTCAAGAGTGAGGCAGGGGATCAGGTCAAGAGTGAGGCAGGGGATCAGGTCAGGAGTGAGGCAGGGGATCAGGTCAAGAGTGAGGCAGGGGATCAGGTCAAGAGTGAGGCAGGGGATCAGGTCAAGGCAGCCGTCAGACCGAAACATACATACCGTAGATCTCAAAATTACTTATTCTCTTATATATGGTCTTACTATAATAATAATGTTTTGTGCTTGGAGGATGCGGGGTTACAAGAGGTGGATTCGAGATCACATCCAAAGAATATCTATAACTTGCAAAACTGACCCCATGTCACAAGCTAAGGGGCATTTGTTTTGCCTATATTCTAATTCTAATTCTGGAGACTAAAGTATTTGACAGTGCATTTATATAAATAAAAAAAAGTTAACTTGAGTGTTTGTAGTATGGACTAGAAATATGACATTTAGACCGGCGGAGGCAAAGTGAAAAACAAGGGACGTGTACATGATCCTCTAAACAAGCGCTTAACTCCCCAGGGAAGATGGTGCACCACAAGTGTTCCACCATTTAACGTCTCCGTCCAGCAATAATAGACGTGTTTACGCCACAGCTTATGAACAAGGAAGGAGAGGTTTCACACGCATCCAAAATCTCCTCACCGGAGCCAGACAAAAGCAAGGGTCAGCATTTTATAGATGGAATATCTGAGAAATGTCCGATTTGATGAAGACCACATTTGGTTGAAACGCTATACGCTGCCACAGTTTATTGAATAAAGCGCATTAGGGAGCAGGAAATCAGTATGCAGGCATTGCTGTCTTTTCATTGCAACATCTCATGCCTCTAATATAACAACACAATGGACTGAAGCAACGCCCGCAGGAGCATCCAAACTGCAGCTGGAAGCAGACAAGAAGCCCACAGACACACAATACTGATCATGTGACACCGTCATGGTGGAACGGGCTAACAAGCAAGCATGAAATCGCACAAATCAAGAGAAAACGTTCTTTTTTTCTTTTCTTTTTTCAATTCCTTTTTTCGTTTCATGCGTTCATGGGCCACGGTGTTGCAGAGGTAGCACTCTCGCCTCGCACACTCACCGCACCACTCTCGCCTCGCACACTCACACACTCGCACACTCACTTGCACACTCACCTCACAGCATGAAGGTCCTGAGTTTGATTCCCGCCTGGGACGCTGTTGGCACTAGGGGTACAGTCAGGGCCGTAGCCAGGGTTCCGAAATAGGGGAGGTCCAGCAAGGGGAGGCGGATTCGGCGAAAAAAAAGTTGAGTTTTTTCCCCCCCCTTTTTAAGCCATATTTAGAGTAATATATCATTTTAAATCAACATTAGGATTATACTGTTGTGATGTCATTATTCAGTATATTCTCTTTCATGTCACCACCTGCTCAGCTCTCCTGTCAACATAATTGTAACTAACAAACACAAACTGTTTTAGCCAAATTCATATCAAAATGACACCTACAAACACAGGTACACAACCCAAGCCGTACACAACACACAAAGTCATCATCGATAATAAAAAAAAACATACAGAGGGACATTTATTTATTCCTGATAGGAACGATTGAAAAATAAAATAAAATATATTATGTTGTTTTTAACTTTACACCACCTATTTTTGTTACTTATTGGGTCATGAAACTGAAACCATGCATATAGCCACCTGCATACCTGACTTCGGGAGCTTGGCAATTGGCATCATGCATGATTAGCCAGTAGCATCCCAACGTGTCACACAGGTAACATTACTTAGACAGACTAGACACTTACTTTCTTGGTTGTTGCTAAAAAATCTGTCAGTGTGTGTCACTCACTGTCTGTCGTTCACTCGCTCACTGTCTCGCAGCTCGCTCACCTTCAATTATCTCGCCAGGCAGACAGACAGTCATCACTCACCACCATGCTGCTGCTCTCTCAGAATCAAGTTACCGCGGACGCGGCGTCAGATGACTTCCTGCCTGACCTGCCTTTCGTTTAAAAATAAAAGCGATCCCGTGTTTTTCATGCTTTTCCTGTTTTCCATGCAGATTGTTTTATTTTTTTACAATCTTCGTTCTCAGGACACTCTACAATTTTCTGTTCCCAAAGTCCGAACTGAATTGGGGAAGAAAGCTTTTAGGTTCTCTGCACCCACCGCATGGAACAGTCTGCAGTCTGATCTTAAACTTAATAGCTTAGTAACCTTAAATGGTTTTAAGGCTATGGTAAAATCTCTTGAGAACAGGCTGTCTGTATGCAAATGTTTTATTTGATCATTTTAATGTTTTTCAATTGTATGTGTTTATGTGTTTGTTTGTTGTAACTTTGTGTTGCTGCTGTTTCTTGGCCAGGTCTCTCTTGTAAAAGAGATCTTTGATCTCAATGGGACAAACCTGGTTAAATATAGGCTAAAAAAAAATAATAATAATAATCTCTGAAATATTAAAAAAATCTCTGAAATATTAGGGGAGGTCCGGACCTCCCTGTGCTATAGCTACGGCCCTGGGTACAGTACGTCTCTCCATGCCTTCGTTCCCTGGTGCCCAGGTGGGGTATCTCATGACAAAGGGCCTTTCTGACGGGGTCTATCTGACCAATTAAAGGAACACTCCTCTGATTTTCAACCCGCTTTGTATCTTTACAACAAAAAAAAACATTTGTTGTGTGTGCAGCCCACCACACAGCAGCTTTTAGCTATGTTTAATTCAAGGAAAATGACACTGGTGCGTGGGAGTGAACGGAGTGTTTTCCCCAGTGATGGGCGTGGCCTATTTCATGCAGTGTCTCTATGCTGAC
>NC_139627.1:48210668-48260668 GCF_964638095.1 Poromitra crassiceps | reverse complement strand
CATCAGACAAGACAACAGCAGAAGACAAGACAACAATTATTATTGGCAACATCAACACATCACAAGATTGGGCTAGGGGAGGGGTTGGGTGGGTGGTGCTGGGGGGGGGGGGGGGGGTATCAGAGTCCGTTTATTAGTCCAATGGATGTGGGGATGAATGTTCTGTTTGTCCTTGTTGTTCTATGGAGTGGGGTTCTGAACCTGCGTCCTGAGGGGAGTGGTTTATATTGGCTGTTGAGTGGGTGAGTGATGTCTGTTATAATCCGGTTTGCTACCTGGGTGGTACACAGCGAGTTGTATTTTCAGCTCTATTTTTAAATTTTCAGTAAATTATGTAGAGTCTTGCAATATATCGCAATATGTATTGTATCGCAATGTATCGTGATACAACCATATCGTGACCCATGTATCGTGATACGTATTGTATCGTGAGGTCCTTGCCAATACCCAGCCCTAATTTTGAATAGCGTCAATCTGCCGCTTCGTTATGCAGAAAGTGTGTAGATTTGATGTCACTTCTAGATGGGAATGGTAACATATTGATCGTGATATTCTGGTGTGTTTATGCTGCGGAATTGACCGCGGCTGGCAGTGTGTTTTGTGGCTCTCACCGTTGCTGCTGTCGGTTTGTTTGTGTGTGATACAGCGACTTTGTATCAGGCAGTCTGCAGTGTTGGAGTTTCCAACGCTTAAAAACGCTCGACTGTTTCTCCTCCTTGATAAACACAGCTGACATGACAACACAGTGCAGCAGGTCTCACATGCTGCGGTGCTGCATTCACATCTCTCTTCACCGCGACGGTGCGTTGCTCAAAGTGACAACGTGATAGTTAGACTATGGATCGGATCGGATTCTACTTATTTTCCCCCTCAAATATCCGAGTGATTTTGGCCGGATCGGCACCGATACCGATACTGAGTATCGGACTATCCCTAGTTTGTAAGCCATGTTATAAGCCATTATTTTTCGTTCGGCTGTTTAGTCCGGACCGTGGTCCGAGGGAGGTTTCACACCTGTCAGTGTGAAGGGCTGTGTGAAGTGTCTGTGTGACCTTTATTGTGAAGGACTGTGTGAAGTGTCTGTTGGACTTTTATTGTGAAGGACTGTGTGAAGTGTGTTTTGGATTTTTATTCAGAATAATACAATGATTACCATGGTGCAAAACCGTGTTCTGATTGGTCGAATTGCACGAAATTCGGCACTGCACTACGTCGGGTCCCCAGCAGCACTGGGGTATATTCTAGCAGTATATTTTATGCTAGGCCAGACTATATTCGAGTATAGGTTGGCGGGGGCCGTTAATCTGGCCTGCTACACCTTATAGATGGCCGCTGAAATTGCACGAACAGAACTCAAGTGAAATCCACTAAACTAAACTTCAGTGAACTTTACTGATCTGAATGAAACCAAACAAAACAAAACAAAGTGAAACTGAACTAAATTGAAACTGCCTGGCCAATATGAGATCTGCTCAGTGAAACATCAAAGTGTCAGTCAGACCTTGTTCTGCAGGCTCTTTGTCTCCTGGCCGGCGGCAGAAAGTAAGGACTCCAGCATGGAAACTGGGACAGAGACAAACAAGTTGCAATAGTTCAGTTTAAGTTAAATTGCATAAACTGGTATAAATATGAATTTTAACAGTATATTGCTACAACAAATATGAATGTATTAATTTGAGTCCTGTTTCCATCTTGTGAATGATTGGTACTAAATAATGATGCTTCTTCATACTATCAGTGATTCAACAACAGATGTATGAAAACATTTCAGTAATACCTTTATAGAGGAGGAGAATAATCACTCCGGCCAGCAAGATGAGGAAAGCAACAGCCATGTATAAGCACCACTGCCTTTTTGGCTGCTTCAACTTCCCATCTGAAACACAAATAAAAAACTACAATAGAAAACAGTAGAATATGAGCCATGTCCTGCAGGAGAATGGCCTCTAGAGGCAGCATCTCAATAGAAAACAGTAGAATATGAGCCGTGTCCTGCAGGAGAATGGCCTCTAGAGGCAGTATCTCAATAGAAAACAGTAGAATATGAGCCGTGTCCTGCAGGAGAATGGCCTCTAGAGGCAGCATCTCAATAGAAAACAGTAGAATATGAGGCGTGTCCTGCAGGAGAATGGCCTCTAGAGGCAGCATCTCAATAGAAAACAGTAGAATATGAGCCGTGTCCTGCAGGAGAATGGCCTCTAGAGGCAGCATCTTAATAGAAAACAGTAGAATATGAGCCGTGTCCTGCAGGAGAATGGCCTCTAGAGGCAGCATCTCAATAGAAAACAGTAGAATATGAGCCATGTCCTGCAGGAGAATGGCCTCTAGAGGCAGCATCTTAACTCATTCATGGCCAGTTTAGGACTGCCAATATTTAGCACAGGCCAAAGATTTTCATAATTGTTGGTCATCTTTCAAGACCCACAGTAAATTATCTATTAGCACCAAAGTGATTTGCAATACCTCAAAATGAAGATGTATGTCTCTGGGTTCACCAGGAAAAAAAAAGGTGATCTTTTAGCATGTTCTGTACTCTACTTATAGCCATTTATATACACCCTGTTTTCACCCAAAAGGTCTCCCTGAGAAGATAAACAGGAGAAAAGGCAATTTTTGTAAAGGGCACAATCTCAGGCAGAACTCGCTCTCAATTCTTTTATTTTGAACTGTATTGACATCAGACATGTAAATATTATTCGTTATGACACAAATGACAAAAAAAGAAAATATATATATATATATATATATACACATGAAGTGCTTTTTTTTTTACATTCAACAATACAGTTTACTCAGTGTGAGTGAGTGTGCAGACAGACACACAGACAGACAGACAGACAGACAGACAGACAGACAGACACACCGACAGACAGACAGACAGACACACACACACACACACACACACACACACAATCCCCCTTTTATCTTCGTTGCGTGATTTCTAACCCCACATAGGATAAGCAATAACCACGCCCTGTGGCGCCGGGATTGGCCAGGAGCAACACTGGAGGGCACGCAGCCCAGCGATTTCATGAACCAACTGAATAGCTCTTCAGAACGGACAGCGGGCTGCTGTGACTGCCGCTTCTGCCTTGTTAGCTGTTCGTGTGTTTATTTTGTTTTGTTCTGGTCCACCCGTCCTCGTCCATGTCTCCCTGTCCTATCCTCCCTGCTATTTGATCGTTCCCGTTTTCCCCTCGGCTATTCAACACGTCCTCACTGCCCTCTGGATTACCCGTCAAACTGATCGATCATTTCCTCATTCCTCCGATGATCAAACTCATCTCTGGATTACTTTCTCCCGTTTTCTCCCCCGGCTGGCACACAGGAAAGCGACCAGCTCCTGCAGCGCGCCGAGGGGCGTTTCAATGGCGTTTCTCCTGTCTGCACAAGGAAGCGTTTATCCGTTTTCTGTTTTTCCTCCTGCTCAATTTCAAAACAACAGCTGCGGTATGTGTTTGTTCACGTGTTGTCGGCTTGCCTTAGATGCCAGGGACCTGATACCATGTCACAGGCTGGGGAAGTGTTTGAACTACGCGCTGTACTAATAAAAACAAAAACACGTCAAACACGTCATTGGCCCTCTGGGCTATTCCTGAAAACACGTCAAAGACGTCTTTGGCCCTGAATGAGTTAATAGAAAACAGTAGAATATGAGCCGTGTCCTGCAGGAGAATGGCCTCTAGAGGCAGCATCTTAATAGAAAACAGTAGAATATGAGCCGTGTCCTGCAGGAGAATGGCCTCTAGAGGCAGCATCTCAATAGAAAACAGTAGAATATGAGCCGTGTCCTGCAGGAGAATGGCCTCTAGAGGCAGCATCTCAATAGAAAACAGTAGAATGAGCCGTGTCCTGCAGGAGAATGGCCTCTAGAGGCAGCATCTCAATAGAAAACAGTAGAATATAAGCCGTGTCCTGCAGGAGAATGGCCTCTAGAGGCAGCATCTCAATAGAAAACAGTAGAATATGAGCCGTGTCCTGCAGGAGAATGGCCTCTAGAGGCAGCATCTCAATAGAAAACAGTAGAATATGAGCTGTGTCCTGCAGGAGAATGGCCTCTAGAGGCAGCATCTCAATAGAAAACAGTAGAATATGAGCCGTGTCCTGCAGGAGAATGGCCTCTAGAGGCAGCATCTCAATAGAAAACAGTAGAATATCAGCCGTGTCCTGCAGGAGAATGGCCTCTAGAGGCAGCATCTCAATAGAAAACAGTAGAATATGAACCGTGTCCTGCAGGAGAATGGCCTCTAGAGGCAGCATCTCAATAGAAAACAGTAGAATATGAGCCGTGTCCTGCAGGAGAATGGCCTCTAGAGGCAGCATCTCAATAGAAAACAGTAGAATAGGAGCCGTGTCCTGCAGGGGAATGGCCTCTAGAGGCAGCATCTCAATAGAAAACAGTAGAATATCAGCGCGTCCTGCAGGAGAATGGCCTCTAGAGGCAGCATCTCAATAGAAAACAGTAGAATATCAGCGCGTCCTGCAGGAGAATGGCCTCTAGAGGCAGCATCTCAATAGAAAACAGTAGAATATGAGCAGTGTCCTGCAGGAGAATGGCCTCTAGAGGCAGCATCTCAATAGAAAACAGTAGAATATGAGCAGTGTCCTGCAGGAGAATGGCCTCTAGAGGCAGCATCTCAATAGAAAACAGTAGAATATCAGCGCGTCCTGCAGGAGAATGGCCTCTAGAGGCAGCATCTCAATAGAAAACAGTAGAATATCAGCGCGTCCTGCAGGAGAATGGCCTCTAGAGGCAGCATCTCAATAGAAAACAGTAGAATATGAGCAGTGTCCTGCAGGAGAATGGCCTCTAGAGGCAGCATCTCAATAGAAAACAGTAGAATATGAGCAGTGTCCTGCAGGAGAATGGCCTCTAGAGGCAGCATCTCAATAGAAAACAGAATATGAGCCGTGTCCTGCAGGAGAATGGCCTCTAGAGGCAGCATCTCAATAGAAAACAGTAGAATATGAGCCGTGTCCTGCAGGAGAATGGCCTCTAGAGGCAGTATCTCAATAGAAAACAGTAGAATATGAGCCAAGTCCTGCAGGAGAATGGCCTCTAGAGGCAGCATCTCAATAGAAAACAGTAGAATATGAGCCGTGTCCTGCAGGAGAATGGCCTCTAGAGGCAGCATCTCAATAGAAAACAGTAGAATATGAGCCGTGTCCTGCAGGAGAATGGCCTCTAGAGGCAGCATCTCAATAGAAAACAGTAGAATATGAGGCGTGTCCTGCAGGAGAATGGCCTCTAGAGGCAGCAGCTTAATAGAAAACAGTAGAATATGAGCAGTGTCCTGCAGGAGAATGGCCTCTAGAGGCAGCATCTCAATAGAAAACAGAATATGAGCCGTGTCCTGCAGGAGAATGGCCTCTAGAGGCAGCATCTCAATAGAAAACAGTAGAATATGAGCGCGTCCTGCAGGAGAATGGCCTCTAGAGGCAGCATCTTAATAGAAAACAGTAGAATATGAGCAGTGTCCTGCAGGAGAATGGCCTCTAGAGGCAGCATCTCAATAGAAAACAGTAGAATATGAGCCGTGTCCTGCAGGAGAATGGCCTCTAGAGGCAGCATCTCAATAGAAAACAGTAGAATATGAGCCGTGTCCTGCAGGAGAATGGCCTCTAGAGGCAGCATCTCAATAGAAAACAGTAGAATATGAGCCGTGTCCTGCAGGAGAATGGCCTCTAGAGGCAGCATCTCAATAGAAAACAGTAGAATATGAGCAGTGTCCTGCAGGAGAATGGCCTCTAGAGGCAGCATCTCAATAGAAAACAGTAGAATATGAGCAGTGTCCTGCAGGAGAATGGCCTCTAGAGGCAGCATCTCAATAGAAAACAGTAGAATATGAGCCGTGTCCTGCAGGGGAATGGCCTCTAGAGGCAGCATGTCAATAGAAAACAGTAGAATATGAGCAGTGTCCTGCAGGAGAATGGCCTCTAGAGGCAGCATCTCAATAGAAAACAGTAGAATATGAGCAGTGTCCTGCAGGAGAATGGCCTCTAGAGGCAGCATCTCAATACAAAACAGTAGAATATGAGCCGTGTCCTGCAGGGGAATGGCCTCTAGAGGCAGCATGTCAATAGAAAACAGTAGAATATCAGGGCGTCCTGCAGGAGAATGGCCTCTTGAGGTAGCATCTCAATAGAAAACAGTAGAATATGAGCCGTGTCCTGCAGGGGAATGGCCTCTAGAGGCAGCATGTCAATAGAAAACAGTAGAATATCAGGGCGTCCTGCAGGAGAATGGCCTCTAGAGGCAGCATCTCAATAGAAAACAGTAGAATATCAGCGCATCCTGCAGGAGAATGGCCTCTAGAGGCAGCATCTCAATAGAAAACAGATGAGCCGTGTCCTGCAGGAGAATGGCCTCTAGAGGCAGAATCTCAATAGAAAACAGAATATCAGCGCGTCCTGCAGGAGAATGGCCTCTAGAGGCAGCATCTCAATAGAAAACAGTAGAATATGAGCAGTGTCCTGCAGGAGAATGGCCTCTAGAGGCAACATCTCAATAGAAAACAGTAGAATATGAGCCGTGTCCTGCAGGAGAATGGCCTCTAGAGGCAACATCTCAATAGAAAACAGTAGAATATGAGCCGTGTCCTGCAGGAGAATGGCCTCTAGAGGCAGCATCTCAATAGAAAACAGTAGAATATGAGCCGTGTCCTGCAGGAGAATGGCCTCTAGAGGCAGCATCTCAATAGAAAACAGTAGAATATGAGCAGTGTCCTGCAGGAGAATGGCCTCTAGAGGCAGCATCTCAATAGAAAACAGTAGAATATGAGCCGTGTCCTGCAGGAGAATGGCCTCTAGAGGCAGCATCTCAATAGAAAACAGTAGAATATGAACAGTGTCCTGCAGGAGAATGGCCTCTAGAGGCAGCATCTCAATAGAAAACAGTCGAATATGAGCCGTGTCCTGCAGGAGAATGGCCTCTAGAGGCAGCATCTCAATAGAAAACAGTAGAATATGAGTTGTGTCCTGCAGGAGAATGGCCTCTAGAGGCAGCATCTCAATAGAAAACAGATGAGCCGTGTCCTGCAGGAGAATGGCCTCTAGAGGCAGAATCTCAATAGAAAACAGAATATCAGCGCGTCCTGCAGGAGAATGGCCTCTAGAGGCAGCATCTCAATAGAAAACAGTAGAATATGAGCAGTGTCCTGCAGGAGAATGGCCTCTAGAGGCAACATCTCAATAGAAAACAGTAGAATATGAGCCGTGTCCTGCAGGAGAATGGCCTCTAGAGGCAACATCTCAATAGAAAACAGTAGAATATGAGCCGTGTCCTGCAGGAGAATGGCCTCTAGAGGCAGCATCTCAATAGAAAACAGTAGAATATGAGCCGTGTCCTGCAGGAGAATGGCCTCTTGAGGCAGCATCTCAATAGAAAACAGTAGAATATGAGCCGTGTCCTGCAGGAGAATGGCCTCTAGAGGCAGCATCTCAATAGAAAACAGTAGAATATGAGCCGTGTCCTGCAGGACAATGGCCTCTAGAGGCAGCATCTCAATAGAAAACAGTAGAATATGAGCAGTGTCCTGCAGGAGAATGGCCTCTATAGGCAGCATCTCAATAGAAAACAGTAGAATATGAGCTGTGTCCTGCAGGAGAATGGCCTCTAGAGGCAGCATCTCAATAGAAAAGAGTAGAATATGAGCAGTGTCCTGCAGGAGAATGGCCTCTAGAGGCAGCATCTCAATAGAAAACAGTCGAATATGAGCCGTGTCCTGCAGGAGAATGGCCTCTAGAGGCAGCATCTCAATAGAAAACAGTAGAATATGAGTTGTGTCCTGCAGGAGAATGGCCTCTAGAAGCAGCATCTCAATAGAAAACAGTAGAATATGAGCCGTGTCCTGCAGGAGAATGGCCTCTAGAGGCAGCATCTCAATAGAAAACAGTAGAATATGAGCAGTGTCCTGCAGGAGAATGGCCTCTAGAGGCAGCATCTCAATAGAAAACAGTAGAATATGAGCCGTGTCCTGCAGGAGAATGGCCTCTAGAGGCAGCATCTCAATAGAAAACAGTAGAATATGAGTTGTGTCCTGCAGGAGAATGGCCTCTAGAGGCAGCATCTCAATAGAAAACAGTAGAATATGAGCCGTGTCCTGCAGGAGAATGGCCTCTAGAGGCAGCATCTCAATAGAAAACAGTAGAATATGAGCCGTGTCCTGCAGGAGAATGGCCTCTAGAGGCAGCATCTCAATAGAAAACAGTAGAATATGAGCCGTGTCCTGCAGGAGAATGGCCTCTAGAGGCAGCATCTCAATAGAAAACAGTAGAATATGAGCCGTGTCCTGCAGGAGAATGGCCTCTAGAGGCAGCATCTTAATAGAAAACAGTAGAATATGAGCCGTGTCCTGCAGGAGAATGGCCTCTAGAGGCAGCATCTCAATAGAAAACAGTAGAATATGAGCCGTGTTCTGCAGGAGAATGGCCTCTAGAGGCAGCATCTCAATAGAAAACAGTAGACTATGAGCCGTGTCCTGCAGGAGAATGGCCTCTAGAGGCAGCATCTCAATAGAAAACAGTAGAATATGAGTTGTGTCCTGCAGGAGAATGGCCTCTAGAGGCAGCATCTCAATAGAAAACAGTAGAATATGAGCCGTGTCCTGCAGGAGAATGGCCTCTAGAGGCAGCATCTCAATAGAAAACAGTAGAATATGAGCCGTGTCCTGCAGGAGAATGGCCTCTAGAGGCAGCATCTCAATAGAAAACAGTAGAATATGAGCCGTGTTCTGCAGGAGAATGGCCTCTAGAGGCAGCATCTCAATAGAAAACAGTAGACTATGAGCCGTGTCCTGCAGGAGAATGGCCTCTAGAGGCAGCATCTCAATAGAAAACAGTAGAATATGAGTTGTGTCCTGCAGGAGAATGGCCTCTAGAGGCAGCATCTCAATAGAAAACAGTAGAATATGAGCCGTGTCCTGCAGGAGAATGGCCTCTAGAGGCAGCATCTCAATAGAAAAAAGTAGAATATGAGCCGTTTCCTGCAGGAGAATGGCCTCTAGAGGCAGCATCTCAATAGAAAACAGTAGAATATGAGCCGTGTCCTGCAGGAGAATGGCCTCTAGAGGCAGCATCTTAATAGAAAACAGTAGAATATGAGCCGTGTCCTGCAGGAGAATGGCCTCTAGAGGCAGCATCTCAATAGAAAACAGTAGAATATGAGCCGTGTCCTGCAGGAGAATGGCCTCTAGAGGCAGCATCTCAATAGAAAACAGTAGAATATGAGCCGTGTCCTGCAGGAGAATGGCCTCTAGAGGCAGCATCTCAATAGAAAACAGTAGAATATAAATAATAATAATAATAATAATGATTGGATTTATATAGCGCTTTTTCTAGACACCCAAAGCGCTTCACAGGAATCATTATTCATTCACACCATTCGTACCAGTGGTGGTAAGCTACGGGTGATGTAGCCACAGCTGCCCTGGGGAAGACTGACGTAAGCGTGGCAGCCATTTCGCGCCTACGGCCTCTCCGACCACCACCAACATTCATAGACATTCATACCCATTCATACGAGCCGTGTCCTGCAGGAGAATGGCCTCTAGAGGCAGCATCTCAATAGAAAACAGTAGAATATGAGCCGTGTCCTGCAGGAGAATGGCCTCTAGAGGCAGCATCTCAATAGAAAACAGTAGAATATGAGCCGTGTCCTGCAGGGGAATGGCCTCTAGAGGCAGCATGTCAATAGAAAACAGTAGAATATGAGCAGTGTCCTGCAGGAGAATGGCCTCTAGAGGCAGCATCTCAATAGAAAACAGTAGAATATGAGCAGTGTCCTGCAGGAGAATGGCCTCTAGAGGCAGCATCTCAATACAAAACAGTAGAATATGAGCCGTGTCCTGCAGGAGAATGGCCTCTAGAGGCAGCATCTCAATAGAAAACAGTAGAATATGAGTTGTGTCCTGCAGGAGAATGGCCTCTAGAGGCAGCATCTCAATAGAAAACAGTAGAATATGAGCCGTGTCCTGCAGGAGAATGGCCTCTAGAGGCAGCATCTCAATAGAAAACAGTAGAATATGAGCCGTGTCCTGCAGGAGAATGGCCTCTAGAGGCAGCATCTCAATAGAAAACAGTAGAATATGAGCCGTGTCCTGCAGGAGAATGGCCTCTAGAGGCAGCATCTCAATAGAAAACAGTAGAATATGAGCAGTGTCCTGCAGGGGAATGGCCTCTAGAGGCAGCATCTTAATAGAAAACAGTAGAATATGAGCAGTGTCCTGCAGGAGAATGGCCTCTAGAGGCAGCATCTCAATAGAAAACAGTAGAATATGAGCCGTGTCCTGCAGGAGAATGGCCTCTAGAGGCAGCATCTCAATAGAAAACAGTAGAATATGAGCCGTGTCCTGCAGGAGAATGGCCTCTAGAGGCAGCATCTCAATAGAAAACAGTAGAATATAAATAATAATAATAATGATTGGATTTATATAGCGCTTTTTCTAGACACCCAAAGCGCTTCACAGGAATCATTATTCATTCACACCATTCGTACCAGTGGTGGTAAGCTACGGGTGATGTAGCCACAGCTGCCCTGGGGAAGACTGACGTAAGCGTGGCAGCCATTTCGCGCCTACGGCCTCTCCGACCACCACCAACATTCATAGACATTCATACCCATTCATACGAGCCGTGTCCTGCAGGAGAATGGCCTCTAGAGGCAGCATCTCAATAGAAAACAGTAGAATATGAGCCGTGTCCTGCAGGAGAATGGCCTCTAGAGGCAGCATCTCAATAGAAAACAGTAGAATATGAGCCGTGTCCTGCAGGAGAATGGCCTCTAGAGGCAGCATCTCAATAGAAAACAGTAGAATATGAGCCGTGTCCTGCAGGAGAATGGCCTCTAGAGGCAGCATCTCAATAGAAAACAGTAGAATATGAGCCGTGTCCTGCAGGAGAATGGCCTCTAGAGGCAGCATCTCACCATTTCCTGCCAATTGATACTAGGCTAATTATGAGCTGTGGCAGCAGGGCTGGTATTGTTTTCACCTTGTGTGTGTGTGTGTGTGTGTGTGTGTGTGTGTGTGTGTGTGTGTGTGTGTGTGTGTGTGTGTGTGTGTGTGTGTGTGTGTGTGTGTGTGTGTGTGTGTGAGTGATCATCGTGGCAAAATGTGCTGCTGCTATGAGCAGTAAACATTGCATGAGAAGCTGATGGGATGGTATGATTGTTCCAGTTATTACTCGGTTGCCGAGGTGTTACCTTGCCATACAGGGTGATATGGGTTGGGAACCGGTGGAGATTAGACTAAAGGGAGAAATGATACGGCTATGGAACCGCTTCATTAATATGCCAGAGAGTAGGTTAACAAAGAAGGTCTTCAACTGGGACAAGGCTCATAGTCACCCCTGGATAAAGGAAATTTGTTCTACCCTTAGAGAGGCAGACCTGGCATATATTTTTCACAACATGCTTTGCTGTAATGTTAATATGTTGAAACAAAAGTTATCTCTTAATTACAGAGAGGGATGGGCAAACGACATATGGTCTAAACCTAAGCTTAGATCATATGTTCAGATGAAGCAGCGTTTTGGTCCTGAGCCCTATGTCACTTCCTTTCTAACCAGAAACCAGAGGTCTTTATGTGCTCAGCTGAGAATTGGTATTCTGCCTCTTGCCATTGAAGTAGGGCAGTTCACAGCTATACCAGAAGAGAACAGGATATGCAATGTCTGTGATCTAAAGGATGTTGAAAATCAGTTTCATTTCATGTTTTATTGTACTTTATATGATGATTTGAGGATTTCCTTATTTGACGAAATGCAAAAGCAAAGACCTGAGCTCTTCTGGGCAGATGATGGCCAGAAGTTGGAGTGGTTGTTTAAGACTGAGGTATATAAGACTGCTAACTTTATCTCTAGGGCCTGGAATAGAAGGCAAGCACAGCTCTTTAAGTAGGTTCAGGTGGTGGTTTTCATGCTGTACAACTTTACTGTATGTATTTTGGGTGTTTTCTGTTGGTTTTATGTTTTGATCATTGTTTGTTTAAATGATGAACAGTCAAGTCAAGTCAAGTCAAATTTTATTTATATAGCACCTTTCATACACAAAGGCAATTCAAGGTGCTTTACAAAAAAATAATCGAAAAAACAAGCAGCAAAGCAATGCACATATAAAAAACACATAAAAAACACAGCCGACAGTTTTAGTTAAAATATATACTCAAATTTACAAACATGAAACATTATTTCTGTTTTAAATAAGTTACAAGGCACTCTTCAGTATTATTATTACATGTACAGTCCATTTGTTGGAAATGTACAGGAAAAATCTTTTTAAAATTACAGGCCGAGAGAGGCAGTAGTTTAGTAGCAGTTAAAAGCAAGAGTAAACATAAAGGTCTTTAGCTTGGATTTAAAAATAGGCAGAGTAGGGGCAGATCTAATGTGTTCAGGGAGTTTGTTCCAGTTATGAGAGGCAGTAAAAGTGTCCTGTAAGCCCACGTGGGCTGGGCTTCATTCGAAGCATGACACTTAAATAAAGAAAATCAATCAATCAATCAATCAATGTTACCAGCAAAACAGAGTATATAGAGTATATTGTATATGACTTATGAAAGAAGTACTGAACTTTTCCGCACGGTATTTTTATTCCCAATTTCCATTTACAAGCAGGTCAAATTTAATTTGGATAACGGATAATGACTCGTTTTCCATTTTTTGTTTTTTATTATCAAAGAAAAAAGGGAAACAACTCATTTTTCATTTCCTCATTTCAAAATGAAAAAAATGGATGGTCGCCAAGTACACAGACCATGGAGGTATGGGGCAACACCCACAAAAGCACCCTACAAGTGTTATGCAGACTACAGAAGAGCAATAAGGATGGTACACAATGTGGGATATCATGAAAATACTAACGCACCGTTTTTAAAGTCATATACGTTGAAGCTCATGGATTTGGTAAAATTTTAAACTTCACAAATAATATACAAGGCAAGAAATGATTTACTTCCTTGCAACATACAAAAAATGAAGTTGGGGAAAACTTAATTTAAAGCAACGCTATGTTCGCACCATTGAGTCTTAGTTTGTGCATCTCAATTTGTGGCGTGACTTTGTGGAACAGTTTGGAAGAAGATATTAAAATGAGTAAAACATATTGCAGTTTAAAAATAGGTACAGAAACACAATTTTTGGGAAATATAGAAATCAGGAAGGGGGATGCAATGCACGATAGTGGTAATGTTGACAGCTTAAAAAAGACTTAGGAATGAACAAGGTTGTTGATTAGAGTAGCTGTGTTATTAAAATGTTGATAATTATGTATGTCAATTTAGTCTAGTTGTGTATGATGAACACTGGAACAGTTAGATGAATGTGTATCTGTTGAGTTTAAGTATTATTAGAGAATAGGGGTAGGACTAGACAAGCATCTGCTTCCTCCTACTCCTTTTTGGACAAGATCATGCCAATTTTATTACTTATTTAGTTTGTTTTTGTTTTTTGTGTATATACACGTGTGTGTGTGTGTGTGTGTGTGTGTGTGTGTGTGTGTGTGTATATATATATATAACATTTCTTTAATCCAAGAGTGAGACTCAGATATTAGCTTTGAAAAGACTCACATAGGGCGTCGGTAGTGTAGCGGTAGATTCCCTGCCTACCAACACGAGGGTTGCAGGTTTGCGCCCCCGTGTTACCTCCGGCTTCCTGACAGACTCATATAAGCTCTACTTCACGCACTCACCTTTAAACTGTAATTGGCTGTAGATATTGCCACTGCTGCTGACTGGCTCAACGTCGTCGTACACCTTATCGTCCTCGTTCACCACCGTCTCCATGACAACAGATTGGTCCTCACCTGCTCTAGCGGGAGCTCTTCTAGGCTGCATTATTACGAGTCGTCCTCACCTCCTAGCAGGAGCTGTTATAGGCTGTGTGACGTAGGTCAAACCAAACTGCTCTGGGGAGGAAGTATCTGTTCTGAGGGTGAGGCAATAAAAACTCAGCATCAAAAACACTTGTGTTGCAAAGGCAGAGTAGGGTGGGCCCTGCCAACCTGCAATTTGCATAATGTGCAAATTGTGTGCAGCTATTGCGAATTCACTCTTGTTTCAAAGTTTTTTTTTGTTTATTTTACATCTATGGGCCCTATCTACCTCCTGGCCTTAAAATAGCGTTTAACGCCAGGCTCAGCGCTATTAGTGGGCGTGGTCAGGCGCAGTCCCTATTTTCCCCTCGGCGTTAAACCTGGCAGTAACCTTTTAACCACACCTTTTAGGCATAGAATTATTCACAACTGTGGTCATAGGTGAACTGCAGTTATGCTATGACATTCTTCCTTTCGAAGCGCCGATCCACTCGATCCAGTCCGGGTTGCGTCTGCATGCTGTCATCTCTTCATGCCAATTTGGATATCTCAGCACATCACAGATCATAGCCTGAATAAAACAATTCAACCTACAGCCAGGCAAATACAGATCTGTTCAGCAGGGCTGATGGTCTCCCTGTAGCCTACAATATAGAACGTTAACTATTGGTGACATTCCTGATACCATCCAATTCCATGATCTTTATGTTGTAAACACATAACTTTCACAATAGTGAACACTTGGCTCATTCAGGGCAGGTAGTTTTATAACTTGTAGGCTACCTGCTGCTCCTGCACATCACAGCACAGGCTAAATGATGCGACATAAATATGCATTATGTAAAGTCATGGCATTAATGTGTTTTTGTTGAAAAAGTATTTGAGTCTTGTCAAGTCTTGTTGGAGCAGATGGTGTTACGGTTGTCACTCGACTATAATGTAACACGTTGTATTTGCAACGGATATATATAGGGCCTGGATTACATGTATGTTTCACATAGGGTTGTGTTAAGTTTTATTTTGTCCAATATTGAAATGTCCTAGAATTGCATGTTGTGTTAACATAAATATTATTTCTATCTACCACTACTTAGGCTGATTTGGTTGCTTTTTCTTGTAAAAATGTATTAAGCCGCAATGCATGCTGGGAGATGCACATGTGTGTCTGTGTGTGGCATTTAGTAGGGGAGTCGGCGCACTGAATAAGGCCTGGTTTTGAAAAGCACTAAGCGCTAAATTAACGCCAGTCGGGAAGATAGCGTTTAAGGCCGAAACGCCGATTCTGGCCTATTCTGGCACTGCGCCACGCCTCTTCGGCGTAAAGCGCATTTCGGGGCCTAAAAACATGATGCTATCTTCCCGGGTTAGTTTTTTTTGCGTTTAATGCCAGTTTAGCGCCAGGGGGAACATACAGCCCTATATGTCTGTGTGGGATACCTTTGCAAGACGATACTGGGTGGTGAAACACGGATTGGATCGAGTCGATATTCTACGCAAGGATTGATAGGTGAGACCCCTGGGATGTATTACCGCCCGGCCTACCGGGCCCAGGCCCAGGGGCCCATAAACCAGAGCCTCTTCACAGGGCCACCACATCCCTTGCCCAGGCCTGGGATGAACTAATCCCTTTACACCACTGATATGGTATTCAAAATAGTTGTCCAAGTCTAAATGAGGATAAAAACCCACCTATCTTGTCTCCATGCTTTATCTCTCGTCCACTCTTTTCCTCGTTATCTCTCTCATGATTAAAGTCCTAAATTCCCACATCGCCTTGCTGTTAATTACCCATGTTTAATACATTTTGAAACCTGTGGTGCAAAATAAAATGTGAGAGGAGGTAGGAAGGAGAGGGTGGTAGCAAAGGCAAGTAAGTATGAACGGACGGGGGAGAGTTTCAAGCAGAAGAGTTGAATTTAAAAAGAGGAAGGGTGGATGAGAAGAAGTAACAAAGAAAGGAGAGCATTTGGTAAATGAGTTGTGACACTTTAGGGCCTCTTCTCCTTCCTCAATCGGCTTTTCATCATCCCCAGGATATTATGACACACACTGCCTGCCTGCGCACACAGATAGCACATGGACACACACACACACACACACACACACACACACACACACACACACACACACACACACACACACACACACACACACACACACACACACACACACACACACACACACAGTCTCAAGAGTCTCCATATTGTAGTTCCAGTTGGTTAGGTCTCACACCCTGGCACACAATAGGCAGTAAGACAAATCAACCCAGAAACTGTCTGACTGTGTCTTAATGGTCACCTTGTATACAGTAGTGACAAGGAATTACACAGGAAGTCGAATGGTTAAATAAGATTGCTTTATGTAGGGGAGAGCAGGGCATGTGGTCACACTGTTCACTCATTGGTGTATTTCTCACTAGTGCCTTACTACTGAGAAACTATATTCACATAACACTTCATAATAACTGTACGCTACGAAACACTAAATAGGCTACGTTTTTCAATATACTGATGTGGACATTCCTTTCTTTACTTTGAGTCTCTTTTAGTCCAGCACCAGTTTTTTCAACTGCTGGGGGGATGTTTGGGGATGTTACAGTATTTAGCGCCCCAACCCTATATTTTTTGACAAAATGTTCCATAAGTTTATGGACATGGCGCCTCAAGTAAGCAGTTTCATTATATTTATTTATTATTATTATAGGCATATGTTTTTATTTATTTATAATAGTTATGTGCATTGTTGTTCTGTCTACAAAATATACCTTGACAGGCTGTCTGGAGATTTAAATTTTAAATTTGCGCTGCTTGCTGGTGCTGCCTCACCCTTCTGGCTGGTGCACTGTGTTAATGAGCCTATCTCGGCAAATGACATAAGATAAGACAGTGGTTGAAGCTTAAAGGTCCCATACTGTGAAAATGGGTTTTGATTGGGTTTTGTGGTTTGTATAAACTTGAAGGTGTTAACCAACATCTGTAAAAGTATGAAATCACTTGCTACAGTCATTCCTCTCCCTCCCCTGCCACAAATTGGGAGCCCCAGGAGAGGGCGAATCAGAGTTCCAGAATTTGCATGGATTTACTACGTAATTTGCCGCCAACCAATAGGCGTAGAGCAAAAAATTCACAGGGCCCGTCCAGAGCCCGCCCCCTCACAGCCCCTCACACAAATTGCTAATTTGCTACATAATGATGTACACTTTTCCTGAAGCATCATCAGCCATCACCAGCGTCGGAGAGCGCAGCAACACATGAACACACCTGCAACCGAGAAATCCTCCAGCTACCTAGCTGATAAAGGATCTGTCTGTAGACATTGAGAATAGTATTTGACATATATTTGACATACTGTCAAATATATTTCATCTTTTTTTTAAATACTTTACTCGTAAATACTATTTACTCGTTATTTACTCGTTAAATACTATACTCGTATAATTTATGTGATTGATACTGCACCACTTTACTGCTACAGTGGAACATTCCTGTGATTTTGCAGCATAGCATGGTCCTGCACAAGCATTGTTGTGTGTATTTTCTATAATAAAATAAGTAGATTCTGTAAGAAGTCAGTGAGTGCGTTTACATGCAGACAATAAACGGATAACTGAGAATAATCAGTTTATGGCAATAATCTGATTTCTGCGTTTACATGCACTTTAATAATCCGACAATAGGAAAAACCCGGGTTTACATGATTCAGTCAATTAGTCGGATTTCTCTCCAGAAGGCAGCGGTAATTCCGCAATAAAACAACAAAAGAAGTTGCAAAATGCAAAATCACATTTTCATTACTTCTTGTCTGGCTCGGAGGATGGTTTAGGTGAAAATTAGTTTGTATCTCGTTGTCGGGAGGCGTCGCTTTGGAAGTGTGAATCTGTCATATATTTCCAACTTTACCAAGCGCACAGAGACAGGCAGGCGACTGAAGCACGTCAAATAACATGAACGATACAGATCTTGACCCAACTGAATTTAAATAGCTGTCAGAAAACTGAGAGAATTAAGGTCTTTAGTGGCGGATAACTTGTGTTTTGAACAGCTGAGTAGGCTACGTTTTGTTCGTATAAATCTTTTTAATCCGTCATCTGAAAAAACCCGTCACACACAGATCACGGCTTGCACACTGAGTCCAATGCGTTTTATTAATGCGTCGTTCTATTCGCAATTCAAGACAAATATTCGTCATCTCCTGTATCCACATTACAACATAGCAGTGCAGCAACGGGGAGGCAGCAGGTCGGGAAACGCCTGTTGCAGGAGCTCCGTGCTGCTCACCTTCATCTCATCAAGCCGGCTGTGGTGCGCCATGGCCGGGGAGAAGAAGCAGAAAGGGGCCAGTGAGTGAGTGAGCAGCGCGCGTCTCCAGCTGCCTCTCTCTCCCGCAACGTGTACATGCGCAGATGTATAAACCCGAAAGAAAGCTGGTTATGCTGTATACATGCAGAGAGAACACCGATTATTGCCCAGAAACCTAGGTATGTTTATCGGTTTATTCATAACCCGTTTATGACCATAAACGGATAAAGATAATCGGTTTATGCTGTTTACATGACCATTTGAATAATCAGGTAACTCAGAAATCCGCTAATAAACAGTTTATTGGTGTGCATGTAAACGCACTCAGTGTTACTGTTTATCTACATGGATTTGTAAGAAAGTACAACACAATTACGTTGCTCAAATGTATTGTCATGTACAGTATCCATGTTGGCCATATTTGGCAAATCAACGCATGCACAGAATACACAACTGCTATACTATAATAATACCTCTAATCTGTAAGGGTCCATAGTCTGATTTTGTTCATTGCATTCTGAAGTGAGAATACATTAACATATAAACATACACGCCAAGAGGATCCTGAACATGCTGATTCTTCTGGCAACC
This sequence comes from Poromitra crassiceps, assembly GCF_964638095.1. Classification (NCBI taxonomy): domain Eukaryota; kingdom Metazoa; phylum Chordata; class Actinopteri; order Beryciformes; family Melamphaidae; genus Poromitra; species Poromitra crassiceps. The sequence goes on along the minus strand of NC_139627.1, from coordinate 48,241,969 downwards.
TAAAGGAATGAGAACGGGTAACTGTTATTGCATTTTGCAAGCTTCAGAACATTACAATGACATGTATTATTTTGCACAGGCAATTTAGAGTAGATGTGAGTAACGTTACTGTACAGACTATTGTAACATACAACAAACCATAAAGGTATCAACTCAGTAAGATGGTATACATGGGTGGAATGGCCAAGCCTCCATGTCATGCAGTTATTGACTATTTCAGCTATAGTTGTAAAACTGATGAGCTAGCTTTATTGCTGAATGACACTGGCATGAATTAGCGTTACAACAGTCATGTCCAAATTAATAGATAGCATAGGACACAATAAGCATTATTGTTTACATGTGTCATGTCAATATTTGTATCCCTTGATGAATCTTCACATCAATTTGATGCATTTGAATGTGAATGAACGTTAAAAGCGTATGTCTGCTGTGGATTAGCCAGACAGCAGCAGTACATCCACACAGCAGCCAAGCTAGGCGTTTATTGCTTATTAAAAAGGATCCCCATTATCTGCCGCCTAGACAACAGCTAGTCTTCCTGGGGTAAATGAGTTGTGACACTTTAGGGCCTCTTCTCCTTCCTCAATCGGCTTTTCATCATCCCCAGGATATTATGACACACACTGCCTGCCTGCGCACACAGATAGCACATGGACACACACACACACACACACACACACACACACACACACACACACACACACACACACACACACACACACACACACACAGTCTCAGGAGTCTCCATATTGTAGTTCCAGTTGGTTAGGTCTCACACCCTGGCACACAATAGGCAGTAAGACAAACCAACCCAGAAACTGTCTGACTGTGTCTTAATGGTCACCTTGTATACAGTAGTGACAAGGAATTACACAGGAAGTCGAATGGTTAAATAAGATTGCTTTATGTAGGGGAGAGCAGGGCATGTGGTCACACTGTTCACTCATTGGTGTATTTCTCACTAGTGCCTTACTACTGAGAAACTATATTCACATAACACTTCATAATAACTGTACGCTACGAAACACTAAATAGGCTACGTTTTTCAATATACTGATGGGGACATTCCTTTCTTTACTTTGAGTCTCTTTTAGTCCAGCTGAGCACCAGTTTTGATTGTTTCTTTTCCTCTAAATCCGAATCTGTCAAACGGTCTCACTTTCACACTCTTTTTTTGTGACTCTTTAGCTCAGTGCAGCTAGCTAAAGGAGGCTACAGGCAGCGTACAGGCACAGCTGGCCCATTCAGAGCCATGTAGCTTGCTCTAGGCTCAGTCAGCTGTTTGCTTTGAGTGACAGATCAGGTGGCCAATGAGAGGGGCACCTCACTGGAGCGCCTCATCAGCCAACCAGACCAGGGCCTTTGCAGAAGAAACTGAGTATACCGAGCTGCAAAGGATAAATACAAGATGTACGAGATGTCTCCAAATCCCAAACAGAATGCATGATCTTATTTTAAAGACCACTGACAAATGTTTAAAACAGCAGAAAACCACACAATATGGGACCTTTAAATGTTTACCTTTTATAGAATATTTTATATGTATTATTTCACACTCACTCACTGGTTGATGTATAATGAGGACATTTTGGCTTACCCATGGCAAGGTGAGTGGAGCCCCATGTTGTCTCTCTCACAGTGTGATGCTGCTTCTCTCAAATGCCCCCCTTTATATACACAAATCCACCGGCCAATTTGTGTAGTCCGCCATCTAGTGGCGCCGCCATTACTGCGGTCGCAGGTCCCCGCAGGTAGACTGTGCTGCTGGCAGACTGCAGTAACGCTATGCCAAATGAATGACAGCATCATAGCTGGATTGATGACGTGAGACAGTGGCCCCCATTTACTGATGAAGCCAGGTACTATCTTATTATGGATGGGGATAGTAATTATTCAAATTGTAAATAGCGGAAAAAAGACCGCTTAACGTGGAAACATGCTAATGTTAACGTTACTGTAACTAGCTAGCTAGCATAAACAATCAAGTTGCATGTAATCATTGCACACCAATTACATTAGTAAAAATTAAAACAATACGAGTATTTTATTAATCGCCTGGCTTGTGATGAGCAACAGAATGCCTAGGCATGTTAGGCAGAGATCCCGTGTTGTGCAGGCAGTGTATGGAGAGCTGTGTGCGTGTTTTTGGTACCAATTCTCTTCCTTTCTGTGCGCTCTGTCTGTAGCCTGCAAACTTTTGCAGCACGACTGTGGAGCACACGTCATTTCTCCCCACTCCCCCCGCCCGCTTGCTCTCATTGGCTCTCTGCTCAAGATTCGATTGTCTGTCGAGTTGTAAATATCAAACATGTTTGATAATGCCGATTCACAATCGGGAAGAGCCCGACAAGTCAACTGCAGTCTTTGAACCCCACACCAGTGTTGGGCAAGTTACTCTGGAAAAGTAATTAGTGTGGAAACCCATGACTGGCAGAGTACAAACAGTACTCCACCAGGGAATACTCATCTTCAGGGGTGAGAAGTGGCCTCTGACCATAGACACAATCAGAGGCCACCCGAATTCCACTGACTCGGTCACACAGGGTGGACTTTGGGACCCCAAACCTCTTGGCTGCCTGCCCGCTTGAGAGCCTGCCTGCTGCCACCTCATCCATGGCCTGTTGCATGGCCTCCAGGGCCCACTTCCTCCTCTTCCTGTCCTCCTTCTTCCTCTTTGCGACTACTCGCATGTTTGGCATCTGTAAATTGTTATCATTTTTTTAAACTTCTATAAATTGCCATATATATTTTCCATTACATTGCATTTATCAGATGTATATTTACCTTAAACCAGTGCAACATTTAAATTTCTATATAATTTTTTTTTAACATCTTCTATATATATATATATTTTTTAATATCTTGATGTTCCTGTAAAAAGGAAAACTCTCTCACACCCACACATCTTATCAAACTATACTTTCTCTGTGGCCGGGTCTGTCTCTTCTTATTTCTCTGTGTTACTTTAGAAGAAAAACCAGACACAACACAAAGTTGAATGTAAAATCTATCCAGTTTATCTTTCACCTTTTCTGATCAGACTTTGCCTGGCTGCAATAGAGAGACAGACTCTCTCTCAGTCACTCTCTCACTCACTCACACACACACACACACACACACACACACACACACACACACACACACACACACACACACACACACACACACACACACACACACACACACCACAGACAGACGTTATTTTCATTTTTCATCAACACTTTTTAAAAGCTTTTGTATTTTTGGTTGCAGATATCAGAAAATGAATGCATTTGAGACAGATGGCTCTTTGGTGAAGTCATTCTCACGGGCCACGGCAATTCGACTATGCATCATTCACTTTCATTGTTTAGACAAAGCTAGCGTTAGTTAGCTAGCAAGCTAGCAACTTTATTAAGTGCCAAAATAGAAGCGGTAAAGATTAGTAACTCTCGTCGCCCAAGCACGTCTTATGGCTTTCTGTCATCAAAGTCACTTTCCTAAAGTAATTTGACATGTTACCATGCACATATTCATATGAAATTCCTCATATTGACACATATAGATGTATAAATTAGTTCCACTTTCACAAAGCGGCGATCCGGCATCTGAAATGCCCGCTAAAGTACCGGAAACCACATCAGAGACCTCTGACCCGGACGTGACGAAACAGGCAAAGAGGTGTCCGATGCAGGACACGGTGATGCTAATTGTTCATGGTTTCTGCAACAATCTTAGCCACCTCGTCAAAGTCAAACTCTACAAATGCATAGCCTTTACTGCCACCTGTCTGGAAACCAAGATACAAGAGAAAAGAACAGACAGAACTAAAGTTAGGTGTTACCTATCTGAATTGATTCCTAGTTCTTCATACCTGCACTTTAAGATGAAAACTTTCTTTGGATTTGCTATTTTAAATGTATTTTTCCTCAAGTTGTTGTAGGCACATGGGTTTTATCACACTGCCAATAGGAGGAGCAAGTGATAAGCTTAACGCACCATAATACTATAGGCACAGTTATCTGACCCCAGACCACTGGGAGGACCTGGGGTCATTTTCAGTCTGTGCCACAAGCCAAATTATGTGTACACCTTTTCTACTGGGGATTTGATGTGTTGCCTTTCATTTGTAATACTGGGAGGTTGTTAGTTCGATCCCCGGCCGAGTCATACCAAAGACTATAAAAATGGGACCCATTTGCCTCCCTGCTTGGCACTCAGCATCAAAGGGTTGGAATTGGGGGGGTTAGATCACCATATGATTCCCGAGCGCGGCACTGCTGCCGCTCACCGCTCCCCCAGGGGATGGGTCAAATGCGGAGAACAAATTTCGCACACTCAGGTGTGCGACAATCAGTGGGACTTTACCTTTACTTTACTGTAATAGATCATGCCTTTGGAATCCATCCTTAACACTGTTGCAACAAATGCCTTGGCACGAGCAGGGATATTGTAGCTGTTTGAAAATGCAGCCACCGCTTGTCTAGTGATAACCGTGTTAAAATCAGGGGTGTAGTGGTAAATACAGAGGTGGGTAAACTATCCAAGGTGAGTAGTTTACGCACCTTGTTTGCCCTTATTGATTTATACAGTTGATCTGAAAATAGGCGAGTAAACTATCTGCCTCATTTCAAAGGGGTGGGTGAACTGCGTTTACTTGCGTTTACCCTCCACGACACCCCTGGTTAAAATATAGGGCTTGGCAATTATGATTGAAATCAATATTGTGATAGTCTTGAAAACAAGAGGTGTGATGTCAAACTTTTTTTTCTCCTTTTCAAATAAATATTCCTTAAAATGTTTCATATCTCATTTTGTCACGAGTTTTTAACAGAGTTTATCATTCATCTAGACAGCAGTGAGCATTATCAACATGATGGCCGCTATATGATTCCACTGAATGATGATAATGATATGATAATCGTATGCTAAACAATATATTGCCTATCGGCACAGCCCTATTCTGCAGGTGGCTGAGGAAAATACAGGTATTGTTACTTAGAAGCCCATCCTAAAACACATTGCCAAGAGAGATGTTCTATGCTGGAAAAAGGAGCAGAGTCGAGTGTCTCCCGTGGAGCATGATTTCTGTCACGTTAGTTACCTTTTTACTCCTGGCCAGTCGCAGCCTCAGGACTGTTCCAAACTGTTGAAAGTATGATTTGAGCTGAGTCTCAAACAGGCCAACAGGCAGGTGGCCCACATAGACCACTCCTGGGCTGTCACTGTACGCCTACACAAGAAGAAGAAGAAGAAGAAAAGAAAAATAAGAAATTGTGTGACGCAGACGCAGTCAGAGAAATATCAAACATTGGAAGCAGACCTAGCTAACGCTAGAAGCTAAGTGACATGATCTGACGTAACGTTTGCTGGAAGCTGAGTCGTCTAACTAGCTAAAAGCTAAATGGTTTATGGGCGACAACGAATACCTGGAGCAACGCAGTTAAAAGACGTAGGCAAGTTTTTACAAACATAAAAACAGCGACGTTGAGGTATATAGTCTCAGCCTGGTTATTTGAACACGTTTCACTAAGGACCATTGCATTCGCCATGAACCTTGCCAGGTCTCTTCTTCACCGCCTGGACTTTTTTCTTGAACTCTGCTTCTTCTTTGGGGTTCAACGCCAGCAGCTCTTTAGCCGGGTTAGCAGCCGCAGCCGCTTTGCCTTCGGTCATCGCAGTTAATTGGCGATTTCTAAAATAAAGTGACAAAAAAACACCCGAGAAATAATCGCCCAGCTCCACAGAATACACCACGTTGGTCTTTTCATCCGGTTGCCCATGCGGTCACAAAAAACGACGTCATGAAAGAGACGATCTGCATGAACTGGAACTCTAGATACGCTTCAAACAGCGCCATCTACCGTAGTGGAGGTCTAGCTGCCGAGGGGAGGGGGGGGCGCGCAGCCGCGGGCACGACGAGAGAGTCACCTCGCGTCACCAGGCTCTTCTCGGCGAGAAGAAAGAGCCTGGCTGATTTTGTCTCCCTGCCTGGCCTAGAGCCCAGCTAGAGCCCGCCCTAGACAGGAAGTAACAGCGGAAATAGCTCGTTAACTTGACAATTAGACACAACGAATCAGAAAATAAAACGGCAAACGACAAAACAAAAGATGGAAGTTTTTGAAGAAGTTCTTGTAGAAACATTGCGGATTCACAATCTCACATATTTTAAGCCAATACAGAATCTTTACTTTTCAAACAAATGGCCAGTTGATGGAATAGTTATAACGCTAGTTGTCTGTCCGCTGTTATTGATAATGGAGGATCGAATAGGCTACAACAGTGGAAGCATCTCTGCTGCCTGTGCTGGGAAAGACATGGACATTGATCATAACATTTCACATGGCGAGTACTCCATTGTCTTTGGCTCTCCAGAAACCTTCCTCGGCAGTTACTAGAAATGTGCTAACGCTACTATACAACTTGTGTTGTTGTTCTTTTCAGGCTCTAGCTAACGTAACCTCGCCGCGTCAAGCTAACGGCAACAAAGACGTTTTTTGGCGCACTTATTTCCGGTTGCTTGGTTTACGCGCCCACGACAAAAAGCGGGGTGAATGGTGCCCAGAGTGACTACGAGAGCAGAGCAGCACAGAACAAACAACTGTGGAAATCAATGCATTAATTTCCCTGTGATCTGTTGGGCCAATGCTACAAACTGTAAACAGGGAGGGAGGAGCAGAAAGAGGGAGGGGGTGGAGTCAGTGTCACTCCAGTATAAAACGATGAAGCGACAGACAGTGTGGATTCAGATCAGCACTGAACGTGGCAACATCACAGCTCCAAACCCCTGATATGGCAACAACACAAATCATCTACTTCACAGTGAACGGGACTTTACTTTACTTTATTGCACTTGGCAGACGCCTTTGTCCAAAGCGACTTACAACATCACATCTCATCAGAATACACAAGAAATACAACATCACATCTCATCAGAATACACAAGAAATACACAGAACAATTGAAAGTAATAAATATAAGAACGTAGTGTAGTAAAAAGCATGTAATACAATCAATAAGAGTCAAGTATCCTGGTCTATCATGAACTAGAGTAACACATTATGGGGATACAAATAATGTAAAAAAGTAGTCAGGGGCGTAGCTAGCAGCATGTGAGTGTTTTAAGAAATGGTTAAGATTCAGAAAGGCCCAGGTGTAGGCCGAAGAGGTGGGTTTTTAGTCTCCGACGAAAAATTGCCAGTGACTCGGCCATTCTGATCGAGGGGGGAAGCTCATTCCACCACTGAGGAGCCAGTGAGGAAAAAAGTTGTGATCGGGACAAGCGACCTCCGGGCCCATGTAGTGATGGAGGGGCAAGGCGAGGTGGACCGGTAGAGGAGCGGAGGGAGCGATGCAAAGTTTGGAAACTTACCAAAGATTGCAGATAAGGCGGGGCTGACCGGTGAACTGACCGGTAGGCCAGCACCAGTGTCTTGAACCTGATGCGTGCCAGGATGGGAAGCCAGTGAAGGTCGCAAAAAAGGGGAGTGACATGTGAAAATTTAGGTAAGTTAAACACCAGACGGGCTGCAGCGTTTTGGATAAGCTGAAGGGGTCGGATGGCCGAGGCAGGTAGCCCGGCCAACAGAACGGGAGACCAGAGCAGGCCGAGTTCCCTGTGGATTGTCCTGCACAGGATGTAAAAGGTAGGTACTTTTGTGTGTGTGTGTGTGTGTGTGTGTAAAATGATACTACCGTAGATAGTATTGGTGCACCGTGCACAGCACTAGGTAAGACGTGGTATCTGCTTCTCTGGGTAATATGTATGGGACATTTGCTCATCATAAATTTGCCAAAACTCTCCCAAATGTGTTTCCTGTTGTTCAAGAAGAATGCTTGATTTGTCTTTACTAATTAAACCAACTCCACCATGTAGGTTTCCTTGGGAACATGGGATACATAGGGAAGAGTTCACTGATATACTACTACTACTACGGCAGTGTCATTTAACAGCTTTCATGTTGACATGTGAAAAGGAGAACACACCCTGGACAAAATGTGTAGCTCAGCCACAGCCACAGCACAAGCCGAGGATGGACTGTGTTGGCCTGAGCTGCAGAGAGTGATGCACAAGCCGAGGATGGACTGTGTTGGCCTGAGCTGCAGAGAGTGATGCACAAGCCGAGGATGGACTGTGTTGGCCTGAGCTGCAGAGAGTGATGCACAAGCCGAGGATGGACTGTATGTGTTGCCTGAGCTGAGGAGAGTGATGCACAAGCCGAGGATGGACTGTATGTGTTGCCTGAGCTGAGGAGAGTGATGCAGCTGCCACTGACAGCTCTTCAGTCTGTCTTCAGCTGTCTGTCAGCTGTCAGTGTGTCTTCAGCTCTTCAGTGGTGTAGTGGCCCTTGGAGAAGTGGGTAGACTGTGTAATTGATGCCCCGTATAGACTACAACAACAATTAGGCGACCATAACCTGAAGATTACTGCATTTAGTTCATTGATACAAACAATTCAAACAAACCCATTTGAACCCAAGTAGCTGCCAAAATAATGGAAGCATTCCACAAGTAATTGAGGGATGCGATAAAGCAGGCCGAATTGCCCCCCCAGTGTGTGAATGTTTCTCTCTTGACATACAATAACAGGTTTTATTTTGAAAATCGACAGAATGTTTTATTTTATTATTCTCGTGAATTCCTGCCCAGCGCGATCTGCTCTGTGCTGCTTGACGCAAAACTCAAAGAGGGAAGGCAAAATACACAGGGTGCATATGTTTAGCAGAGCACGATTTCAGACGGACAAGCCCGTCTTTATTGTCACACGATTACAATCAACACATGCTGACGGTGGCCGGTGAAATTTGTCCTCTGCATTTAACCAATCCTGGCTTGTCCTTTCCTCCGGAGGGCAGGCCAGGAGCAGTGGTCGCTTTCTCGTACAGCGCCCGTGGACCGACTTTGGATGTTGTCGTCACTGGTCGGATGACGATGACAATCTGATCTTCTGCATGTTTTTAATGGGGGGGGGGGGGGTTATATACGGAGGAACCCCCCTGGGGGAGCACGGGGAGAACATGCAAACTCCACACAGACAGAAAGGCCCTTACGACGAGATACCCCACCTGGGCAGTAGGCACTGAAGATATGGGGGGGAACACAACCACAGCGCCCACAGTGTCCCAGGCGAGAATCGAACTCAGGACCTTCTGACTGCGAGGCGACATCTCTACCACTGAGCCACCGTGCCCTGCAGAGCGGAGAGCCGCTTCGGGGGGGGGGACCTGTGTCCACGTCTGGTGGACACAGGTGTAATATACCCTCGTTAGTTTACAAAATCAATTTCCCAGTGTTATCAATTGTTGATTTTTTTTCTGCGACAAGAACACCTGTTTGGAGTGTTGATGGGAGAGTTGTTTGTCCACGCAATTATCTCTAATGAACTGACCCATTGGCATAGTGTTGGTTTTAAATCGTCAACACTGTGGGCTTGTTGTTTGCAGACCTGTTCCGCTCTGCAGCCGAGGCGGGACCCCACGACATCCTGAAGCTCTACAACCCCAAAGGCAACATCATCAACATCTCGCTCCACCTGGAGCCCAACAGCCCCAATTGCTGCTACAGGCTGGAGGTGGTGGCTGCCGAGTGCGACAGTGAGCCGTTGCGTATCTTCACCAGGGAAACACCGTGGTCATCATTTATTTCTGAACATTTTTTGAGAATCTCTCCCCTCCCGTCTTGTCGTTGCAGGTGTGGAGCTGGCTGTGGCGGCACTAGGATTTGACCTCTCGTCCATGGAGAAACGGTAGGCAGGGAGGAGAAAGAAGAGAAAAAGAATCCTCTTATGATTAGGGCTGGGTATCGCCACTGACTTCCCGATATGATACGATTCCGATGCACAAGGTCCCAAGTCGATACGATTTCCGATACGATACGATTCAATATCGATATTTTAGTTACAATACCAGTTTTGTTTTGATAATGGAAGAGATTCTCAAATAACTAATGCTGTAAATTGTACAAGGAACCCTCTAACCTGGTGCATTATTAAAAAATATTAATATTTACATTAAGAATTGACCATAAAGCAAGCAGTTACATCATGTAATTATTTTTTATTTAAACATGACCAACATAGTCATTCAACATCTTATCTTTCTTTACAGTCTTCTGTCTCTTTCTTTACAGTCTTCTGTGAGAAGCCAAACAAATTTAGATTTCCACTATACAACAGAATCATTGAACAGCAGCATGTTGTAAACAGTGTTTCATAAAGTATAAATGCTTTGTAAATCAAATCAAATCAAATCAAATCAAATACAGCTCATGAACATTTCCAGTTCACAAACATTATTGTGCAAACAGATTTGAGGTCTACTCTGTACATCTGGCTCATGGTGCATGCACAATGCACATGTAGCCTACAGTATTTATGTTTTTGTTTCAACTACAAACATAAATAAAAGTAAACTTGAAACTATGTTTTAACTACCGCACACAGCCTATAATATTATAGCCTATGTTTTTTTGTTTTTTTTGTTTTGCATTTTAAAAGATCGATACTGGGATTTATGTATCGATACTTGTTCCTTCACATGAATATCGATTCAATATCGATATATAGATTTTTTTTAACCCAGCCCTACTTATGATGCAAATAAGAAAAGATGTAATACTTGAAGTGGGGCGTCCAGGTAGTGCAGCAGTAGATTGCCTGCCTACCAATACGAGGGTCGCCGGTTGGTCTGGCATCCATACAGGCCCAATTGGCCGTGTCTGTGGGTGGGAAGCTGGATGTGTCCTGGCCGCTGCACTAACGCCTCTTCCGGTCGGTCGGGGCACCATGCTCGTGGGGGAGGGGCACTGGGGGTAATAGCGTGATCCTCCTGTGCGCCACGTTCCTGCCGGTGAAACCCCTCGCTGTCAGGTGAAAAGAAACAGCTGGCTGCACATGTATCGGAGGAAGCATGTGCTACAATGCCTACCACTCTCCCCAGATCGGCAGAGGGGGGTGGAACAATGACTGGGACAGCAGGGGAATTGGCCAAGTACAATTGGGAGAAAAACGGGGAGGGTGGGCTTGAAAAAAGAATTAAGTGAAAATTTAAAAAAGTGCAATACCAAAAGAAACTTAGACAACAAATATGTTGTCTATCCGTTTGTTCTGGGAGGAGACTTATAATCAACTATTCTTAGGGTGATGCTCAACTCAACAGAATGAATGTGCAGTTTGTGCACCATACCAACACTGTGTTTGTTCAGACTGCAGGGCCTGGAGAAGAAGATCCTGGTCGAGGCCGGGGAGGCTCCTGCAGTCGTGTATGAGATGAAGAAGCAGGTGGATTCATTCAGGGAGAAACTGGAGGTAGATTCAAAGTATTTCTGTGCTTTTAAAGCTAACATTTTTGAGAGGAGAAATATAATACATGGTGGTATAAATATTTGCATACAACTCAAGTTTAATTTATTTATTTATTTTTATTGGACTTTCGTTTTTGAGTTAATGTCTAATCTGAAAAGAAAAATGTTTTGTGGATACAATTTTCCTCTTTGCAGTGGTTCCAACATGTAAATGGAATATCTGTGGTTTGAAGGGTATTTTTTCTTTCTTTATTTATTATATATTTTTTTTTACATGTATGTATGCTCTTTTGCATCACTATGCCTACATTCAGATGAGGCAATTTGACAGTATTTACAGAGGAAAGGGACGACATCACCTTTTCCCTCACCTAAATCTGAAGAGGTGTTCTGGGAATTCAAACTAGCAACCCTCCGGTGACAAGCTGCCGAAGCCGGCTTCCCTAATAGGCCGTGTTGGGACCCATGAAAAAGTGCTTAGAAAATGAGTTTCGTTCCCATGTCATGGGCACTACTCATTCAATGCATTTTTTCATAGACAATACCCTTCTGGACTTTGGGTTAAAAGTTCTACTCATAATATCCTGCAGTATTTTGTCACAAGCCAGAAATATATAAACAGTTTATAACCAAAAAACGAAAATCTTGTGCTGCTGTTTTTGCTTGTAAAATGTGTTTTTGGCAACACAAAATCTTTCTCAAATGTCATAAATGCTAAAATGCATATACTTAACATCTGAAACAAGTATTGGTGCCTTTAGTTTACTCATATGTGAATTTAGATCATGAAATGTAGCATATTTGTTAAAGAATATGCTTCAACTTAAGTGTTTGCCACACAGTACAATGAAACCTCCACAGTAAATTGTGCCAAAAGCTTATGTTTCATACATAGAAAATGTCTCAACCTACTGTGTAATGAAAGGTAGAAAAGAAAATCAGGGCACCTTGGACCAAAATGGCAGAAAATCTATCAAAATGTTACCACGCCCCCTAAATTGGAATGGACAAGACTAAAAATTAAAGTACTAGAGGTCAGAATTATTACAACATATGGTATGAAACATTTATTCAAGTACCACAAAGTGTCACAGCATCTGTCATTTGTACACCCCCCCCCCCCCCCGCCAAGGAAATATATGAAAATACAAAATAGCATACAAATGCATCACAATAAAACCTTCTGTTGGCTGTGTAAGTAGTCTGTGCTGTTTGCATTTATGCATTGCATTTAACTGGATGTAGGCAGTGTGGCAATTCTTTAACAATTTAATAATTCTTGAACAAAACAAGTAGTAGGCCTACATAGTAACATGTTAGGTTACTCATCCCTATCACTTTCATCAGAGTCATCATCCCATGTACCTCTTTCTTCTGTTTCCTTTGACACATTTTCACAGTCCTGGCAGTGACATAAATCAGTGCAAGACAGTTTTGCAGACATGCATGAACATCTTCCAGTTTCACATTTGCTTTTTTTACAATTACAGTGGACTACCTGCAACACACTATCAGGGGCAGGATTTCTAGTCATCCATGTTACTGTTAACTCCCCATCCTCCATGCCCCATCCATTGCCAATGGGTGAAGGAGCACACATCCTACTAGTCAGAGAACGTCTCATCACTGCTGCTTGGTAGTTTGCCCTTTTGCAATGTTGGTGGAGAGCATCACTTGTTGGGGGAATGGACAGTTCTGGCAAAGCTGATGATGCCGTACAAAATGATTTGTACCTTGCATCGTTCACGTTTTTGGCAGATGATTGGCCATACAGGTGGCACACATATTTGCTCAGTGTGTTGAAAGTTGACTGGTCAAGGTTAAAACTGCTGCCAATATTTGTGAACCCAGTCAGGTATTCTTCTTTCTGGCAAGCAAGAGAAAATGTCTTCCCTTTGCCCTTGCCATGAAAGGCACTGGTCGAGTCACAACCTGTGAAGGTATGGATGCCAATGAGTGCAGAACAAACACTGGTGCCAAGAGCTGCTGACACCTTAGCCACATCAATGATCCTCGTTCTGTTGCCTACTCCTGTGAAGAAATACAAGCTACACTGTAAATCTCTCTGCAGACTTACAGCAATCACTGCCACGTCAGTATCGGGGCTTTTGATGACTACAGTTTGGTGTTCTTGTGCAGCATGCTGTGCATGTACAAATACCCTAGTGTCATATTCCTCATGGTCACATGTCAGTTCTTGAACAGCAGTGACAGTTTGTGAACCCTCTTTTACGGAAACACAGTGACGCAGTTCTCCATGTGCTATGTACAAGCTGAGGTCCCTGCCCAAAATGGTGAGGTCAGCATCTCGCCATGCAACATAGAGGAATTCTGCCAGTTCTTCTTTGTTTGTTCCATCTGATAGAAACTTTTTCCATTGCGTTGGTGCCTTTTGATCCCGTCCATAGATTTGCACCCGTTGTGTACCGACCCCAGCCCTACGTGACCGCTCTAGGTTCTTAATGCTAATTTTTGGATACTGGTCAATGACAAAGTCTATCCGTGTACACTTGTGCTGCAGAGCTAATTTGAGCACATACTGTAGTACGTTTTCAGCCAATTCTCCAAAGGTAGCCGGTTTGGAACGAATGGCTTGAATGACTGCCATGCCATCGAAGAGAATAGCTCCATCTGACGGAACATTCAAATCCTCTGCTGTGGGAGGCCAGGGGCATTTCATCCCGGGAGTTTCATTCACAAGTCTCTTCAATATCAGTCCTGCACTGTACAGTGTCCTTGTGTGCTCTGTAGTTTGTCCAGATGTGTGTTCATTGTCACTTTCAGCTTGGCTTACCTCGGTTGACTCAGTTGTTGTCGTGTCTGATGGATGCGGTAGCCTGTCTAACAGTGTATCTGCTGATAATGTTTCAACAAAAACCAGTTCGGAGATGTTGCGCGTTGCAGGGCTGTGAAACACCAGCTGGGGGAAATCACGGGCCAACCGCTTTTTCAGTTTATCCTGCCTGCAAAATGAAAATATAGAAAAAGACGAGCACAAATGTATAAATAAAGGGATTTTTTTCACAATGAGAAACAAATACATTTAAACATACTGTCAGCCTTTCTTGTGAGCGAATAAATCAATAAAATGGAAACTTTTCAGTATGAAAGAGGTTCTTTTTTGTTTACTGAACTGTCAAGGACACAGTTACCTGTAGTCTGAAGCATCAATATCCTCATTCTTCTTAACGATGTCTATGAACTTCTTCCTTAGTTGGTTCATTTTCAGGATTTCTTGTTTATCGATAATCCTTTGACGGATGACTCGTTCGCAGAATATCTTGTAGCTGGCAGCAAAGGGTTGTTCATTTCTGAAAACACACACACGCAGACAAAAAAATACTTAACATGTGCAAAGGGGTCTGCTGTCAACATTGTATCTAAAGACAGACAAAATAGTATTTGTTGTAGGTCAAAGCCTTACTTTGAAATGTGCAGTGTTAATGCAATGTAATAACTCACACTTCATCTGTGGTTGCAGTATGTGTTGCCGTAGACTTTGACAAGGACCTTGTGTATTCTCTGTAACAGGACCTGTGGTAACGCACTTCCAGAGACACACAGTCTTTGTCTTTGATATGCAAAAGAACGCTAGAGTCTTCCTTCTTCTCAGCAGCCTTCCGCAACTGGCCTGAAAACAAAAAAAAGTTATAATCAGCTTTACTGTCAAATCACACATTTTATAATTAAAAAAAAGTGGGTGACATTTGTTTTTGTATCTTTTATCCATTGTATTGTTATTACAAGAAAAAAGAGGTGGGGGGGGGGGGCAAGGAGATCAAGGCAATAAAAGAAAATGCTCCCTCTCTCTGTGGGTGGGTGTGTGTGTGTGTGTGTGTGTGTGTGTGTGTGTGTGTGTGTGTGTGTGAGATAGAGAGAGAGAGGGGGGGGTCGCTTACCTGCAGACTGTCTCTGCTTGTGAAAGTTGATCCTTCTTCCGTTTTCCACCAACAGTAATATATTTGTCCACCTTTTTACAAATGATGCAGATGGCTGGAAGGACAGGGCCAGCAGAACGGACGGGCAAACCTGTCCGAGACCGAAGTTTCTTTCGGGGGGTTTCAGACGTGGCTCCGTCGGGGCCGATGCTGTCCGAGGCTGCGGCTGCATCTGGTTCTTCTTCTTCTTCCCCCTGCACCATCTGTGTGCAGCGTTTCTCAGCCAAACCCAAACGTCTTTTACAAATAAAGCGACGGTAACACGTCGCGTGAAATCCAGCGTCCTCGGGAACATGGTCAAAATCCACGTCCACGCAATGTTTAAACGTTTCAGCGATAACTTTACTATCGCCGTCCAGACAAAGCCACTGTTTGACGACAGACCTGTAAGTGTCCCACCTTGTCTGGGTAAAATCCTGCACGTCCTCATTCTGTACTGACAAAAAGTGCATATAGCATCGTTTGGAGTCCTTTGATTCCCGGCTTTTACACACTTTTTTCCGCTGTTTTGGTTTCTTTTTCCCCTCTTCGCTGCTTGAACTGGTGGTCGCCATGGCTCTAATGTTATTACGGCAAGGGAATAAAGCGGCTACGCGATTGGTCCACGTGACCAAAACCACACCACTCCCCTTGCACAGATTAGTACGCCTAGTAAGAAATAGTGCCGTCTTTGACCACTGATTATAAAAATACTGCAGGATAACACGAGTAGAACTTTTTTATTTGTACTTTCTACCTATAGATCTCTTTTATGGAGAAAAAAGTGTGTAGTGCCCCTGTCGTGGGAACGGAAGTAAACGAAAATGCTAGTCACAATATGGCCTATAACCTCTGAGGCTGAGCTGATGGTTGGTACTCCCTTTCCCTTTCAGAGCGTGGAGCATCTGAGCTGGTTGGGTTTGTTCAAGGAGCTGTCGGAGGGCACACACAAGCCTTCACCCTTCTACCACAAGAGGACGCTACGCAAAACCAGGGAGGAATGCGAGCACGTGCGGGACAAGTTCCTCCAAATGAGGTATAGGTGCACAACATGCAACACGTGCTCAGAACTCCTGGTCATTTTAATGGCTCTAATAGAGAGGCATTGGCAAAGTGACCGCCTACTTCCTGCTTCAGTACTCACTGTACCAGAGATTTTCATCTGCTATTTATTTTCCCATAGACATTTCGTAAAATGCTTATAAAAATAGTTTTACTGGTTCAAACCAAACGGTTCAGCTGACGCTATAATCGGGAGAGACCATAGAACATTTCACTCGGACCAAAACCTAAAAAAAACAACACAGAAAAAATATTTTCTTCAAACCCGCATTTTTTTACGTTTTGGTCTAAGTGAAATGTTATGCGATCTCTCCTGTTTTCTAATACAAAAAGTCAGCATAAATAGAGGACATTTAACTAAAGAGCACTTCCCTTGCATCATCATATGCAGAGCAATGGAGCAACAAGTGAGTCTCGTTTTCAATTTCATCTAAATCGCATCGTAAACAGAGTCTATCTTCTTCAGGCGGAGCATTAAACCTACCAGTCTCTATTGCTAAGAGAAGGGTTCCAGAGCGTAACTGCGCACACAGAGATCTTTTTCGTCTGTCCAAGTCAAACTTCACATAGGGCTCTACACTGTAACTGTCTTTTATGAGACGATAGGTTCTTACTTTTGATTTACCCCATAAGTCAACAGACCGTTTCACCTTATGCAAAATAAACACATTACTTATAGTCTCTCGGGTATCACATAAAAGACAAGTCGTTCGAATAAAACAGTACAGGTGGTGTTTGATAATCATCTGCAATCTGCATCCGTTTTCAACACTCTCTAGATACGGAGGTGGTGCTAGCTGTCTGTGTGCCTGTGTGATCACGGAGGAGAAAACAGTGCCAGCAGCACCTGCTTGTTCAATAGAAGCACAGGAAGAGAGAGAAAGAGACTTATAAGGGTCGCTCGTGTCCGTCAGGCACCTCTGATGCATCTCTGAAGAGGTTAGGGTCCCTCACGCTTTTCATCTGACCGACGCACTCATTTCAATACGAATAGGCCCGCGACGTGCGGACCAATCAAAAGAAGCTCTTCACGACAGGCCTAATTAACGCACTGTGTTTGAAGTGTGAGGCTCTCACGTGACGTGACGGGAGGAAGCGTGAAGTGTGGGGCTCTCACGTGACGTGACGGGAGGAAGCGCGCGTTCACTCAGGTTTGGTTACTTCATTGATTCCTTCCATTCATCGCCGAGCGTTTTAGGCAAATGCAACTGGTGTGCGTGTGTGTGTGCATGCGTGTGTGTGTGTGCATGCGTGCGTGCGTGTGTGTGTGTGTGTGTAGGCAGTGGGAGGATGCAGAGATCATGGTACTCCTGCAGGTCATGTACACGGACTTAGACTTCACAGCCACCTTCAACATCGAGCCAGAGGTGCTGCAGCAGTTCCTGTTCCAAGTCTACCGCCGCTACAACAACATCCCTTTCCACAACTTCAAACACTGCTTCTGTGTCACCCAGATGGTGTGTGTGTGTGTGTGTGTGTGTGTGTGTGTGTGTGTGTGTGTGTGTGTGTGTGTGTGTGTGTGTGTGTGTCCAGTCGGAGCTCTTCGAGGTGAACGTTGGGGTGAAACAGGGCTGTGTATTGGCTCCGGTCCTCTTTAACATCCTCCTCTCTGCTATCACGTGCCTTTTCCACCGTGGCATGAGACATGAAGACGGTGTCCAGGTGGAGTACCGCCTTGATGGAAGCCTCTTCAACATCCGTCGGCTTCAGGCCCATACAAAAACAAAGACCTGCCAAATCTGCGAACTTCAGTACGCTGATGACTGCGCTGTCTTAGCTCACAGCCCAGACTCTATGCAGCACGCCCTCAACACCATATCCAGTCTGTATCAATCATTCGGTCTTCAGGTCAACATTCAAAAAACCGAGGTCATGTCCCAACTCACTACCCCAACCTCCACACCCCCCAGCTTTCATATAAATGGCATTCCACTTAACACAGTGGATCACTTCACCTACCTTGGCTCCACTTTGTCCTCATGCTGCTCCCTTGACACTGAACTGCACACCCGTATCAATAAAGCCTCATCATCCTTTGGACGCCTACGCAGCAGAGTTTTCGAAAACCGTAACCTGAAGGTCAGCACCAAGATTGCCGTTTACAATGCAGTATGTCTCTCCACTCTCCTCTATGGGGCAGAGTCGTGGACCCCATACAGCCGGCACATCACTAACCTGGAGGCCTTCCACATCCGCTGCCTACAGAAGATCCTTGGCTTGTCCTGGGAAGATCGAGTCCCCCATACAGACATCCTCAAGAACACCGGTTCAATCTGCATGGAAGCAGCTGTGGCCAAAAAACATCTTCGCTGGATTGGACACACCATTCGTATGCCTGACCACCGCCTGCCCCGCCAAGTCCTCTACGGCCAACTGAGCGACGCAAATCGCTCTGCTGGAGGGCAAAAGCGGCGCTTTAAGGACTACACCAGGGACCTCCTAAAGCGAGCAAACATCAACACCATGCAGCTTGAAAGTCTGGCACTCGATAGATCAGCCTGGCATGCTACCTGTGCCACTGCAGTCTCACAAATACACCAAACCAACCAAGACCGACGACCCGAGAGACGCATTCAGCGACACCAGCGGGTGGCTGGTACCCCCCTGACATCCGGGTTCCCTTGCTCCATCTGCGGACGGGTGTGCGGCTCAAGGATCGGACTCAACGCCCACGAGAAGTGGCACCAGCGACAGCGTCGCTGAACCCCCTCCCCCCCCCCCCTCCCCTTCAGAGCAAGCGTCATCATCGAACACGATGGACAGCTAAGATGGTGTGTGTGTGTGTGTGTGTGTGTGTGTGTGTGTGTGTGTGTGTGGGAGGGAGAAGGTTTTAGTAAGGGCAAATCATGGAGAGGCCCTGGTACCTCTCCAATCATCACATCCTTGATGGCTAATTGGTGAAGGAGGTGTATGGATTGGAGCACTGACGATGTGTTGAGGTCAAGCTTTGACCTCAACACATCCTTGAAGAAGACATTTTTTGATATTCTGAATTCTCTGAAAGTCAGTCAAGCCATTGGATGCCGTTTGTTAGCCGGCGGCTAGCAGGCCACTTCTGGCATAGTCTCGCTTGCCAGACTTCCCTCCCTGCCGGGAGAGAAGTCTGGCTGCATGGAAACAGGCTGCTGGTATCAGCTCTGCCATTGATGGCGACAATTTCAGTCGGCAGCGGAAGAAAATCCCTTTCCGCTCGCTACGAGCTCTGCCATTGGCTCTGACCCGCTCTGACTGACCGGCTGCGACCATATATGGATTTCCTTTCCGCTCCCTCCGTGACAAATCTGTCCATCTCCAATGCCTGCGCCGCTGTGAAACAGCATCATCAACAGTGACTACGTTTACATGCACACAATATTCCGGTTTTTGCCCATATTCGGAAAATGACAATATTCCGACTAAATGAATAATCCACTAATATTCCCGTTTACATGCAGCCGTAGCTCGCCCTCCCCGACATGTGAGGGAGGGGGGGAGAGAGAGAGATGCAGGTAGGCGGAGTTTTTCTGTTGAGAATAAACAGAGGATCACTTGGTCCATTTCAGGAGCTTGCTGCTGGAAAGTTTGGCGTTGCGATTATTTGCACATCAAAGTCCTTCATAAAGTAGGCTAGTAGCCTACGTTATTACCTCGCAGGCTCGCAAGCACTTTGGACTTCCGTGGGCACCAATCGATCTCATCTCCTCCCGATCAGAAATGTGGGCTTTTCTTTTTGCATGCCAGAGATGACGGATTATATTATATGATTATATCGCCTCTTCTAGCGCTTTCTAGCACACATCAGTTGACCACAAACAGGCAACATGCGTCGCAAACTGCGGTAAAAACCCTGATTGAGACCATTGATTGAGACGCAAAATCAATAACAGCCCAAAAGACTTGAGCAAAAAATAAGTAAACTCCAACGGAAAGCAGAACAAAACTGTTTGAAAAGGGGCCGGAAGAAGCCGAGGCTTATCGAGTCCTGCCCCCAAACCATCCATATCTATATTTATGTATCCATATCCATATATATACACACATAACTAACTACACATACATACATACATACATACTTATATACTTATATATACACACACATATATACATGTATATATAAATATACACATACCTATACATTATATACTTACATACATTACTCATACACACATACACAATATCATAATTCAACCCACCTATCCCTATCTATACATATACCTAATAATACATTCCAATATTACTCCAATTACCTAATATACCCTATACATATACATAGATGTTATATTGTACTGATGTACTAATGAACTATACTACCATAAATACATGTAATACAAAGTTCAAAGGAGCATTATGTGCACTGCCATTGAATTTGAAATGTTAGATTTACAAACACTACAGTCAGAAGTTTGGACCCACTGATTGAATGTTGTATTATGTTTCTTAAATCCTGATCTACACAGGTTTCTGTTTAAATGCTTGAAATATCTTTCTTAGACAAATACAACAGTGAAGTTGATCCTGCATGATTTCATCTGTGTTATTTCATACTTTTGATGTCTTTGCTACAATTCTAAAATGTGGAAGACAGTCCAAAATAATTGCACACTGTTAGTGAAACCGTTGTGACCCCGGCTCTCTCTCTCTCTCTCTCTCTCTCTCTCTCTCTGTGTCTCTCTCTCTCTCTCTCTCTCTGTGTCTCTCCCTCTCTCTCTGTCTCTCTCTCTCTCTCTCTGTCTCTCTCTCATCTTTAGATTGAGAAAGGTACCACTTTTGGCCGAGAGAAACCCATCATGCTACATTCACATGTCTCACAAGATTACATCTAACCACAGCAACGCAGCGGGGAACGCAATGTAATATTACAGTGACGCGGCCTACACTCCTGCTCGCCCATGTTCCCCCATCTCGCCTTCTCCTCAGGTCATAGTTCATGCATCCACACACACACACACACACACACACACACACACTCCCCACCGCGCTCAGGCTGGCTGGCAGGCACAGTGATGCCATTGAAGGCGGGGGAAAGATGAGAGGGTCTGCTCTATCGACCATACTGGAGTGCGATACCTTATAGCTCTCCCCGAGTCGCCGGCCACAATGAGGTTCCCACACACGAGGCATCGGGTTCGAGTCTCAGCCTCGCCTCCTCGCCTTTCAGCATTCATCACAGACTCTGATAAGAGAGAGAGAGAGAGAGAGGAAGAGAGAGAGGGAAGAGAGGGTGAGAGGCATTAGGGTGAGAGAGAAGGAAGAGCGGGCGAGTGAAAAGGAGAGAGAGAGGTACTGGGGGGGGGAGGGGGGGAGGCTAGGAGACAGAGAGGAGGAGATCGAGCGAGAGAGATTACAGCGGGGGGGGGGAGTGTAAAGGTGAAGAAAAGAAAGGGGGAGTGTGAGCGGATGAAAGACAGAGAGAGAGGAGAGGGGGAGAGAGAGGAGAGGGGGAGCGAGAGAGGAGGGGGGGGAGAGAGCAGAGAGAGAGGAGAGGGGGAGAGAGGAGAGAGGGGGAGAGAGAGAGGGGATAGGAGGAGAGAGGGGGGAGAGAGATGGGAAATAGGGGAGAGAGAGGAGAGGGGAGGGGGAGAGAGAGAGTAGAGGGGGGGGGGAAAGACGAGAGAGAAGAGAGAGAGGGGAGAGAGAGGGAGCATCAGTCAGCAGGTGGGCCTCCCCAGCGGCAGGAGGCCAGACCTGACACAACCTGACACACAACAGGGACATGCTCTCTGGCTACTGGAGACCTATTAGCATGCCTGGGAAACACACACACACACACACACACACACACACACACACACACACATGGACACACACACACACACACACGCCCGCACATGCGCGCGCACACACACACAAACAAACACATACACTGGCACAACGGAACATATTCGGAATGAAGGAACACAGTACGTTCAAATGCATGCACACACACACACACACACACACACACACACACACACAGAGCGACACAATAACACACTACAGACACATAAAAACACACACTCAGGGACACAGGAACACACACACATGCACATAAGCGCCGGAGGACCCAAACTAGGAAAATAACTAGCTATAGCATGTGCATAGACACAATTATGCACCTGGATGTGTCCACACACACACATGCACACGCACATGCACACACACACCCACACACACACACACACACACACACACACACACACACACACACATACACATACACACACACACACACACACAATGTCCTCCCACACGCATACACAACACATAATAGCGGTCCTTTTACTCAAGTGGATTAGTCTCCACAATGGCTTCCTTGATTCCCAGTGGAATGTGACTTTTTGGGGCACAGGAGCCCTCAGCAGAAACCTTCAGCTATCCACACACACACACACACACACACACACACACACACACACACACACACACACACACACACACACACACACACACACACACACACACACACACACACACACACACACACACACAGAGAGAGAGAGACACACACACACACACACACACACACACACACACACACACACACACACACACACACACCCCCACACACACACACACACACACAGACACACACACACACACACACACACACACACACACACACACACACACACACACACACACACACACACAGAGAGAGAGACACATACACACACACACACACACACACACACAGACACACACACACACACACACACACAGGAACCCCCAGCAGAAACCTTCAGCTATCCACACACACACACACACACACACACACACACACACACACACACACACACACACACACACACACACACAGGAGCCCCCAGCAGAAACCTTCAGCTATCCACACACACACACACACACACACACACACACACACACACACACACATACACACACACACACACACACACACACACACACACACACACACACACACACACACACACACACACACACACAGGAGCCCCCAGCAGAAACCTTCAGCTATCCACACACACACACACACACACACACACACACACACACACACACACACACACACACACACACACACACACACACACACACACAGGAGCCCCCAGCAGAAAGCTTAAGCTATTTTCACTCTTTTAAAAACAATATCATCAATCAAGGCGGGTGGGCGGCTGTCAGGGGGCTGCAGGAATGCCCCACTTAGCCGTCACATGGCGGCCATTATTGCGTTGGTCACGGGGAGAGAGCGCACGTTATGACAGAGACTATTGTCCCTGCAGGCACAGCAATAACCGCTATCGATTAAGCCATTCAGGAAACAAGGACGTTCTCCTCCTCTCCCCCTTTCTCATCGGCCTTCAAATTAAAACCATATTAAGCAAATTAACGGGAAACAATGTGTGTCGGACGTAAACACGAGAGGAGCGGCCGCACGCTGAGAGGTTTGAGCGAGCTGAAATGAAAAGGTGCTATCGATCGCGCCAGCTCATTTCGGGAGGAAATGATGATGAATAAATGTCTGTGGCAGAATGGCACCTGGAGGCCGCGAGGCCAAGCTAATGAACCGGCCGCAGCGAGGCCCAAACCGCTGCCGTCTTCAAAGCAAATCTTTCCTTCTCGTTGCAGCGATGGCTCAGTAAGAGTCACATACGAGGGGGAAAGGGGAGGAGCGCTTTCCAATGACCTCATCACACAGTTTGCCATGAATCACCTGAGGACATAGAAGCAGGGGGGGGGGGGGGGACGACTCATGAATCACCTGAGGACATAGAAGCAGGGGGGGGGGGGGACGACTCATGAATCACCTGAGGACATAGAAGCAGGGGGGGGGGTGGACTCAGGGCCTCAGTGTGCTTGTTTAGAAGTGCAACTGATAACAGATCAAAGTAGGATGCCCCGATTTGACTTTGCCTATTATGGAACTGGCCAATATGGGGGTACGTGGTACTTGTTGGAAGCTTCCATCAAAGAGGAGGGGAGGGGGGGGGGGGCAGAAAACAGGAAATAGCCCAGCAGTGTTACCAGCAGTGTTACCAACTTAGCGCTATATTTAGCACTATATTTAGCTAATTTTCAGACGGACATGGAACGCCTAAATGGGTCCGGTCCCGGGGGTTGAATCAATGTCTTGCGTGCACCTGTTTTACTTCCTGCCTTTTAGACACAAAATGGGTGATTTGGGTGGGATTTTAAATAGGCTAATAGCACTCCCAGGCGGTCAGTCTCACTAGCAGTGCAGCGGTTCAGGCCGCAGCTGCAGCAGATCCACACAGCTCTGATTGGTCCAATGGTCCATGCAGGCCGCAGCGCCAGCAGATCCACACAGCTCTGATTGGTCCATGCAGGCCGCAGCTGCAGCAGATCCACACAGCTCTGATTGGTCCATGCAGGCCGCAGCTGCAGCAGATCCACACAGCTCTGATTGGTCCAGACGTCGGATTCAGAGAGTGATCAGATGAATGAACCCATTTCTGTTTGGGCATAAAAAGCCCTGAGATCCTTTTGAATATGAGACACGAGCAACGACTCAGCACATCCACCCACAGCTGACGTAGCTCCACATGTCCTGTGACAACATGTGGGTGGAGCCTTGCTGGGTGGCAGCGTGCTTCGGCGCAGGCCATGTAAGAAGCAGGGGGGGGAGGGGTAGTGAATGATCATGTTAAAGCTCTCTTAGCCTCTGCGCTCGCCCACGGGGAGCCAGGCATACCCACAATGCATCACTCTCACTTACTTTGCCCTGCTGTTCCTTTTTCACCCCCCAGTCGTGTGTGTGTGTGTGTGTGTGTGTGTGTGTGTGTGTGTGTGTGTGTGTGTGTGTGTGTGTGTGTGTGTGTTTGTCAGTGTGTGTGTGTGTGTGTATGTGTGTGTGTGTGTGTGTGTGTGTGTGTGTGTGTGTGTGTGTGTGTGTGTGTCAGTGTGTGTGTGTGTGTGTGTGTGTGTGTAAGAGAGAGAGGGGGGGGGTAGAGAGAGAGAGAGAGTATCTGGCCTGGATCGTTCATCAAACTGTATTAGAGAATATTAAAGGAGTGGACTCATTCCCACTGATGCAAATCTAATATGACTCCACACAATAAAACCGCACGAACACACACGAACACACGCGCACGAACACACGCGCACGAACACACGCACACACACACACACACACACACACACACACACACACACACACACACACACACACACACACTGCATGCATAAGCATAGATGTCACCTGCACAAACACAAACACAAACACACACACACACACACACACACACACAGACACACTGCATGCATAAGCATAGATGTCACCTGCACACACACACACACACACACACACACACACACACACACACTCACACAAATCGACATAAGCAGTGATAAATGATCACGTATGTGACTGTGGGTCTCAGCCTCGGAGTGAGAAACATATTGGCTCTGCCTTTTGTGTGTGTGTGTGTGTGTGTGTGTGTGTGTGTGTGTGTGTGTGCGTCTGTCTGTGTGTGCACGTGCGTGTGCGTCCCTGCCGCCCCACCAGCATGCAGCAGTAGGGGATGGATGGGTTGTCCAGACGTGTGTGATGTATGGAGTGGCAGAAGCCGGGCGGAGAGGCCTCCAACGTGTTCAACATTATTAGCCACAGATGGAGGCGCGTTCGCACACACATCAGGACCCCCGTTGCCCCCTTTCATCCGCGCTCGCACTGCTATCTGTGCGTGTGGTTCTGCTCGCCAGGCTTCAAATAGCGCGTCCCCCCGCGTTGACCCCACTGTTGTGTCTCCAACAGGGCCTTCCAGAGCTGGACGGAGGAGACGGGCCAACATGGCAGTGCTCAAAGTCAAAAGTGGGGTCCGGCGACCACCTGGGGTCCTGGTGGCGGTTCCAGGGGGCCCCCAGCAAAAAGCGGCAATCATTCATTTTCACTATAAGTAACACAATGACATAATGTATCGGTATTTTCGTCATGGTTTCATACACGTTTTGTAATAAAACATCTCAAAGCAAAAATCAGATGGGGGGAGCCCTGGGTCGAAATCGTATCGAATCAGTGTAGGGGTCCTTGAGAAGCACTGCCATATGGCTCTCCGACAACAGACCCGGCGGGGCGGTACGACGTGACCCGGCGGGGCGGTGCGACGTGACCCGGCGGGGCGGTGCGACGTGAGAAAGCCATCAGCGCTTCACACATGCAAAGAGCCGACCTCAGAGGCTCTGATGAACTGGGAATGGAGATGGAATGGAGGATTGTAAGAGCGCCATAAAAAGGGGGAGAAAATGATATTCATTGCCATTGCGGACCTCCTTAATCCGCCGGGCGAAATCGGCCACCCCATAAGCCCAGCTTGCTTCATTGAGTCCTTCTGTTTGGGGGGTCAGGAGGTGTCATGGAGACCCCCCACCCACACTGCGTAACCCCGAGGTTGGCCCGGGACGGCAGGATATAATCACTCAGTCTGTCACTGGTCCTGATTAATGCTGTTTCTCCCCCGAGGGCAAAACACTGTCTGTGTCCATCTGTCCAGCCAGCTACCCATCCTGCAACTCAGCCATCCATCCATCCATCCATCCACATGCATACATCAGCAGCCCTCCAGCCAGACATCCAGCGTGCCGTCTACCCCTCTGTCGGTCGGGGACAAGTGACCCGACACGCAGCCACTTGTTTCAACGTGGCAGCCGGCCAGCGCCGACATGGCTCTGCCGCTTTCCCGCCAGCGCCTTGGACATCGTGCGGGACTTAAAAGTGGTCCGTTCGCCCTGTGTGCGTGGATCCAATATGAAGCAGCAGAGGAGCAGGATGAACAGCGCGGGGCGACTGGGATAGAGAATGGAGGGGAAGGTAATACTGACTGACACGGAGGGAGGTGGCAGACAAATAAAGCAAGGAGAAGAATGAGCACGTAGTGTGGTGGAACACAGCAGAGGGACGGAGTGTGTGTGTGCGGGTTTAAGAGACAGACCGGGAGACAGACAGAGAGACACGAGGACTCAGCCTGAGCTGACGGGTGTAATTGGAATCTAAATAGCGGGGAGTGACACCGGCTGACAGAGGCTTAAACACCCAGACCCCCCCTCCCCCCCCCCCCCCCCCCCCGTCCCGGCGACGCCCCCTCCCAACCACCCACCCACCCGCCTGCCTGCCTCGCTTCCCAGCATACACAGCGCTCACGCTTTCTCCCACAGGAAATAGACAGAGGGAGAGAAGCAGTGAAAAGCACCTCCAGGCCTCGACCCTTGACCCCTTGTACTTCTCTGACCTGGCATTTGCATGTCCACCTCCGCAGGCGATAAAGAGGATGTTTTGTGCTTCGAGATCGATCTGTCTGGCAGCCAGTTGCACTTTAAGTGGAAGCGCAAAACATTACTTTCCCGAGATAACTACTCTTAACAACACAATAGAGCAGATTCCGCGGGTCCCCTCGCGCCGCACACAGAGTCGACAGGTTCTGACAGCAAGTTTTTTGAGAGACACCTTGCGAGTTGTTCTTCCTGCACCCCCGCTAAGCCAAGCTGGCGCCAGAGGTAACGCGTTAGCGATCGTAATGTGGGTGCATGAAAGGTGGCGAGCGGCTACATTACAGACCCACAGGCGTTCGTTTAGTGGGGTAATGGAGGAAAACTATCGCCATGGCAACAGAGGAAACACACGCGAGCGCGCGCACACACACACACACACACACACGCACACACACAGACACACCATTGGCACTAATTAGCCAGAAAGCTGACAAGGAGATGCTAACGCTGGTAATGGCTATGCGAGAGGAACAGACGGTTTGGAAATGGAAAAAGACTTGTTGTTGTCATCTTGTTGATCCACCTCCTGTTTTTCTCTCATCGTCTCTCTCCCTCGCTCTCTCTGTCAGCGAAAGCTCCATACGGAGGTAAACAAGGATGTTAGGAAAGCTTTTTTTCAGAGACATTAAGAGCCGGAATATCACAATGAGCATGTGCAGTGGCGTGCGGCGCGGCCCACAGGTACGCTACACAGGAAGCAGCTCCTCCATTAGGAGACTTCTGCTGCCCATAATTAGCACCGAGAGCACACGAATGCGCCTCGGCCATTTTCTTAGAGGGAGGTGATCATGTGTAACTGTGCTGTTTACAGTACCTGCTGTGTATCTGGTTTATTAGCCAAGCCAGAAATAGCGATAGGACTTTTCTTGTAGTTCTATCTTTGAAAGTGAATAATGTTCACGTTCTCTCTTCCAAAGCCAGTAACAAGACAAAACCATCCCTCACCACTATATATCATGACGTTTATTTGGATGTACAAGCTCTGATGAATTGCATGTGCCTGGAAATTCGGTCTCATATTCGTTGCCAATGGAGCTTTTCCAGAATATGCACTCGCTGATCGGAGTCCTGCTTCTCTTCTTTCTGGCTTTGGCTTTGGTTCACACACTTCATGAATGCTGATTTGGCTGCCTTAAAGTCATAATCCACCCTAAATCACTTTCACACCGTTCAAAAAATACAGCTATTGGCGACGGACCTTGTATTTTTGAGACCATTTTTACTGTTTGGTGTATTTTTTTTAAATTCCAGTGGATAACGTACCAAATGTGCGCGATGTGACGTCACATTGGGATATTTCCAGTGCGAATAATGGACTTTGGTAGCAGAAAATGTTTCAGCAATCTAAAAGAACAAAGGCGTCTTTCAACAATGTTAAGGTGCAGTCCGTGAGCTGTCATTGGTTAGTTTAGCTGTCGATCTACAGTCATGTCAATCTACAGTCATGTCAATCTACAGTCAAGTGTATTTGAATGCATGTGGGTAAATGTGATTGGTCGATCGGCTAGGTGGGTGGGACTCGTCACCAATCAAGACGAACACTGTTCAAGTGATCGCGAGCTTGGTGAGCATGAGTGAGACAACCTGAGAGCTATATGCGGAGCTGCAGAGAAAGCAGCATGGACTGAACGTCATCAACCAGGATGGCATGTTTTGCGGAGAAGTTTGGATACTAATCTCAAAAGGAAGACTGTTTTGTGGTAAAAGCAGGAAGTCATGTGCGGCTAGCAGGCGTGCTATGTCGAGAGAGGAACTTCAATGTCTAAACCCAGGAGAAAGACTGTTTTGACCGGGAACTAACCACAACCCAGAGACTGTTTGTCAGTGTGCATCGTTTTGTTCATCATGTTCCCATCCTCATGGGGCATTGGACGCTGAACGCAGCTTCAGCAGTGACCCAGCATGAGCTGTCCTGAACGCAGCTTCAGCAGTGACCCAGCATGAGCTGTCCTGAACGCAGCTTCAGCAGTGACCCAGCATGAGCTGTCCGGATGACCAGACATCCGTCAGGCGACGTAGACCCACCGAAGTGACAGATGAGCAGCTTGGGGCGGTGGTGCCATGACCCAGGCCCACCGCACACCGAGGCATAGTGATAACAGGTGAGACTTCCCCTGTATGAGTAGCATTATATAATCTATGCTGGTTGCCATAAATGCTAACATAACTCATTCAATCATACATACATACAAACAAACAAACAAACAAACAAACGTGTTCATGGCTAGATTAGCTTGGATGTCAGAGGAGCATGAGAATGTAAATAAAGATTCAAACCCCTACATTAATGAGATTAAAGCTCATCTAGTATAATTATATTAAAAGGCCAAAAATACATTAAATGAGAACTTGTATTTGCATGAATGCATGAATGACATCACTGGTCCGCAACTTAACTCAAATCAAATCTCAGTAACTGTCAAACTAAATGACTAGCTGTAAAACTGTTTATAGTTTTCGGATATGTGTGAGATCACGTGCAAAATAAATCATGATCATTTTTCAGTGAAGTTCTCCTTTAAACGCCGCCGTCACAACACTCAGTACTGGAATAGTCCATTGTAGAAGAGGCAGAGAGACCCATTTCTCCACAGAAAATAGACCAGAATGCAACAAGTTCACTCACGCCTCTTCTCCAGGGGTTGTCCAAATGCATTCTGGGAAGTGTAGAAAATCACTACCTAAAGTAGATGAGGCAAGTTGAGGCAAAGTGGGTTCACCAAAATATGACAACACTTAATAAAAAAAAAATACTGCATTGATGTTATATAAGACTAGGAGTATTCTTCAAAGGCATATTTTCCTTTGAAAACACAAAGAATAACATGCCTGTGTAACATCAGAATAGCATGTAGCATGAGCATAACATGCCTGTGTAACATCAGAATAGCATGTAGCATGAGAATAACATGCCTGTGTAACATCAGAATAGCGTGTAGCATGAGCATAACATGCCTGTGTAACATCAGAATAGCATGTAGCATGAGCATAACATGCCTGTGTAACATCAGAATAGCGTGTAGCATGTAGCATGAGAATAATATGCCTGTGTAACATCATAATAGCAGCGTGTAGCATGAGAATAACATGCCTGTGTAACATCATAATAGCAGCGTGTAGCATGAGAATAACATGCCTGTGTAACATCAGAATAGCATGTAGCATGATAATAACATGCCTGTGTAACATCAGAATAGCATGTAGCATGATAATAACATGCCTGTGTAACATCAGAATAGCATGTAGCATGAGAATAACATCATGCCTGTGTAACATCAGAATAGCATGTAGCATGATAACATCATGCCTATGTAACATCAGAATAGCATGTAGCATGAGAATAAATCATGCCTGTGTAACATCATAATAGCATGTAGCATGATAATAACATGCCTATGTAACATCAGAATAGCATGTAGCATGAGAATAACATCATGCCTGTGTAACATCAGAATAGCGTGTAGCATGAAAATAACATGCCTGTGTAACATCAGAATAGCGTGTAGCATGAGAATAACATGCCTGTGTAACATCAGAATAGCAGCGTGTAGCATGTAGCATGAGAATAACATGCCTGTGTAACATCAGAATAGCAGCGTGTAGCATGAGAATAACATGCCTGTGTAACATCAGATTAGCAGCGTGTAGCATGTAGCATGAGAATAACATGCCTGTGTAACATCAGAATAGCAGCGTGTAGCATGTAGCATGAGAATAACATGCCTGTGTAACATCAGAATAGCAGCGTGTAGCATGTAGCATGAGAATAACATGCCTGTGTAACATCAGAATAGCAGCGTGTAGCATGTAGCATGAGAATAA
>NC_139627.1:48183168-48205668 GCF_964638095.1 Poromitra crassiceps | reverse complement strand
TGTCAAAAGAGCCGCAGCAGCGCACGGGGACAGTGGCTGCCTGGCTGCTCTCTTGCTCCCTCCCCTGGTCGCTCTGTAGCTCTCTTTCTACAGTCTGTGCTCTGCAGCGAGTGCTGGGCGGGGGGATTGAGTTTCGGTCTTAGTTTCAGTCACTTAAGTTTGGATAACAAGTATTTATTTTGATACGAGGAAGCTTTGCTCTGTGTAACGATATCTTTATCCAGCCGAATAGCGACTGGTGATGTGCAGTTTCGAACAATTTTTCTTTTTGACAAATTGGGAATACCTTGATACCACTGGTACTGTGACTTGTTTATTGATCGAATATAATGTATTTGTAATCAATAAACCAGTGGTAACAAGGTATTTGTCATTAAAATTTCAAAACGACCGACTCGTTCCCAGTCATACATCCCGGCCGTGAATTTCTATCTGCCTTCTCTCTCTATCAAGTCTTCTGCTTCTCTCTCACTATTTAAGTCCCCAGATTCTTACACTATAGGCAATCATATTATATTATATTAATCATATTATAGGTTCAAACATACATACTTCGGCATGCGCTGGGACGCGTCATCAGTGATGTTAGCTGGGGTCGTAAGGTGTTTCGGGTCTCTCAACATCATACACCCTCGCCCAGTAGATAGGGATGGGCATTTCTAGCAAAAACACTATTCGAAATTCGCTGGCCAAATTCGAATTTAATTCGAAATTCGAAAATAAAAATAAAAATGTAAAAAAAAATTAAAAATTTATTTTTTTATTTATTTATTTTTTTGTGAGTGAAATGTTGCATTGTCTCCCCTGATTCTAAGTCTACGGCTTTATTAATTAATATAAAAAGCTTCTGCTGTGGATTTTTAGCTCAAACAAGCATTGCACCACTGAAGTAAAGAACATGTTACATGACATTGACATTTTCGAAAATAAAAAACAGTTTTGACAATCATGAGTGGTTCATTAAATATTTAGTAGGCTCAGGACTGAGTGCCAAAGGGGTGCCAAAGTCACTCCCTCTCCCTCTTCATGGGATTTCATCCGCCATTCATTTTTCCATAAACCTTGCTTAAAATGCTTATAAAAATTGTTTTACTTGCTCAAACCAAGCGATTTGACTATACTTAGAATCAGGGGAGACAATGCAACATTTCACTCAATTTTTTTTTTTTTTTTTTCGAATTTCGAATTTCGAATTTCGAATTTCAATAATAAAAGTCGACCTTGATAATAACAACGATTATTCGAAAATTCGAAATTCGATGCCCATCCCTACCAGTAGACCCAGCCGAGGCCGATTAAGACCCCGACCCGCGTCCCGGAAGCAGCCGCTACGGATCAGCCTTCCTACTCTGTCTGCTACGTTCCCGCGGAAGGGCTGATCACACCCTATCCGCTGCAATAGAGCTAGTGCTACGCCGCAGTGTTGAAAGACCCTTCAGTGCATGGAGGCTCAGGCCCTGTGGGTTTCTCCCGGCCGCGCTCCTCCCTCGTCTCACCAGACCCTCCCTAGTGAAAAGGCAATCCTACCATGTTGCAGCATGGGCAGAGGACGCCTCAAGAAGGCCTGTGCGCTGCACGTCATTCGCCTGCGACGAGCACCTCGCTCTAGCCTGGAGGACCCCAGGCCTCGCCGATGTTCACACAGATTTTCGGGAGGCTAATCCGTAGCGTTTGTGGATTTCTCCCTCACGAGAGAGCCAGGCTGGGGGTGCTAAACCCATCCCGTACCGGGTGCCGTCTCTCCGGCTGTCAACTGTCTCTCCAGCTCGTCACCAATCTATACTTGGTTGTCACCTAGACTATTCCTAAGTGCCACTGGCAGGGTGGCCAGAACAATACGTTCAAACATACATACTTCGGCATGCGCTGGGACGCGTCATCAGTGATGTTAGCTGGGGTTGTAAGGTGTTTCGGGTCTCTCAACATCATACACCCTCGCCCAGTAGACCCAGCCGAGGCCGATTAAGACCCCGACCCGCGTCCCGGAAGCAGCCGCTACGGATCAGCCTTCCTACTCTGTCTGCTACGTTGCCCGCGGAAGGGCTGATCACACCCTATCCGCTGCAATAGAGCTAGTGCTACGCCGCAGTGTTGAAAGACCCTTCAGTGCATGGAGGCTCAGGCCCTGTGGGTTTCTCCCGGCCGCGCTCCTCCCTCGTCTCACCAGACCCTCCCTAGTGAAAAGGCAATCCTACCATGTTGCAGCATGGGCAGAGGACGCCTCAAGAAGGCCTGTGCGCTGCACGTCATTCGCCTGCGACGAGCACCTCGCTCTAGCCTGGAGGACCCCAGGCCGCGCCGATGTTCACACAGATTTTCGGGAGGCTAATCCGTAGCGTTTGTGGATTTCTCCCTCACGAGAGAGCCAGGCTGGGGGTGCTAAACCCATCCCGTACCGGGTGCCGTCTCTCCGGCCGTCAACTGTCTCTCCATATAGATATAATATAATAGATAATATATAATAGAAATATTATTGTGATATTAGAGATCAAAAAAGGGGTGAAAGCACTATAATTTCACGATAAACTCTATTGAGCACTATATACCTATATAGGGAATATTATCGAAATATTATCATGTTTACTTCTCTCTCTCTGCTTGTGTGTGCACGCATGCACGCCTGATCGTTTCTCTCACTCTCTGTTTAGACACAGACTGTAAAAGTTTAAGTTTATGAAAAAGTCAGTTATTTGTTTAAATCCTCTTATTTCACTCAATGGCCTTTGTGCCCTGGCATGTGGCCTTGTGCCCTAAAAAAAATTGATGGCTGAAGGCCAAAAGACCTTGCCCCTAAAATGATGAATATGTTATCCTTTGGTTCTATTGTATAACATTCAATAAAGAACTGTTGGCTACCAATTGAACATTTTACAAAATCCTATGTTAAGTACAGTACATAACATCAACAAAAGCAGCAAAGCTTTCCTCCCTGAGACCTACAGTAGCAATCACAGATGTATAGGCAGTGGAAACAAAATAACTTGAAGGCATGCAGAGAACATGTATCTCCTTACCTTCACAGAATAAGAGTCATATTTCTTCTTGGTCACGTTGCAGCCATTTTCAAGCAAATCCTTCCTCACCTGCAAATACATAATTTTGAAGCATGTTGAATTTTAAGGAATTTGCATGAATAATAATGTTTAATACAAGATGAATATGACCTTAAAGGGACACCTTACCCTAAAATCCAAAATACATATTTTCCCTCTGACCTGTAGTGCCATTTATCCATCAGCATCATTTTGTGTTAGTTGCCCGAGTATTGGAGATATTTGCCATAGAAATTTCTGCCTTCTCTCTAATACAATGGAACTGGATGACACTCCGCTTGTGGTGCTCAAAGCGCCATAAAACATACATTTCAAAAACCAGAGGTGCCCAAATGATTTCTTATGAAGGGCCAAAAATCTGGATGGAGGGCCGTGGGCCAAAAATAAATGTTGATTAGGTTATACGTGAAATTACATAACATTAAAATGTATTCTATTTTATAGACAATTTACATTCTAAATCTAAAATAAAATTTCAAAATAATAAAAAACTTTATTAGAACTTGCCCACCAGAGCCTCTGAAAGACTGTAATATCAGCCACGGGATTTTTCTTTATAAAAAATTAATTAATGAATTAATTATGTATTTATGTATTTATGTATTTATGTATTTATTTATTTATTTATTTATTATTTTTGTCAAATCCATGGTGGGCCAAAACACACGAGGGGCGGTCCAAAGTTGGCAAGTGAGCCCCAAATTGGTCAGCCACTCAGCGAGCATTTTTAGGTTGAAAAGACGTTTAAAAAACATTTAGGGTCAACGTTGAAAAAACGCGCAAGAAAGGTTCAAGAGTGAAAGTTTTTTCACCGACTATTTGCAGACGTTGATTAAACGTTCACATTTAGACCATATTTCACCAGGATCTTAAATTAAAAATTCAGCACCGCACACGGGATTCGGACTGAGCTATACATTTACTTACAATATCTAGGGAGCCGGGCACATATACTCTATCTCGCACGTGCGTGTGTGTGAGCGTCTATAGGCTGTACGGCTTCAGAGGTTAACTTCATTTAACAACAGCAACTCAGGGGGTACACAGAGCCTATACAGTGTGTTACAATAACAGCGTGCCCAGAGCATCTCGTTCCGCACTTGGTGCAGACCGGTGCAGACTTGCTTTGGTCTAGTAGTCAGTCACAGCTAGTAGCTAGCGTACTTGCGCATGCGCGTTGCTGCAGGAACTAAATTAATTATTTTATAGTATTGCGCTAAACTATTAACCATATGTGTCCTGGAAGCTTTTTGCTGGCACCACATAGCCTATATAGTCCCATTTTTATGATATTTCATGTGACATAAAATGCGTTGAAATGTAGTTTTCTTGTAGACCAGATTTCAACTCTCAGTTACACAATAAAATGGACAAATGCCAATTCACACACTATCAATATTGTCTCTATTCCAAGCTACAACAAATGTCTTAACAATATGATTAACCAAATTGTGTTTTTTTACACGTTGACGTTACCCCGCTAGCCGGGCGAGCGCATTAGCGCCCGGCGAACGTCACGCATTTTCCCATTTTACACTGTGACATTTTCACGTCAAGGTCTAAATGCCGGCTCCTACCTGAGTCTTCACGTGAAGTGAAGACGCTATCCGATGTAAAACATCCTCTTCTTTTAATGACACCTAGTTGTTGCATCCAAATTGTTGCATAAAATCCACTTTTCTGTCTCTCAAAAACCGAAAAGCATTTATCTGGAGCACCTCGACGTCGTTGTTCCGGGTTGCTTCAGATCAGAGAAGAAGAAGAAGCGGTGCGCCAGATAAATGCTTTTCGGTTTTTGAGAGACAGAAAAGTGGATTTTATGCAACAATTTGGATGCAACAACTAGGTGTCATTAAAAGAAGAGGATGTTTTACATCGGATAGCGTCTTCACGTGTGCGCCCTGGCAGGTTAAACAAAGATAACACTGAAACTTAACATAATATACTTAACTTACCTAACCCTAAACCAATTCCACATCTTAATAAACAATAGATCATTCGTTTCTCTAAAGAGATTATGGTGGAACAAAGTTGAGTTCTTTGGTATGGCATCCGAAAGGCCT
Organism: Poromitra crassiceps; assembly: GCF_964638095.1. Classification (NCBI taxonomy): domain Eukaryota; kingdom Metazoa; phylum Chordata; class Actinopteri; order Beryciformes; family Melamphaidae; genus Poromitra; species Poromitra crassiceps. The sequence goes on along the minus strand of NC_139627.1, from coordinate 48,200,552 downwards.
TCCTTCGACTGGGGTGACATAGCATGAAGGAGAACTTGTAAAATGACTAAATGACTTTGTGATTATTTGTTTGTTTACCAAATCAAGGGCTTCATCAAAGAGCCGTGCAGCTGATTTCCCTTTCTCGTCATCTCGTACATCGTAATTCAATATGTCAGGGTCTTTATCTACAGCTGCGGATTTTCGTAGTATTTTATTCAACAAGTAGTACGTGTTGTTGGTGTCTTGAATGAATTGGTTCCTTTCGACGTCCATCTTGCACATGGAACACAGCATGATTCTGTTGAAGGAACACCTTTCACGTTATTGTTTGAAATGCATAAATGAGAATAACAATGTCACACTGATAGGATTTCGCCCGCGTCTGTGTGTTTGTTTGTCCGTCTGTTAACTTTTTGTCGATTGGCCAAAAGGGGAAGTTTTGGTGGGCCTGGCATATCACCACGTGATGAAATAATAATCCAGGTATGTGAAACAGTCATTTTTGTAGTAAATCCACAGAGCGAGATCTAACAAAGAGTAACTAACAGAGCATAACCAAAGTTACTTCCTCGTGCGCTGTGTGCAGTGCGCATGCGCTGTACTGATGACTGATTATTATTTCATTGCATGGTGAGCACACGAGTCACAACATGCCATTGTAGCGCTAAGCTAAGTAGCAGTGAGAGCTCTACGTTTGTAGTGCACGCAGAGTGAAAATAAAGGCATCTACATTCTAGTTTTGATATCGGCATGGCCTAAACTGTCAAAATGTTGCCGTATCGCTTTAATGAGGACTTCACATCTCACTAGCCCTTGCAGAGGGACACAGGCCTCAGACTTCAACACTGATACTCACTTATTGAAGTCAGGAATTCTCATAGGCCCCAGTTCTGCAAACCAGCCCTCCCTCTCATTTCTGAACGTCTCAATCCGTCCTCCGACACGCCCACTTGCTTCTATTATGGTGACCTGTTTGGGGCAGAATGCAGCAGCAGTGCCTAAGTAACAGTTTAGTAACACTGTTCTACATGGCAAAGTGACTTTGTTTGTTTGTTTGTTTGTTTGTTTGTATTACTGTCATTTATTCTGACAATGTGAACAGCACAGGTTTCAATACCGAGCTACAGATGTGTCACATGTAGGGTTTGTAGCCTATGCTAATTTGCGACCCCCATCCATGGCCTTGCTGAAAAAAGAAATGGCCATAACATATTAAAACATACATTTAGTAATAGAGCTCAACAGTCAGGTGACTCTCCGTGACGTCATTTGCCCCGGAGGTAAGTTCCCCATTCATTTTCTCCATAGACATTTCGAAGAATCCTTATATAACGAGTTTTAAGGCTGGAACCAAGCCCCTATACTGAATCATGAGTGACCATAAAACATTAGATTTGAGCAAGAACAAAAAATATTTCCCCCCGTTGTGATGTATTCCTTCAAGCAGTGGTTCTCAACCAGGGGGTCCCCAGCAAATTAAAGAATTGTTAAAACTTAAACAGACATTATTTTATTTGCAGATGTTACTCATCTAACTTGGCCGTCTTACTGCCACATTGCCAATGCGCAGTCAGGGGGCGCTGCTGTGGCAGCAGTGAGTGTTTTTTTTTGTAAAGAACAAAGAAAACATTTCAATCACAAAGCCCACACTTTTACAACTGTGGCAGTACCGCAGCAGTACCGCAGCAAAGTGGCCAAACTAATTAAGTAACAACTACACCAAGTTAACACAATTAGAAAATGTAGAAGAATGACTGTTTTGAAAATGAAGTTAGTGAAAATGAACTCAAGTATAAGTAAAAGCACTAGTCCAGGACATTACTCAAGTAAGAGTAAAAAACAAAGTAACCTATTTAAAGTAAAAGTATTTTGCATTACTTTAAAAATGTTTTATACTTTAATTATTGACCCCAATAATTTCACCTGGCTTGTCTTTCATTCATCATTCAGATGCAGCCAGGGATGCTCAGTCTGACAATTCTCTGCTTTGCCAGACGAGTTAGAGCTGCTAGCAGCAACAATATTATCACAATCACATACATCCGTTTAGCTACGGCTATCGGCAGTGTCAAATGAAACGGAGACTTCTGAACTAATCTGAGGATGGAGATGATTAACATGTGATCGTCTACACCTGTCTAATTCAATTGGCCAGTCTCCAGCACCAGGCACCCGTTTGTCGCCCTAAATGCACAAGTGATTTTGGCCCTGTTAGCGAGCAGTCCCCAATGCTACTGTGCTGTTTTGATAGTGTGGTGTGCAAAAACAAAATCTGAATTTACTCATTTAAAAGTACTCAAGTAGAATATTGATGATTCAAATTACTCAAGTAAGTACTTGAGTACTCAAGTACAAGTTTTTTTGTGTGGATTTGTACTTTTTAAGTACAAATCCACATAAAAAAACTTGTACTTGAGTACTTTCCACCTCTGCTTAAAGCTTCCATACAGATTGCAAAAAAAAAACTATTCTACCTACCGTGTGGCCAGCATCCTCCAGAAGCTTAGCTGCCATCAGCCCAGATATGCCTGCTCCAACGATGGCCACATGGCGAGGTTCCTTAGCCAGACAAAGACCGTCCCGCACTATGGACAGGAGGTGTTTGTAGTCAGGATCCTGCAGGCAATAAGACAGAGGGTCCTCTGTGGCATTGGGAGAGGCAGCGTCCCAGCACTCATGCACACACTTGTCTCTTGGAAAGGTTTGGGGCTATAGAGAGAAAAAGAAAGAACATTGTTAACCAAATTAAAATGCTGATCCTGCAGCATCTGCGTGTATGTAGGTGTTCATTATAGTCTTCACCCACCAAGCCTACACAGAGAGGGCCGTCTGTAGGGTGCGCTGGGACAACGTCGGAGGGGTCAGGCGTAGGGCCCGGGTCGACGACACTGTGAACAGTTTGGACCTGGAGAGACAAGGAGAGAATGCAATCTGATGCTGGAGTACATCGTCTGGAGTCCCCAGTCACCCCCTCCCACTATCCAATCAGAGAAATGTTTGCATTTCTGGGAAACAGAAGGTTGGATCGTAATCCAATTAAAAGACTACACATGTACTTTTTCACCCCCGAATCCAACACCACCCACAGTGAGTCTCTACAAGTTATGGTTCCAGTTTGCTGCAGCCGATGACTGGAACAAATTACAAAAAACCCTGAAAATGGAGAGCTTTGTCTCCATCCGTTCCTTCAATCACTTAATTACCAACACTATGGCTCACACTTGTCGTTGCTCCTCATGATGCTGTCCATGTTGCCCCTTTCCCCCCCTCCTTTTCTCTGATTCCCTTGTTCTTGTACTCACTGTTGGCTACTGTGTAACTTTTATGCTTTTATTTTCCCCCCAACCCCTTTCCCCTCAGGAGGTTTTTTTTCCTCCCACCAGGCCGTTATTGAAAATAAGAATTTGTTCTTAATTAACTTGCCTGTTTAAATAAAGGTTGATGATGATGATGATGGTCGCGGAGATACGTCTGCCCTTGCATGCAGGGCTACAGGTGAGAGACAGAGTACAGCGGGCGGAGGGTGGGGGGGGGGGGGGGGGGTGGGGGGGGGGGGGGTGGGGGGGGGTGGGGGGGTGGGGGTTGGGGGTTTGAAGTTACTGACCAAACGCTCTATTTCAGTGATTGCAGAATATAGAGCCATTTAACACTTATTGTAACACACAAAAATCACTTACAGCGCCTTTTAAAGGTTTGTGCTTGTTATGCCTGCTGACCATCTTTGGACCTTTGGAACAAGAGTTGTTTGGAAAAATAGTTTTTGCCACACCCGTTTTTTGTGTGTTTTTTTTTAATCTGATATTGATAGCCATGATGCCAAAATCATGGCAGCCCAAAATCAGCCCTAGAAGTATTTGGAGCTGGCAAGTGTTGATTGGTCCCTTTGTCCACACATACAGCTGATAATGGCACAGGTGCAGCTGTCACTCATACAGCTGATATTGCACAGGAGCTGTTCCAAACCATCTATCTAAAGTCTTACATTTCCTCTCATGGGTGCAGGCATACACACTGGCATTATGACATGTCTACCACTGCACATCATTCAGTCTAGTAATGACATGGACTAAGGCAGCATTCTGGTTGATGTATAAATGAGGACATTTTGGCTTACCCATGGCAAGGTGAGGAGAAGACAGAGGTGAACCAGCAGAGTGGATCCTCCCATGTTGTCTCTCTCAGAGTGTGATGCTGCTTCTCTCAAACGCCCCCCTTTATATAGACAGGCTGATTGTTCACAGATGTATTTGCTGTACAGGTGATGCAACCGTCCGTGACTCAAAACAAACCTGCACACACACACACACATGCACACACACACACACACGCACACATGCACGCACACACACACACACACACACACGCACGCACGCACACACACACACACACACACACACACACACACACACACACACACACACACACACACACACGCACACACACACGCAGGGTGCACCCACTCAAATTTCAAAGTTCAAAATGTGGGCAGGTTTGTGCAATATTTACGGTTGGTGACACAAAAAATAAATTGACACAAAGATTGAATGATTAATTAAAAAGAATGAAAATGGGTCTTAAACATCTTTACAACTTTTTGGTAGAGCAGTTCAGTCCCTTAGAAAATTTAAGTTACATTAGGTTTATTCATAATCAAGTTAATGCAGTTACACCATAGTTATATGTTATACATATGTTATATGTATAAATCCAACACACAAATGCACACCATTCAGATAACTTGTAGTCTACATTTGCATGATCCTTTCCCTCTGCCCCTCTTTGCTGCTGTCTACAGAGTCACATACACTTGTTCTTCTGTTACCATAGCCAGAATATACTGATTGTATCACCCCAGGGCTATAGCACGAATCAGCGTGACATCACCACCTGGAAATGCGGAACCGCAGCAGTTAACTAGTATGAGTTGTGCCAAACAAACGTTAATATCTCAAAAACTATACATCACATTGCTTATTATGCGCTTATGCTTATTTCGACATTCTGAGTGAGAGCAGAAGTAGCTCAAGGGCCTGATGTATAATATGTCGTGTTAAAGTTTTTTTTTTATGAGGTGAATTTTAGTAAAAAGCACAGCCTGCTAGAGTGGGGACACTCAAGGCTCGCTCCATAGGGTCCCATTATACAGTAGATGGTTTTAACTTGACAACAATAACACATGGTCACAACCCCCTGAATATCCGGTTTACTAAACCCCAGAGAAAAAGAAGAATATCCGGTCTACTTCCTGTATACATAGCTGAGCGCATACTGATATTCATTAATTCGTTCATATTAAATGTTAACGTTAGGCCGTCTCCGACAGACACAGTAACAACGTAGCCTATTTCGGTCTTTATGTCTTGTACTTTAGTAGTAGTAGTTGTTGTTGTGTTGAGAGTTGCCATAACAACCACCCCTGTCGGAAAGACGTGCACACTGGGTAGTAGGAAGCGTTGTTGTCTGGTCCGGAGCTAGCCTGAGAGGCTAATAAAAGCTACATGTTACAGAGTAAAGCGGACTAATCAGTACGTTATTGCACGCATAGGCCTCTCTTTACATTTAAATGTTTATGTTAATATATATATAATATATATATATATATATATATATATATATATATATATATATATATAAGTATGTCAGTATATAGAAATAGAAGTATGTCAGTGTTCCCCCTGAACAGTTGAGAAAGTGGTGGACACTGTAAATAGTTAGCACTGTGAAGATCATACAATTCAGTAGGTGGTGCTAATGCAACATTTACTATAAGGATGCCGATCGCCATAAAACACAGAAGAAGAAGCTGAGAAAAAGGAAGTGCTGTGGCGTTGCAGCTGCTGAAAACCGTCTGTAAAGTTGCCCCTAGTAAGCCGTTTGTTTACCAATGCTGATCCCTTGGATAAAGCTTATGTTCTCCATCAATCCTGACTCTAAACCAGTCTGCTTTCACAGGAGTGCATCTCTTTGCACTCTTGTAGGCTAAATACATTCATGTAAGACGACTCCAAGACTCCTGGCTCCAATCGATCTCAAGTGGGTTTTCTTAAGGTGGCTCCATATTCTATTTGGCTGTTAAATTCCATTCTGCAACAGTCCCACCATGTAGTCGGCGCATGGAAGAGAAATATGATTTGATGTTACAGTACTTTACTTGTTCATGCTGGTACCTAACTACAGTAAGCTTCATAGCAACCTGCCCTATGTGACACTGAGCACTGCACATCATTTCAACCCTAACCCTCTAGGGAAAGACAGGGCCACTCAATCCGCTGCTCCGGAACTACCCGGCAGAGTAGTTCCGGAGCAGCGGATTGAGTGAACAGCTGTATAAGGAAAAATAAATAATAATAATAATAATAATGACAATAACAATAAATAAATAAATGCACCAGAGAAATACAAGATAATGCTATATTTTTATCATTTCTCCTACAAGAGCAATAATAGAAACGCAAAATGACGATGGCCCCTGGCTGCTTATAAGCAGGATCGTGGCCTCATTCAAATAGGCTAAGTAAAAATCTGAATGCTACAAACTCAGTTGCATCTGATGTTAGATTATATGGTGATTTTGTGCTAAACAGCTGTGAAGGAAGTAATATGCGTGCACACAGCACTGGCCCGCCCACATTTCTCACTGTCCCACCCAGCCAAGTTTGATCCAAATTCAGAGCCGCCACGGGGCGCACCAAGTGCAGTGAAGTGGCTGATCTTCTCATTAATACACAATCTTTGCTGAATGCTGATGCTCAGGTACCATTTCACCAACTTGTGGAAATGCATTAGGCAGCTGAATCCAGGCGATGCGAAGTGTGATACATGAGGTAACTATAGAGACACTGGCCCCTATCGTTGCATCGGCGCTGTTTCTAGGCCGAGTGCCTGGCGCAGCGCAAATCAGTGGGCGTGGACCAGCGCACTTGATATCTTGGTCTTGGCGCTAGACGCAGCCTCAACCATTACAACCACGCCTTTTAAGCGTAAAATTATGCACCGTCAGTTCATTGGATAAGTGCAATAAACGAATCGCATGCTTGCCTTTTAAGCTCCATTCCAGTGGTCCAGCAAAACCAGACGAAACCCAAGCCTCTGATCCCCCCCCCACCTCCCTTCATCCCGTCTGTCTCCATATATCGGCTATTATTCCATATTATGATGCTTCTCAAACCAATCTAATTGCAGTTTAAATACTGCAAGCATGTAAATATGCTACACTATAGCAAGATCAAAGTGAAAATAATGTTCTAAACGCATCGGATAGAAAAAAATATAGCCGGCTGGATGTCATGAGATTAGATGAAATTTGGCCAGAATGATATCGTTTTCTCTCTTCTCCCCCACTGCACGATGCAACATCCTCTGAATGACACCTATCACTTTTACTGGATCTGATTACTTTATTCTAATTTATTTAGCCTACTGGATTTTATTATTGAGTATTTGTATTTTATTTGGTCTATGCTTTCCCCCCCCCACCCCCTGCCCACAGGCTCTGACAAATATGTTCATTCTCAATAAAATCTTCAGTAATCAATCAGACTGGCTTTAAAAGCCAGGGGGTGCCTGGGAGGGGAGCGGCCGGGCCTCGAGCGGCCTGTCGGCGATCCAGGCCGGTTGCGGGAGTGGGCGCCGCACACCCCAGGTCCCGGTGGAGGGGAGGGGGAGTGGATGGGAGGATAGCCCTCGCCCTCCGACTCAGTGGTTCTCAATCTGTTTGTCAGTCAGCTCCACTGCTGCACGACCCGCCTGCACGACCACCAGCGCCTCATAGCGCACCAGCGCGGCTCCGCTCCCCGCATCTCCTGCGTGATGCCCGCCGTCCTGTGAGGAGGAGAGGACGACCCCGTGCAGGGAGAGGAGAACGTAGAGGACGCCCCTATTAAATTAATCTTTTGCTTTGTCATTGTTTTTCATATTTTATTTAGAATTGTAGCCTAATTAAATATCCCCCTCTCTCTTTCTCATTCTTTCTTGCACTTAATGTAGGCTACACGGCACCTCGGACAGCTCCGCTGCCACAGACGGGGGAAACATTTGGAAATAATTCTAACTACTCTGCTTTGCAAACAGAAAATATAAATACAACAGACAATTCTGTAATGAATAGCTGTAATGAGAGTGGGGTTTGAAGAAGCGCTACACAAAAGTTTCTCCAGTTTCTTTCTCTCTTTCTTTCTCTCTCCCTTTCTCTCACATTAAACGATATACATGCCTGTCAATTATCTGAATGAAATAATAATACATATTAATTAGGAATATTAGTAATATTAGAAGCCTAGCTAATTTCGGGGGGGGGGGGGGGGGGTAATAAAACGTTGAGCTATATTAATACAAAGTTAATATTGCTAATCAAAATGTTCCAAAACGATTTTTTTATACATCAAATATGTGTAGTTAGACAGCTATCCCGTTTGAAAAAGATCTGACAGATATAACTCTGCTGCTGTCTGGATCCTGCACATAAATGGGGATTATTATGATAGCCTAAACTAAATAAATGAAACTGTGCATTGCAGCTTCACCCAAAGCCTGAGAAGGGTTGCCACTGCATGCTGTAATCTTCCAATCTTATATTCTATTGTGTTCTAAACTATTTTTTTCTATATATTCTATTCTCCATTCACTATCCTGTCCCGGGCACTGAATAGGCCTGCTTTTCAAAAGCGCAAAGCGCTAAATTTACGCCAGGTCGGAAGATATCAGTAGGCCGGTATTTAGCGCCGACACGCCTAGTCTCGCCCATTCTGGGACTGCGCCACACCCATTCGGCCTAAAGCGCATTTGGCAGCGTAAAGCCATGTTGATATCGTCCCAAAACAGGTGCAAGGCACGTTTTTTGCGGTTAAGGCCCGTTTTAGCGCCGAAGGCCTGTGGGAGAATAGGGCCCACTGCATGAAATAGGCCGCTCCTGTGCGGTCACGCTCCATGGAACAGTTGATAGCGCCTAGTTAGTTTCATTTGAGTACTGTCTATAGGAAGGAAAGAGATACGGGCCAAGATGAGGAGACCGAGATAAATAGAGATGAGAGAGGGAGAGCAAATGACGTAATGTAATGTAATGAGAGCAGGTAGGATAGCATTAGCATTGTCCCTGTGCTATATGTATATATATATATATATATATATATATATATATATATATATATATATATATATATATATATATACATATAGCACAGGGACAATGCTAATGCTATCCTACCTGCTCTCATTACATTACATTACGTATATATATATATGTATTTATGTATTTATTTATTTATTTATTTATTTGTGTATTTATTTATTTATTTTTTACAGTGCACGCAACATGCAAGATACCCGCTGAATAAGTGTCCAAATGTTCATGTCATTCTGGCCAATACTCCACTTCTGTTATAGCATTTCAGTTTGGAATATGGAATATCTTTCAATAATCGTTATGACTAAAAGGCTAAAAGTAATCTCATGTGTAAGAAATGACTGTTCTACATTGAAGTAGAAATTTAAATAATTAACTCGTTAATTAACCCCTGACCTATAGGCTCAATTTACACAAACACCTAGCATAATTACAGTGTAATCATACAATATTATTGGATAAATATATTATTGTATAGCACATTTTGTTTACGTCAAAGAACTTACATTGCTAAGAACTGAAGGCTAATAGGACGAATCAGCGTGACGTCACTTGCCACCCAGAAATGCGGAACCCCGTGGCAGTTAATAGTATGAGTTGTGCCAAACAAACGTTAATATCTCAAAAACTATACATCACATCGCTTATATTTTGACATTCTGAGTGAGAGCGGAAGTAGCTCAAGAGTTTGATGTATAATATATACATGTCGTGTTAAAGTTGTGTGAACTGTCGCAGTTTTTAAAATACCAGTTTGTTTACAAAAATGCTGCTCGGCTGATCCCTCGTATAGGATGTTCCATCAATGCACAGCAAATCCGCCATTTTGGCCTGAATGAGACTACCGTAGTAAAACGTCCCGCCTACAAAGTGCTGTACCAAAGTACCTCTATAGAGAGCCAATGTGAACGTCACTTCCTGCTTCAGCATGGTACCAGAGATTTTCATCCGCCATTTATTTTCCCCCTTCACATTTAGTAAAATGCGTATAAAAATAGTTGTACTTGTTCAAACCAAACGGTTCAGCTATATTTAGAAACAGGAGAGACCACAACATTTCACTTGGACCAAAACATTTTTTTTTTTTTTTTTTTTTGGTCAGAGTGAAATGTTCTATGGTCTCTCCCCAGGGGCGGAGCGACCCTATCAGCCCAGAGGGGGCGAAGCTCTTAGGGGGGCCCCATCAAAAAAATTTTTTTTTTTTTTTTTTTTTTTTTGAAGGCCAGGCCAGGCCGCAGGGCCGGTTCCAGAACAAGATGACTAGGGGTGCATCCTAGATAGGAAGGGGTGCAGATGCCCGGCCGAAGGCCGGGCCCACTCGGGTGGCCGGCCAAAGGCCGGCCGGCCGAAAAATTTGACATGTTATTTTACTAAAAATAATGCATTTGACCATCATTTCAAATAGAATGATACCACCCAAGCAAGAATATTTCAAGTGTTTCAAGTGCTTTACTGAAATATTTGGACCATATAATGATAATACAATTATCTCAACCTTAAAAGGTTACATATAGGTGCCAAAAAGCCATAAAATCACATCAAAGAACAAAGAAAAACAACAACTATAATTCAAGTTTAAACAGTAAGTGTGCAGCTGTAGCATTTATACATTTTTTTACTTTTCAACTGAGCATGCAGACAAATAAGGGTGCAATGCATGCTTTTGCACCCCCGTAGAACCGGGCCTGCCAGGCCGCGAAGAAAAATGTGCCTTTTTTGCATGTTTGAATCGGTTTTAGCCATATTTAGTGGAATATCTCATTTTAAACACACCAATGTTATTGTCTATTGATTGAATTCCTCTCAGACTCACACCACTGACTTTATTAAATAAAGTAATTTTAAGTCACAACTGTAAAATAGCTGATAGCCCCTATATCCGAAAACACAATTTGTCACTCACTGAGCCAAGTAATATTATGTCCAAGAAAGACTACAGTGAAGCCACTTTACAGACAAGCTTGTTCTGAAGAAGAAAAATAAAAACACAGGTTGCCAGCCAGGTGGCCTGGCCTGCAAAAAAAAAAAAAAAAAAAAAATTTTTTTTTTTTTTTTTTTTTTTTTTTTTGATGGGCCCCCCTGACGAGTGGGCCCGTGGCGGCCGCACCCTCTGCCCCGGCGTACGCTCCGCTACTGTCTCTCCCGATTCTAAATTTAGCTGAACCGTTTGGTCTGACCAAGTAAAACTATTTTTATAAGCATTTTACAAAATGTCTATGGGAAAATACTGTAAATGACGCATGAAAATCTCTGGTACCATGCTGAAGCAGGAAGTGACATTCACTTTGGCTTTCCGTGGGAATGGCCTGTGTTTCCCGCTCATGGTGTGTCTCTCTTGCTCAACCATTTCATCATGTAATGTTCACATAGAGTTGAGCCAAATCAAACTAGAGTTTTAGACTCTTATTGATTATCTTTCTTTTTTTTTAGAAAAGGAAAAGTAACAAGCCAAGGATGGCTAATGCTGGGGCTGTCAGGGTAACCTGCAGTGGAGACCCATTCGGTTCCATCCAGTTGAAAGGAGGACATCTCTTATTTGTACATCTTTGCTTTGTGACCTTTGCTCAGGTCATCAGTGATCTGTGACATCATTTGTTGTGTGATGAGAAGCTACTGTGAACTCTAAGATGAACTCTGGGTAACGCTTTAGAATACAGCCCGCAAATAAGCATGTAGTTATAGTATAACAACGGGGTACCAGGAGTGTAGTTATAGTATAACTACGGGGTATAAGGAGTGAATTAATACCTTAAAGTGTAACTAACCCCCAAAACACTTTTTTTCAGCTTTTAACACATTGAGTGCCAGCGACGCCATATGGCGTCATTAGAAATTTACCGTAGAGTGCCAGCGACGCCAAATGGCGTCAATAACTCGAAATTGTTTTTTTGACGGGGGGGTGTCCATCTCAGCTTCTTACATCGCCTCTTACAATATGAGAGCTATTGAATGTGTCTAACCTATTTTACAGAACCCTTAGGTGGCAACAGCGCACTCCAGATGAGAGAACGTGGAGTGAAACACACAGAAGAAGTCGTTGGGGAAAAGGAAATCGCATCGCATCCGTCCGTATGCAGCTGCTTCATTGAAGCATAACGTTTAGCTGTGCCCCTGCAGCAGCCAATCTGCTATCACAATTGAGCACCTCCGTGTCGCTGCAACAGCCCATTCGCATGATCAGCCGTGGATTTGTTATTATTCTCAACTGGAAGCATGGGAGCTGGTACATGCGGCTGTAAAAAAGCTGGATCTAGCGGACTTTTTCAGTGCTGAGCACACGCAGAGCAAACAGCAGAGCCGAGCAGAGCAGAGAGACACTCCTCCCACAACGGGGGGGGGGGGGGAGGAGGAGGGGGGGAGGTGGGGCACGCAGAGCAGCACACAACACTGACCCAGACAGACCCAGACAGCAGGACAGGGTTGGCAAACGCAAGCCAGAATATCCGATGCCCACCAGCAGCAAATAAAGATCAGCAAGAAGCTGCAACCAGCAGCGCACGCAGGGGCCAGCGCTGCTGGTTGCAGCTAAAAATATTATTCTTCCAAACAAAATTCCCATGGCCCATTATTTTTGAGAAAATTAGCTTCAGAGTCAGTGATGTGTTTGAAATGTTTAATTTCACAAAAGGGCCATTATCTCAGCTTATAGAAAAAAACTGCTCTTTTTTGTTAAATCAAGCTATCTTCTCCGGGTGATAACTAAAGAACGGAAAATGGGATCAATAAACTTTTTTTTGCAGGTGATAGAAGAGAGTCTCATCGTTATTTGTGCGTGTTCAGTGTTTACATAGTAATTATTAAAGAAATTATATGACTGTTTTAAAATGCATTGCGGCCTATGTGGCACAGTACAGCACCTTTTGCCCAAGGGCCGTGGCACTCAAAGTGTTAACCAATATATATGACTTTGGGGGTGATGTGTGAAGAATTCTGGTCAAAATTTCCACATTTGACACCAAACTGTTGCCATTTTACCATTTGTATCATTTTTCAGCAGCATACCTGGCATAAGCGCCCTCTAAAGGTCGAACACTGCTTTTTTTTCTTTTCTCAAATGAATGGGATATTTGACACGTCGTGACGTCACAGTGTTCCCAAAGACTATGGGATTTCAAGATAATTACTCCCCTACCCCCCCTGTACCCTTTCGGCTCCTCAGAACTCCAAGCCTATTCCTATTGAAGTTTGCTCTTAAAATACTGAACCAAACGTCGTCAAAGTTGGCACATGTCTTAATTATAGTTAGTTTCCCGCTGAATGTGTCACTACTTTATTAATATCTTACCTGGATAAGCTTGAATGATGATGTATATATTATCAGTCCGAGTTGGAAGCAGCTGTCTCCAGCCCAGGCAGGCGGGAGCGGGCGGGAGAGAGTCGTAATGTAAAACCTCATGCACTAGCTCCAAGCTCCGGGGGCGCGCGCAGGATTGGGTTTGACCGTTTGATCAAGCAAGTAGCTCCTGTGCTCTTAAAATACTGAACACCACGTTGTCATATTTGACATATGTCTTCATTGTAGACAGTTTATCGCTGAATGTGTCATTACATTATAAATATCTTACCTGGATAAGCTCTAATTATGTTGTTTATATTATCAGTCCGACTTGGAAGCACTTTCTCTCGGCCAGTCAAACGGGAGAGTCTGCACTCTCATGCACCCGCGGGGGCGCGCACAGCAGACAGACTGTGAATGGGCGGAGGAGGAGGAGGAGAGATCCGACTAATAGCAGGCTACTCAGCTACTGTGCCCGTCTGTGAAAAGCGTCCTGTCCAGTCGCACCTTCGCAAAAAGATGCGGGATTCCCTCAATCGCACAAAGAAAAATCGCACACCAGCTATTTCTGTCTGTGTTTGTTTGTTGCTCCGTGAGGTTACAGAGCGTCCCATGCATGCAGGCGCCAGGCTGTTTCGCCAGCCAGGGCGCAGCCTGCAACTGCGCTGAGAGGAAAACTTTTGCACAACTTTTAACAAGAATCACGAAAAGCCCCAAAACGCAAATTAAAAACAGATTTCATTGCGCGGTTTATCGCTAGTTGTACGAGGGAATGACGTGGAGAAATCTCGCATTGTGTTACCCCAGAGCGGGGGGTTTCTCCTATTGTGCGGTGTGCTGCTGTAACGAGCCCATGTCACTTTGCTCTCGTAACGTAGTTTTGACACCTGCCATAGAGATACATGCAGAAAAATAATTAAATTTCTAGTTCGCCACTGAATTACCAAATTGATATAACTATCAACAATTTTGAGCAACACTCTTTCCATACATGCCACCAGCGTTGGCTAGTTGTTGATATTTATAAAGATATTGCCCCTCTCAAAAAAATTATTTTTGAGGCGGTAGGCAAACTGTAATGGCGTCGATTTCCGAAAAAAAATCTTGACTTGAACACAGCCAAAGAGTTTAGTATAGACAAGAGCATATGTCATTTCTTGGTTTTTTCCATAGGTATTTTCAAATCACTGTTCTGATACATATCTAGGGGGTTAGTCCCCCTTTAACTAGAGGGTAACAAGATCTGTACTTATGGTATAACTACGGGGTACAAGGAGTGTAGTTATAGTACGGGGTATAAGGAGTGAATTAATACTTTAACTAGAGGGTAACAAGATCTGTACTACGGGTACCAGGAGTGTAGTTATAGTATAACTCCGGGGTATAAGGAGTGAATTAATACTATAACTACACTCCTTGTACCCCGTAGTTATACTATAACTACACTCCTTAAACCCCGTAGTTACCCTGTAAGTACATTGTGGTACCCCGTAATTAGCCTATAAGTACAAAATTGGTCCCCTGCTTCAGAATACAGCCCGCAACCGGCGACCCCATAGTTATACCATAAGTACAGATCTTGTTACCATCTAGTTAAAGTATTAATTCACTCCTTATACCCCGTAGTTATACTATAAGTACAGATCTTGTTACCCTCTAGTTAAAGTATTAATTCACTCCTTATACCCCGTAGTTATACTATAACGACACTCCTTGTACCCCGTAGTTATACCATAAGTACAGATCTTGTTACCCTCTAGTTAAAGTATTAATTCACTCCTTATACCCCGTAGTTATACTATAACTACACTCCTTAAACCCCATAGTTATACTATAACTACATGCTTATTTGCGGACTGTATTCTAAAGCGTTACCAAACTCTGTTGTATATTCTTATATTATACCATTTCTGCTGTATGAATGTTGTACAACATGACAAAAACAAGAAAGGACTGTTTTTGTTCGTGTTTTTGTGTTTTTCCCTTGTAGGATGTCAATGTGGTTTTTCTGTTTTGGTTTTGCTTTGGTTTTGTGAAAAAAAGCAAAATGGAATATTAGGAGATCAGGCCCGCCTTGCCTGATCCTGGGACCGGAGAAGTCTGAGAACCACTATTATTGACATTTCCTGATTGTTTTCCAAAATAAAAAGATATATATATAAAAGAAGGAAATGTAACACACACCAAAAGTTGTGGTGAGGTGCTGACCACTGAAATTAAACTTAAAGTGTAACTTACCCCCAAAACACTTTTTTTCAGCTTTTAACCAATATGACTTTGGGGGTGGTGTGTGAAGAATTCTGGTCACCATTGTTACCATTGTTCTGTTACCATTGTACCATTTGTATCATTTTCAGCAGCATAAGTTCCCTCAATGGGTTCAAACCTGCTTTTTTTTGTGCCCTCAAATGAATGGGAGATTTGGTACATCGTGACGTCACGGTGGTATTTGCGTGTGCCCCACTCATGTGAAAAATTGTTTTTTTCCCCATGTGATTATTACTGTAGTTCACGCAGCGCGAGCCCTTTAAGAGCAATGCATCCATGGGTAATCGTCTACTGTGGCTAATATTAGCCACTAGTTAGTTATGTTACATGGCAGTAAAACGCCACTGAATGACCAAATTGATATAACGTTTAACCATTTCGAGTAACACTGTTTCCATACGGATCACCAGCGTTAGTTTGTTGTTTATAATGTGGCTATATTGATCATTTATCGTTATCGTTCTCTATCTCTGATACACTGAAAATACTGGGAGGCGGGCCATAGTCGATGATTTGATTTGACAGTTCTGGGCACTGGCGTTGGCGTTGGCCAATCCTGGCGTGTTCCACCCCCAAATCGATTGTGTTCTGGCGCAAAGCGTGTGGGTTTCAGGACGAAACAGTCTAGAGCCACTTACGTTATCTTTAGAGCAGCGCAGTAAATACAATATTCCTGGAATGCGAGTTAACTAAACAGTTACATGTCCTCTGCAATCTACAACAAATAAAGACATTACAATTTGTTTTATTTTGTATCTTACATACTTATTGGTGAAGTTTTATGATGTTTATTCTGCCAGGGTACAGAAGGGAGTATAGGCGGCCATCTTGCCTGCAGAGTTTTCAAATCAAGTAGAATAACGTTTTGCAAGAAATCTGGGGGGATCAGTCGCCCTTTAAGTTGGAAAAAGCATTGCACAGTCTGGCTCCATATGCATTTCTTTAATTGTGTGATGTTTCCGCATGGGGATGTTATATAGACCCTGTTAGAGTGGACGTCACAGGGTTAGTTGTGCACGCATCGCGGTATCCAAAACTCTGAGGAACTCAAGCTGAAAAAGAGAGAGATCCGCGGAATACAGGAAAAAGACGTGCAGCAGGCGGTAGAACATCATGCGCACAAGTCGGCTCGCAGGCGCAAAACGCAAATAGCGCAGGTGCGAAGATAGAGCCCCTGGTATCTTGTTGTTATTGTAGTTCACAAAGAATGTCAGACTCTCCACTGTGGCTTTCTGACACTAGCATCCGTTAGGTAGCCTCAGCCGTTTCTCTGATAGCACCTCAAGCTAGCTCCAACACTCTTTCCAGGTGTGTGTGTGTCCCCAGTGTCCAGGTGTGTGTGTGTCTCCCCAGTGTCCAGGTGTGTGTGTGTCTCCCCAGTGTCCAGGTGTGTGTGTGTGTGTGTGTGTGTCTCCCCAGTTTCCAGGTGTGTGTGTGTGTGTGTGTGTGTGTGTGTGTGTGTGTGTGTGTGTGTGTGTGTGTCTCCCCAGTGTCCATGTGTGTGTGTGTCTCCCCAGTGTCCAGGTGTGTGTGTGTGTGTCTCCCCAGTGTCCAGGTGTGTCTGTGTGTCTCCCCAGTGTCCAGGTGTGTGTGTTTGTCTCCCCAGTGTCCAGTGTGTGTGTGTGTGTGTGTCTCCCCAGTGTCCAGGTGTGTGTGTGTGTGTGTGTGTGTGTGTGTGTGTGTGTGTGTGTGTGTGTGTGTGTGTGTGTGTGTGTCTCCCCAGTGTCCAGGTGTGTG
>NC_139627.1:48168168-48178168 GCF_964638095.1 Poromitra crassiceps | reverse complement strand
ATATATATATACAGTACACATATATATATGAAGCCATTCCATCACAGAAAAACAAATGGACAAAGCGATACATGTGATGTTTGCTTGCTCCGACAATAACTCTGGGTGTGTATGTTTTCCAAAAGACTGTGTGTGTGTGTGTGTGTGTGTGTGTGTGTGTGTGTGTGTGTGTGTGTGTGTGTGTGTGTGTGTGTGTGTGTGTGTAGGTGTGTGTGTGTGTGTGTGTGTGTGTGTGTGTGTGTGTGTGTGTGTGTGTGTGTGTGTGCGTGCGTGTGTGCGCGTGCGCGCGTGTGTGTGTGTGTGTGTGAGAGAGAGAGAGAGAGTGTGAGTGTGTGCATACTCGGATGTGTCGCAGTGTTCCCACACCTTCTTAAGCATCAAATTCAAGGACTTCTCAAGGACCTCCCAGGCTCAATTCCCTCAAATTCAAGGACCCAACAACACGGCATAGTTTGAGACACGAATCAAGGTTAATTAATGTTACAACACTGAGGATTTTCATAATGAGGACCAGCAGGCTTTACAGACAAGGGCGTATTTTGGAAGTAAGGGGGACACAATATCCCAGCACACACCCTCCCCCCATTCCCCCCGGAAAAAAATGCGACCATTGGGGAATTGTTGGGGGGTGTGGGAAACCATCCACAATACATTAAGACACCAAATACCTTGAACACCATAGAGAAATTCACGCTGGGATTTGTTATCAAAGAGTTGCATTTCTCTGCGATTGGGTGGTGAGCAATTCTGTTCTGGAAATTGCTCAGAAAACCCCCTTATTGCCAAAATACATAGGAAAGCCATACATCCCCTGTATGCCCTACATCTCTAGTGTGTGGTATAGTTTCATGAGGCTGTGCTTATCCTAGAGGTCACGATAGCTAATTTAATACTTTTTCTTTATTATTATTTTTTGACATTTTTGCCTTTACTTAGATAGGACACTAGGCAGACAGGAAGGAGAGGGAGGATGACATGCGGCAAAGGACCTCGGGTCGGATTCGAACGCGTGCTACCAGGCGAGCCATGCTCATTTGATCGTGAGGTCAAGTTTCAAAAAATGGTCTCACTACAAAGAAATGGCTACTATGGGGACTAACATCATGACACATTACTACAATTGGGCTACTTTGATCCACAAGAGTCTCAGCTTTCCAGTCTCAAAATGTTGCCTCAATCTGGAGCATTATTTAGTCCCCTTACCGACAATGACAGGGTTGGTACCAATGGATGCCTCAGGTCGTCTAGTTTGATATGATACTCTTATCTTAAAGGAACACTCCGCCCATTTTCAACCAGCTTTGTATCATTAGAACATCAGTAGTATATCAGAAAACTGTAAACGGTTTTGAAGTCTGTCATTTAATTTGACAGTTATTGAGTGTTAAAGTGTGGACCAGTGACATCACTGGTCCACACTAACTCAAATGAATAACTCATTAACTCAAATCAACTCTCAAACTGTAAACAGTTTTGAAGTCATTCATCTAGTTTGACAGTTATTGAGAGTTGATTTGAGTTAATGAGTTATTAATTTGAGTTTGTGTGGACCAGTGATGTCACTGGTCCACACTTTAACACTCAATAACTGTCAAATTAAATGACAGACTTCAAAACCGTTTACCGTTTGCTGATATACTACTGATATTCTAATGATACAAAGCTGGTTGAAAATGGGCAGAGTGTTCCTTTAACTCTAGCTTTAGAAATGAGCCTGCTACAGCCATTCATGTCGGCCCACGTCCATGGTTTTTGCAGTGAAAAAGTGTGGGGAGGGGACAAAATCTGGATTTTAAAGAGTGGGGGAAATGTCTCCCCTGTCTCTATGGAAAATCCACCCTTGTTTACAGAAACTCACAGACAGCAATTCAAAAGAGAGAGAGGCTTGAATGTGTTAACACTTCTGCTGTTACATGTTAAGTAAAAAAACAACTTCAATTTCTATGCTCGCACAAAATATATAGCCTACAGTCAATGCAAGCACTTTCAATGACCCACGTCGATTTATGTCTATTTTCAAACAAAATGTCAAGGTCTTGATTGGTTGATTTCTCTCTTAAATTCACAAACTTTCAAGGATTTCAAGGACCCGTGGGAACCCTGTGTGTGTGTGTGTGTGTGTGTGTGTGTGTGTGTGTGTGTGTGTGTGTGTGTGTGTGTGTGTGTGTGTGTGTGTGTGTGAGTGTGTGCGTGTGCGTGTGCGTGTGCGTGTGCGCGTGTGCGTGTGCGTGCGTGTGCGTGTGTGTGTGTGATGGTGGTGGTCCGGATGACATGTGGGGCGGTCCGGGCCCGTCACTCAGGAGTGCCTCACAACAAAAGCAGCTGTGACTGAAAGCTTAGAAAGAAGGAACGGCTTGAGCACATCTTCCACCTCCATCAGCAGCTAATGTGACATGACCCTGTCCCACCTCCATCAGCAGTTAATATGACATGACCCTGTCCCACAAATAGTTATGATGACGGAGCTTAACTGCACTGCACCAAAACACCAGAGGGGGAAAGGGGGAGGCCTTTTCAAATCAGCTGGTGATGAAAACCCTCCTGACTCAAAGTACTTTTGAAAGCCAAGGCCAAGGGGTCTAAATACTGCTTCTAATATAATTAGAGCAGGTTCATGCGGGTCCCCGGGCCCCAGGCTCAGGGTCAGCCTCCCAGCACAGGGACCCAAACCTGTTGCTTGGCTGCCGAGGAGAGCCGATCGAGGCCCCTGCAGGTCCAGGCCTTCGCCTGTCCATTGAACCCACATGTGAGAGAGGGGGGGTGGGCTAATGAGCACCCACATGTGAGAGGGGGTGGGCTAATGAGAGGCATTATGGAGTTGGATGTCGTAAAAACGGAGGGGCGAGATGTGAAGCGATCCCAGCTCCGGAGGTTCCTCAGCATCAGGGCACCAGTGGCGGACCCTTGACCTTTGACCCTGCGGATTAGTCCAGGAGCCCGGGGATCAACACGGACACTAAGCAGGGGGGCCGCGCTGCTGTGGAGCAGCTCGGGGATTTGTGGGGGGGGGGGAAAGGGGGGGGGGGGGGCCCATGATTTGGGAAAGAGCCAAGCATTTCAAGGAGGTGACTGGGTTGTGAGAAACTTTAGAAACTCTCGCCAAGAAGATACAGCAAGTTCCCAACTCTACAGTAGTAGTGTATAGTTACCACTTTGCAGCATGTTGCACTTTTTCAACTCACCTCTCAAGTAAAGGCCCATCACTTCCTGCTTCAGCACTGTACCAGAGATTTTTATCCGCCATTTATTCTCCCATAGACATTTCGTAAAATGCTTATACAAATAGTTTTACTTGGTCAAACCAAACGGTTCAGCTATATTTAGAATGGGGAGAGACCATAGAACATTTCACTTGGACCAAAACTTAAAAAAACTACACAGAAAAAATATTTTCTTTAAATCCGCATTTTTTTTAACGTTTTTAGTCCCAATGAGTCCTCTATAAGTTTTTTGCTCTTTTTGCAACTGCTGCGCCAGTTGCTTAATGCACTTTTTATACTCTTTTTTTTAAGTTTTGTTGTGATGCTTTTAAATTTTATTCTCTTCTTTTATTCTTTTATTTTCCTGTCAACCCTTTTATGTGAAGCACTTTGAATTGCCTCTGTGTATGAAATGTGCTATACAAATAAACTTGACTTGACTTGACTTGACTTGACTTGACTTGACTAGTCAGAGTGAAATGTTATGTGGTCTCTCCTGTTTCTAAATATAGCTGAACCGTTTGGTTTGAGCAAGTAAAACTATTTTTATAAGCATTTTATAAAATGTCTTTAGGAAAATATGGCAGATGAAAATCTCTGGTACAGTGCTGAAGCAGGAAGTGACGTTCACTTTGGCTCTGTATAGCTCTAGAGAGCTAACTCAAAGAGGTGGGTAAAACTGCTTGCCTTTACTGTCCACTACGCCCCTGACTATAACTATAAAACAATTTAAATCATTCTAAATCAATAGAGTGAGTTCCCACAACAACGATAACTAACAACAAAAATACACAAAACTATAACTTTGAATCATCTCAGAATGATATTGTGGATGCAACAATAAAACATTTTCAACCAATTCAATCAAAGTTGTAAGAAAGAAGGGGGTGGAGATTTGCCGTCCACTTAGCTCACTGCAGTGAGGAACTATCACTGATATTGTAGTGTGAATGTTTCATCTACAACGTGTAGTCACACTTTGTAGTTATCATTGGTTGTCAGGTATACTTTATAGTTATCATTCATTCTCCGTGGGTTCTCCCTGAATACAGCTGTAAAATGCTTTGTGATGAGCACAGGGAGAAGAAAGGCTCTGGCAGAGCATGCACAGCTCTAAGCTGCAAGCGTGTCTGGCTGCTTCCAGGTCTTTGTTAGCATTAGGCTGAGCTCACATCCAGCTGCTGTATCCAGAAAGTCCTTGACCACCAGCTGAGCCGGAGGTATGTGAGAGGAGGAAGCACACAGCGAGGCTGGCAGGGCGAGAGCCGCGGCACGCACGCAGCATCAAGGGGAGACTAATAAGCGAATGGAGAGTTTGTGTGTGTGTGTGTGTGTGTGTGTGTGTGTGTGTGTGTGTGTGTGTGTAGGGGCTAATGACAGCAGAGGGGATGGATGGAAAAATATTACATTATTTGAACAATCCCTAATTGTTTTTGATATACTAGGATTCCTAGGGTGGAGACTCTGGAGATGATGCGCCCCTTGTCCTATTTCCCTACTTATAGAGAGCCAAAGTGAACCGTCACTTCCTGCTTTTCTCCCTGTACCAGCGTGTGAAAAATATGAATGGTTGTGATCGGAGAGATACAACGCTACTTTTTTATCCCGTTTGGATTGACCTATCGCTAAGTCCCGCACCGAACGCAGACGAGCAAATCACAGCGCGTGTAGCTCCACAATACACTCGGACAACCTGAGCCTGCTGGAGCTCCATAGAGAAGCATAGAGAAGCAGAAGAAATCAGGATTCTCCTCTGGTTTTATGGTGTTTCATACAGTTATAAGTAGAAAAAAATTGTCAAACAATGTGCATGGTGGTAAATGCGGTAAATGCAACATTACGAGGTATCCTGGGAGGCCAGGCAATGGATAATAAGAAACTAGTAGGCTAAACGTACCCACTCACATCCACAATGCTGCTGTTTTGGAAGTTAGATCTGCAATCTTGGTGACAGCGAGATGAGTCGTCTCCTTCATGATCTTCCATGATCCAAAGGTATCATGAAATCATCATGGTATTCAGTAAGTCGGCAAAAGAAAATGCTGAATTATGCGAGCTTCCAGCCATTACGTTATGCGCGTAATGGAGTTGGTTGAAGAGGAGGAGGTGCATTGATTGATGTGATTAAAACATCGCCAGACACAGGGCTGGTTCCAGAGCAAGATGACTAGGGGTGCATCCTAGATAGGAAGGAGTGCAGATGCCCGGCCGAAGGCCGGACATGTTATTTTACTAAAAATAATGCATTTGACCATCATTTCAAGTAGAATGATACCACCCAAGCAAGAATATTTCAAGTGTTTCAAGTGCTTTACTGAAATATTTGGACCATATAATGATAATACAATTATCTCAACCTTAAAAGGTTACATATAGGTGCCAAAAAGCCATAAAATCACATCAAAGAACAAAGAAAAACAACAACTATAATTCAAGTTTAAACAGTAAGTGTGCAGCTGTAGCATTTTTTTTTTTTTTTTACTTTTCAACTGAGCATGCAGACAATTAAAATAAGGGTGCAATGCATGCTTTTGTCTCGCTATGAAAAACATCAACACTATTAATTTAAAGTTTCTTGAATATACAGAGGTAGGCCTACATGAAATATATTGCCAGGCGCCACTCTTCAATTCGGCATCTATATAATCCACGGAAAGGTTACTCTAAGTGAATAAAATGTCAATTCTGGATGTCAGTCGCCTGTTATCCCGACTGGTTATCTCGCTGTCTTCCTTCGTTAAAAGTACATGTTTTTGAAGGGTGCAATGCATGCTTTTGTCTCGCTATGAAAAACATTGACACTATTAATTTAAAGTTTCTTGAATATACAGAGGTAGGCCTACATGAAATATATTGCCAGGCGCCACTCTTCAATTCGGCATCTATATAATCCACGGAAAGGTTACTCTAAGTGAATAAAATGTCAATTCTGGATGTCAGTCGCCTGTTATCCCGACTGGTTATCTCGCTGTCTTCCTTCGTTAAAAGTACATGTTTTTGAATGGAGTTTGGTTAAAGATTCGCTAAAGCCGTTTCCATGCACTTAATGGCATTTCTTTTTATCGATTGCTTTAAATGTTATACATCGCCCTCCATGGCATAGTGAAGTAGGCTACTTTATGATGGCTTCTAGACAATATCAGGCCTCAAAAAGTTGTTTAGAGCCTCTTGGGATATAACTTTGACAGTGACGGCTGCCATTTATTCTAGTGTGCCCTGTGTTTGTCTGAGTGAGCACGGGGGGTGGGGCTTAGCGATAGCTCAATTGTGCCACGGGGTACAACATGTTAAATTTTGTCAACAGTGGATGATACATCCAGAAGGAGGCACTGGTAATGCAACATAAAGGATGCCAACTGCCATAAAACACCACAGAAGAAGTAGAAGGAAGGATTTATGACATCAATGATGTCACAATGTCATGACATCTGCACTGATGATATCGCTTATAAATGTATAGAATCGGTGATGTCACCAGAGCACTCGATGATGATGTCATCAGTGATGTCACTCAAGCAATTGTGATGTCATCAGTGATTATGTCACCCGTGATGTCACTCGAGCAATTACTCTCTTATTATTACGTTCTTCAGTGGTGAGCAATGACTGTTGACATTCATGTCAATAGTAAATCACTGATGATGTCACAATGTCAGCAGTGACGTCACAATGTCCAGTGAACTGATGTCAACTGATGTCACTTATGCATAAATTGTGGTATCATCAAATAACTGCTTCCCACAACTGCTCTGTTGGATGACTCAGTCTTTAGAGAATGGCTGTTACAACCTTGCCCAGCTGCCTTGAGAAGCTGAAAGCTTACGTGAAGACGCCAAAAGGGTTTATACTCGCTGGAGAAATACTCATCAGCTTTATCATCATCTGCTATGCATTGTTCCGCGGCGGGTACTCTACGGTGGCTATCTGTGAGATGGTCTTCGCCATGGTCTTCTTCGGCATCTTCATGACAGAGATGGATAAGCAGATCCTTGTGGTCAACTGGGTCTGGAGCGATCTTTTCCGCGCCGGCATTGGTGCTGTCCTGTACCTCATCACCTCTGTGGTCACTGTGATCGAGAAGCCGGGCCCGGGCGTGCTGTTTGGTATGATGGCTGCTCTCCTGTTTGGCTACGATACCTACACCATCTTTCAGGAGGTCAAGAGCACCAGGTATCATCACACAGCAGCAGCTTTCACTTACGTCAGAGTTTAAACACTCAGGGGCACGTGTTCCCCTGTCAGGTCCACGGCAGAAGACCAAAAGAGACAAAGAAGTTCACGCAGGAGTTCATTGAGAAAAAGAAGAGTGATAGATCGGTTCCTTGGTTTGGACCAGTTTCAAGAATGATACATTGTTTCGTTTTTCAGCTGGTTCGGTTTGCGTATACTGCCCCCTTTGCCCCTTCATGCCGAAAGTGCCCTTTTGGTCCGTGGCTGTTAGCCTCACCCACTATTACATGCCATGCTGCACGCAGGCGCACATATAAACAGAGCATCTCCACCTGCTTTGGAGCTGACAGGCGCACATATAAACAGAGCATCTCCACCTGCTTTGGAGCTGATGTGCTGCGCGGCTCCAGGCTGATTGGCGTTGGCGTTCCCAGAGGTTGATCATGCTAACATCCCGTTTATGCGCTTGGCTCCCATTGGTTAAGCACTCCACTCACTGCCAGCCTCGGCCCTCCCAGTTCTAACCAGTGAAAGACTCCAACTCTAATCATCTGTCTGAAACAACCTATTGATCAAGGAGAAGAAAACCTGGTCGTATTTTAACCAGATCCCACTGCGCTGGACGGATACTCCATCTCAGTTTATTACTCTCTCTCTCTCTCTCTCTCTCTCTCTCTCTCTCTCTTGTCATCGCCCCCACCTCTCATGGTCTCTCTCTTCCCTTCTCCGGCCAAGCGAGCTGTTGGAGGAAACGGGGTGATGCATAACATGGGAGCTACTTTGAACTGAACAGCGTTAGCTCAGGTCGAGAGCAGCAGTCGACGCGGCTCAGGGGAAACAACGAGGGGAACAGAGGACGCTCAAACAACAGTGTCTGCCCATGTCACTTTGGTGGTTGGCAGGTGCCCACGGGCACAGCTTTGTCAGCACCCCCTGGTGGTTGGCAGGGGCACCACGGGCACAGCTTTTGTCAGCGCGCCCTCGCTCCTTCTTCTACTCCTCACTTAATGTTCACACACTGTATGCCATAATCAAAGGCTCACCCTGCGGAGGCAAAACAAACACCCAAATCTGCGGTGACGAGACAAAAGACGCCTCGTTATTTCAGCTTGGAATTTCATCTCACGTTCTCGTATGGATTTGAAAGGTCAATGTTTGCTCCTGCATATGGACGGTGTCCCGTCTGTTACAATTGCCTAATTGTAACACTAGTCAGTCTATTATCAAATGCAAATATGCAGAGCTTGTTTGCATGCTTCTTCCCAAAGAGCCGACCGGGGGAAAAGCTGTGTTTAGCCAACTAAACTAAAGGCTTTGATTGGGAGAGCAAATAAGGAGGCGCCACGATATTTTCCTTTTTCAAGCTAAATTGCAAACTGATCATTTAAAGTGTGCCTGATACAGTTCCGGTCCTTGACAAGTTAAATTGAATTAATTAGACCTGTAGTATCAATTATCAATAAATAAACGCATAACGTCAGTAAACCATTTGACCATTTTTGCCTGGAAGATGTGCAGGCTTTTGGTTCAAAGTCAAACACTGTGATTTATTATTTCAACACCAAGTGCCATCGTTTTAAATGATCTTAGATTATTGCTTGCATCATTGCTTCATCTGAATGCCGTTGATCTGACAGTTCACTGTTTCCTCGAGGCCTATTTGTGTGTGTGTGTGTGTGTGTGTGTGTGTGTGTGTGTGTGTGTGTGTGTGTGTGTGTTTGGGGATTGATTGGGGATTGATTAAATAGGAGCGAGTGAGAGCCACATCAAAGTGTCAAATTTCTGTATTTTCATTCAGCTTTTTGTAGAAAGGAATATAGTGGAAACGAGGGATGAAGTGAAAGAGAGAGAGAGAGGCAGGAGAAGAAGAAGGGTGATGGAGGTGGAGGTCATCTCATCTCTCATGTAATCGCCTGAAAAACACAAGAAAGTGACGGGAGAGAGAGAGAGAGAGAGAGAGAGAGAGAGAGAGAGAGAGAGAGAGAGAGAGAGAGAGCCGTAGCAGGAAATGATGACATGCGATAAACAGGCTCGGCCCCAGCCTCCATTACCCGTCATTACGCCGCGCGCCGTGGGACAGGACGCCGTTTTCAAACGCTGGACATCTGCCGAGAATAAGTGGCCCGGAATTATTACAGACATCTCATAAATAGATGTGTCATATCTGTCCAATCAGCGTCTGGGGGGACTTGGTGAATTGCCTGTCTCTGGTCTCCTGCAGCAATGGCCTCTTCATATGCTCATTGTGCTCCTTCTGATCAGGAACGAAATGGTTTCTATTTATTTTCATTGTAGAATGATATTTTGTGTGAAATATAGCATAATGTGTGTTGCATTTAGGACAAAAACACTAGGATATACTCACCTGCGTAATATGATGGAATCAAGAAATCCGATGAAATATTTCCCAGATTTAATTTATAAATATATATATACAGTATATATATATATATATATATATATATATATATATATATATATATATATATATATATATATATATATATATATATATATGCTATATATATAATTTTTATATATATAAATTGTGCCATGGTCTACTCAGCCTCATGCCAGTTGAAACACAGGTGAAGCGTGTCCATATAACACACAGCACCACTCCATGGCAG
>NC_139627.1:48135668-48158168 GCF_964638095.1 Poromitra crassiceps | reverse complement strand
CATACCATTTTGTCACTTTGTAATTTGTGAAGTCAAGTTTTGACGTAAAAAATGTATGATCGTGTTAATTGCTGGTGCAACAAAGCTACACAAATATGCTGTTTTGCAGTAAGTGAGATTATTGGGGTTTTGATTATTTAAAAAAAAGTACAACTTATATTTTTAAATGTTCAATAGGTGCACCTATGCATAGTATTCCCATGATGTCACAAGCATTTTCCCACCAATATGGCGCTACAATACACACAGCTCATTGGCTGTTTGTGTGGTGATAGAATAGAATACTATCCATTGGAAATTAGTACAATGGACCCATTTCACAGCAACCGTTTTGAGGTGGTAAAAGCAGGAAGTAAAGCAGCTGTAACCAATAATGATGCTTCCATTCTGTTTAGGTGTTCCAGCACCAGGTGCCCTCATTAATGATTACACCTGCGTTACTTCCTGCTTTACCACCTCAAAACGGTTGCTGTGAAATGAGCCTATTAAAAGGCGAAAATTCATCTCCTTTGTAACTTTACCCTTTTCACTTTTGAATAGGGCTTGATTGGATGATGTATTCACCTTATGTAGCCCCGCCCACTTGTGTTACAACTTCCTGTTCCAAACTGTTTAACCCCTGCATGCTCAAACCAGAGATCATCTCTGGCCAAAGCTAGTGACTCACTGGAAGCAGGCTGCGGGGGATAAGCTCTGCCACAGGAAGTGTAAACACAACCTACACTTCCTGTTAGTCTCTCAAGCCAGACTGTGTCTTCTACATAAGGTGAATTAGAGCTGGTAATTCAAAAACATCTGGCATGGTAATTACGCTTTACGTTTGGCTTCATCCACTATGTTTATTAAAGATGGCATTGAGTTTAGTGATCGTAACAGTGATGGTGCTGATGAGAATTATGATTTGCATATTGTTTTTCTCCCACTGCAGCCTTTTATGTTTGTTAATAGCGATTAGCCTATGTATTTTGTGGGCGGAGTCGAACTAGTTGCAGCTAAAGTGACAGCTAGCGGTTCAGCTGTCGTAGAAATATGGAAGATCCGGATGCGTTCTCCACGTATTTTAAAGCTTTGCCAGCAACAGACAGGTTACCTTACACAAATAAGCTAACTACTTTTTTTTAAATAGTGATGTTGATCCCATGTATGAATTCCATTCCAAAGCCTTTGCCTTTCCATCAAATCAAATGGCGTCTCATTTCCATTTTGACTTCCCTCTCTCCTCCTTCACAGAGAATGTGTCTCCTTTTCCATGTTGATCATTCCCTTTCTCACCTTTTACTTACCTTGCAGTTCAATTAGAACC
Source organism: Poromitra crassiceps (assembly GCF_964638095.1). Taxonomy (NCBI): domain Eukaryota; kingdom Metazoa; phylum Chordata; class Actinopteri; order Beryciformes; family Melamphaidae; genus Poromitra; species Poromitra crassiceps. The sequence goes on along the minus strand of NC_139627.1, from coordinate 48,156,865 downwards.
TCCTCAGTCTGCCTCCTCCGCTGCCTCTCCTTCCTTCTCTCTCTCCCTGCTCCAGTGATGTGTGCAATGGGATATACAATCCCCATCCCAACTTGGACAAGCAGCATTCCTTCTGTCCCTGTGGTCCACCTCTGGTCCTGTGGTCCACCTCTGGGGGACGTTTGAGCCTGGTCAGCCTTATCCCGCAGACTGGCTTCACTTCAACCTGTATCATAACACTCCTCTCTCTTTACACCCTCTTTACGCCCACATCCTTTCTCATCTGCTGCAGTGAAGCATCAGGGGTGAGGGGAAACTTCCAGGAATGTGTAGTCCGCCCCTGTGGGTGTGATGTACTGCTTAATTGATTGACTTGATGCTTGAAGAGAAGACCTGAGGCTTGACTTGACTTGGGTTCTGTTGACTAATGGGACTTGATTTTGACATGTACTTTGATGACTTGAAAAGGTTTCTTAAGTCTTGAATTGAGAACTTGTGCGTACGTTTGTGCGTGCGTGCGTGCGTGTGTGTGTGTGTGTGTGTGTGTGTGTGTACATGACTTGGATTGAAACTGATCAATTAATCAATCAATCAATTTTATATCAATATTGCAACCACATTGTTTTTTAAACCACGACATTTTAGCTCCTTAAACCATAACACTTGTTTTTATTATTATTTTTAAATGACTGGACTTTTTAAATAGGCACTACATTTTATAAACACTGCTTTGTCTGATGTCTGTTTTTATTGTATGTATTAATGTGACCTATGTGTGTTTCTAATGTGGAAATGTATTCTTGAGCTGCACTTTATGGAGCCTGTCAAAGGAGAATTTCTGTCACTGTGTGACAGACAATAAAGCTATCTTGAATCTTGAATATATCGCCAAATCAGAGTTATCAAAGAGTTATCTCAGGGTGATTAGATTTGTGGGCTAACACGTTAGCCTGTGTTAGCCGTCTTCTTCGTTGGTGTATTTACTGGCTGAAGCTCTGAGGGGCAGGTGCCAGAACGTCATATCTGCCAGATATTTCGTGAAATCTCTACCCATGAGGAGCAGAAGACTGCAGGCATAACATTGGAATGGCTGCACGCAGGCTGGGCTAATTTTTTAAGTTAGGTTACAGACTCGTTGGTAATAAAAAACACTTTGTGCACATTTATTTCTTCCCAAATCTTACGGAATGGACCTTTAACAGCGCACTTATGTTTCCCTCTCGCAGATAGAATTATAGAAAGTCTCGCCACTTGAGACGCAGCTATAGTGTTTGCAGTAACACAAGTGTTCACTTGAGGCCGTAGTGAGTAGGCCTACTTATACCGCCATCCATTTTACATGCCATGAATTTCACATTTAAAAAACAATTCCCATCGCTCCCCACCACCCCTAGTTCCCCTCTTCCATTCTCCTCGCTCTCCTCTCTTCCTCTCATCTCCACCTTTCTTCCTTTGGGGAAATCTCAGTCACTCCATCTATCCATCACGCTGACCAGTGTCACCGTGTCTCCCCCTGCGTAAGCAATAACAGCGCTAACGGCGCTAACACTCGCCAACCAAAGCCCCGCGCTCGTTCAATCACCCCGATACGGATCTGCTTAAAACACCAGCCGTCCAGTGCTCAGCCACATCCATCAGCGCCAGCTTAAGATCAGTGGCAAGTACGGCGCTGATAAGACGTTCTCTGTGGTCAGGGGCCTCTGATGAGGAGCAGAGAAACAGCTGGCTGGATGGCTATCTGGAGCGAAAGTTCAAAAAGAGAAAAAAAAAAATAAGAAGAAAAATAACCCGTGGCAAATGATGAGAACCGTTGATGCTTGTGGTTGCATGCTTGTTTTGGCTGGTGTGGGAGCTGAGCGGAAGGTTCCACGTGACGTGATGGAGGCCGCGGTGGGTTTTGTCGCAGATTGCACAATGTCTCTTGATTGGTTAGTGGACTGAGAGCTAAATTGGATGTGTGCCCTTGTTGCCTGCTGCTGTCTGTGTCTTCTGTGTGCTCTTATTCCCCATGACCATGAGAGTGAACCAGTCACAAGTGTGTTAGCAGCATTAGCATGACCATGACAAGTGAGGGATGGATGGGCTCTCACCTTCAGGACGCCTTGCTTCGGGCCACACTGCTCCCTGGGTTGATTGAGCATCAATGGGTGTCATCCACGCCGTGGAGCCGCGCCCCATCCGGACCCTCCTTGGTGCAGTCCTCTCGGCAGGCAGCATAGAGACACGTGTCATCATTCAGAAACCATGGCCAAAATGGGGGGAAACAAAAACGCCCCCCCCCCCCAAATCCTGGCGTTCTCCTATGTATGTGTTGCACACAAAGATCATATATATACGGAAGATGAACGCTCCAACTTACTTCCTTGACAGCTAGATCCACATTTTTCTTCTCGCCAATTCTCAATGGCTTCCTTGTTTTGCTCGGGAGTACAAAAAAACTTGAATTGGTGATTTTTTTACATTTGTTGTCTGCGCAGCCCACCACATAACATCAGCTTTTAGCTATGTTTAATTCAAGGAAAATGACACTGGTGTTTGGAACTGAATGGAGAGCTTTCCCCCATGATGGGCGTGGCCTATTTCATGCAGTGGTTGCTCTATAGCCAGCTGGCCAGCTGTATCTTTTTTTGTGTGGTGCATTCCTCCACCATGAGCACGGTGGTTGCGTGACGAGACTACAGACGTACACACATAACATGCGTGGTAGTTGCGTGACGAGACTACAGACGTACACACATAACATGCGGGGTAGTTGCGTGACTAGACTACAGACGTACACACATAACATGCGTGGGTTCGGTTCACGCTAAAAAGGCAATAGTTCATCATTAGGGCATTATCCTCCTTTCAGCGGCGCTCCCGCCAAACATTTTTGCACACCTCACTGTCCCATAAAAAAATGACATCCAAACACTTCCTACTTCCTGGCGAAATTATGTAGCTGGCCTGCCCTCTAACATATATACAATTGAGCATGTAGGCAATGTTTGTTTGTTTGTTTGTTTGTTTGTTTGCTTCATGTTCTGTGTTCGGCCACAGCTATGCCATTTTATGTGCGATCGGGCTGCCCTAATTGCCCTAAGGCTGATAGCATTCGTCATTTTCCCCCTTGTCAAATCTGTGATTGGATTAACAGTAGATTACTTTGAGGAAGTTGTGTCCGGTGATACAATAACCCCTTTCAGCATCAGAAATAAATAAATAAATAAATGAATAGGTAATGATGGTTCATTTGCAGAAACAGTTAAATGCCATTCTTAAAATAAATAAACACCTGTTCGATATTCCCTTGAGTGCACATTAAAAAATAACATTTGGGTGATTTACTGTATGTGAAAATTATGAGGTGAAAATGTTTTGATTATGATCGATAATACAAATATGTGTCGGGTTCTCCACACCCGCAAACTGTATAAAGGGAGTGAGAGAGGTAATTGGTTTGATTAATGTAATGGCCAGTCTGGGCTTTAACATAAATCGGACCAATCAGTGTGGGCTGCATAATACTTGTTTTAAGCACGCCCATTATATCCTTTTGCGCAGTTGAGCTGATGGGGACTGGGACTGGCTTGCTGGTAGCTGAGCTGCTGGTCAGACATATATATATAATATAATTTCAACCTCGCCTCTATGGTTTAGCTCTGATATAGACCACGATTAGACCACAATTTTGGGTCTACGTTTAGCCGAGTTTTAGACCATGTTTTTACGACTTCAAAAGATATTTTAAAATGCATACAAACCTGTAAATGTGTAACAAAAGCACTGTATACCCCCGTGTTTACACTATAACTTTTTATTTTTGGTCATACACGGATTCCCAACTGAGCAGACGTATTTAGACCTCATTTCAACCTTGCTTCAACCTTGATTTTGGGTCTACGTTTAGCAGAGTTTTAGACTATATTATGTTTTAAATTCAATATAGTTAAAATGCATCAAACCTGTAAATGTTTAAAGTGCTTCACACCCGTGTTTAATATTTTTTGTCATATGATTATGTCACTGCAACACAGAAAGCACCGATTAAGCTAGCCCAGAATATCACCCTATTTCAATCACAGAGAAAAATACTTTGTCACTGAAATCTCCAAAAGGATAACAAAATGGTTGAGAGCTCAAATCACTTTTTTAATCCATTCTTATCCAAATTCTGAAGCACCTAACAGGAAATGCATGTCTTTGTTGTTGTTGAATATTTGGACACTATATTTGGTTGTGAAATTGTTGTTATCGATGGTCACACTGTGATGTCCACTCCACAAAGACTTTACTTGACGCCCATTTTTTCAATAAAAACACGTTCATGCCATAACTTTACATAATATATATTTGTGTCTCATCATTTAGCCTGTGTTGTGGTGTGCAGGAGCGGCGGGTAAAAGTTATAAAACTAAGCCTGCCCTGAACAAACACATACTGTAGTTCATGTTGTGAACATGATAAATCAGTTCAAGGTGTATTCCAGTGAACAGATAAAGAGTTGCACGGGTTAATGAGTTGCGCTGCCACGCCAGTGATCCGGGTTCAAATCCAGGTTGGGGCAGCATTTTACTTTTACATATAGATGTTTATCAAATGTCTAATAAACGTTTATGTGTAGACTTTGAATAGACGTTGAAATGATGTCTACGCTAATACTAGACATCTACTAAACTTTAACTTTTAAACCTCCAATAGCCTTAATCTAGACTAGACGTCTAGATACAAATAGACGTTGAATAGATGTTTTATAAACGTCTTTTATAAAACGTGAAATTGCTGTTGAATGGTGTTAGCTGGTGCTGGGGACTGGTCTGTTGGTAGTAGATGAGCTGTTGCTACTGGGGACTGGTCTGTTGGTAGTAGATGAGCTGTTGCTAGGCTGATTGTGCATCTTTTCGAGGGTCATGAGAGTCAAGCTGCCGATCATCACAATGAAGCCGCAGATGAGGAAGATGGTGGCCATGATCTTTTGCACAGACTTCATGGACTCCTTCTTGACCAGTTTGAGGTATAAAGCCGAGGGCATGATGAAGATGAGCATGGCGGAGCAGGAGGCACCGATGAATCCAAAGATGTCTCTGATATCGCGAACTGTGATCACCAAAATGTTGGCGATGCCTAGCAGAACCACGGTGATGGCGAAGTGCTGGACCCAGCTGAAGCTGTTGGAGCCGCACAGGAACTGGTTGAGCGAGGCACGGATGGGGAACAGCACCACGGGCACAGTGAGGGTGACGGCAGCCAGCACAGCCATGCGCACCAGCAGCAGCACCAGATCCGAGTCCTTGGAGTAAGTCTTGAGCAGCTCATCAGACACATGTACATAGAACGTTAAGTATCCAAAGAGAGCAGCCAGCAGGTACATGATGAACACGCTCAGGAAGGAGACGTTGGCCACGCTCTGCATCTTCTTACGGGAACGGTCTCTCAGCTCCACGTACAAGGGCAGGATGTTGGGGTGGCAGAGGAAGGCAAAGGTCATGATGGGAATGGCATACGCGGTCTGAGCATTGAAGACAAAGTATTTGGGCGTGCAGATGTCGTCGCGTGCCGATGTCGTCGAGTTATCTGTCCTCTGTCCCGGCAGAGGACACGGTATCTCGAACTTCTTGTATATCACCACGATCACGAAAAACACCTCGCAGAGCAGGGAAAAGCCACTCGTGTACCCCATGTAACCTAGGTTCCCGAGGAGTGAGATCGGCAGGATAATGATGACAGACACAAGACAGACCAGATAAACTCCTTCAGTGTACCATTCTCTGTGGCTTTCTGGATAAATGGCCTGAATGACCAAGGGCAGCTCATATTTGATGATGAAGAGGTAGGTTGACATGTTGCCGATGTTCTGCATGGTGATGGTGCAGGTGGTGATGAATTTCCCCAGCATCCCGAAGCCTTTGTAACCCAGCTGCTCGTAAACTAGTGACCTCGCTTCATTGGCCGTCTTCAGCAGCAGGTGGACAGAGTATGAGGAGAAGATGGTGACGACTACGAGGAGAATCACGAACAGGCCGATGCCGGTGTGGGCCATGGCATACGACAGACCCAGGATCCCGCTGCCCATGATGGTGTTGCTGAGGTTGAAGACGGTTATGCCGAAGGGGGCATTGCCCGGGGGATTGCCCGTCTCATAATTCTTGCTCAGTTGGTTTTCAGAGAGGAAGTTCTGGCTCTCTGCCTCCCCCTGGTGATATTGCATCTCAGACCTCTTGCTCAGTTGGTATTCAGAGAGGGCGTTCTGGCTCTCTGCCTCCCCCTGGTGGTCGGGGTATAAGCTGCTTTCCGTGCGGTTCTTGAGAAAGTCCTGGTAGCTGTACGAGCTGATGCTGTATTTATCGAGAGAGATGTATTCGGCGCTGTTGGAGCTGAGGCTGCCGTCTTCACTCATGTTAGTTTTAGCACTTGGTGGTTTCATGCTACAGATTTATAAGCACAGCTGGGAAGAATGTATGACTGATGATGTCACTGATGGTGATGTTATCAGTCAGTGATTTAATCAGTGATGTCACTCTCGCAATTGTGATGTCACTGATGATGTCAAGTGCCTATTGTGCACCATCAGCGTAATTTAATCAGTGATCCTCAAGTTGCCAATGATGTCACACCGATGACATCACTAATGACATCATCACTGATGAAGTGCAATTGCTCGAGTGACATCACTGATGACATCACTCACTGATAACATAATCACTGATGACCCACTGAAATGTCATAGGCATTGTGACATCAGTGATTTCATAATCGTTCCCTGCAGAGGCATTTTTAGAAAGAAAGTGGCCAGCTAGGTCACTGATGTCACACTGATGACACATGAGAAAATACATTAAAACAACTCGCACACTGCAAGGGCTCCAGTGAATCATTTGTATTGCACCGTTGGTAACGTTTCAAGCAGACTGCTCTTCATCAGACCAAGTCTGCTCGAAACGTTACCAACGGTGCAGTAAAAATAATTCACTGGAGCCCTTGCAGTGTGCGAGCTGTTTTATTTATCTTCTCACTGTTCCAGCCTCTCTCCAGCTCTGCACCTGCCGGATTCGACCTGGATGTGTGTGTTTTTAACTTTTCACACTGATGACACATCCTGGTTTTAAAAGTCAAGGCTCTTCGCCGAAACGCGTAAGCGTTTTGTTTTTGTGATGTGAGCCAAATAAATCAGGTGAAATGTGAGTATTTTGTCCTCCTTGACTTTGAAGACTGGGATGTGCCCTTTCATCTTTTTTGAACATGTTTTGGATTTTGGGTTTAGCACTCCACTGAGAGTCATAGACATTGTGACATCATCAGTGAGGTCATAAATCCTTCCCTGCTGAGTGAGGTCTTAAATTGGACGACTCTTGCTCATGCCTGCGCAACAACATACTGTAGACTCTACAGTACAATAAGAGCTTCTTATGCTTATTATTATGGTTGCCTCTGCCATGACTGTACTGTATGTTTTCAGTGCCCTTTAGAAGGATCGCGGAAATACTACTGGGCCGATTTTCATGAAACTTTATGGAAGGGTGGTGTAGGATGGGCCAAGGAAGAAGCCCTTAAAGTTTGGAGCAGACCGTCCACTGGCAAAGAGCTCAAACTCCTCATCATCTCCAAATATCACCGCTGTGATTTCCCTCCATAATCCACCTCTTCCTCCAAATGTGCATAGAAGACTGGACTACTGGCATGCACTCTCTGGTCCAGGAGTTGTTAGTGATATGGATAGGTCTTTCTCATTTGGGAGAGGTCAGTGTTGAAAAGTTTGTACCATTTGGAGAGTATTTAGGTGTTCTGGGTTTGATTATTCTGCTGTGTGGATGGTTGCAGGTTGCCTTGTTTTAGGTTGATCTTCTGTGTTATGGCTGATTGGGGTTGTAGGTGTGTGTGTGTGTGTGTGTGTGTGTGTGTGTGTGTGTGTGTATGTGTGCGTGCGTGCGTGCATGCGTGCGTGCGTGCGTGTATGGGGGGTGGTTTGTGCCATTGACATGCATGCGCGCGCGTACGATGTGTCTGTGTGTCGTGTGTTTGGATTATGGCATGACACACAGATACATCATGCGTGCGCAGTCAATGGCACAAACCACCCCCCATATGCGTGCGTGCGTGCGTGCGTGCGTGCGTGTGTGCGTGCGTGCGTGCGTGCGTGCGTGCGTACGTGTGTGTGTGTGTGTGTGTGTGTGCGTGCATGCGTGCGTGCGTGCGTGCGTGTGTGTGTGAGAGAGAGAGAGAGAGAGAGAGAGAGAGAGGTGTACCTGTAGTGTACGCCGGAATATCAATGCCAGCTAAACCCACAGCGCTGAGAAAACCAGAGAAAGCTCAAGGACAGGTAGTCCAGCATAATGGAGTGTGTGGCTGTGTGTGAACCCAGCCTCCGCAGATGGTGGGGGGTCAGGGGAGCGAGGGCCTCTACTGGGACGTGAAGCCGGGGCCTTGATTAAGCACCGGCCCCCGGTGCAGGGGCGCCGCAGAGGGGCCACATCAAGCGGGAGCCGGGCGCCTGCTGCGGTTCTGCCCCGCGGCCTCTCTGCGCTCCCCTCTGGAGGTTTTTCTGTGTGAGCAGAACGAGCCTGGGAGAGCGCAGGAGAGAGAGAGAGAGAGAGGGGCAGCGGAGGAAATGGTTTTTGAGATAGTAACCCCTAAAAATAACTTCGAACCAAACACAAAGTTGGTGTTTTGTTCTTATCGGGAAAGACTCACAAAGAGATGCTACTACGGAGGATAGCGAACAAGAATGTTGGCCTTTTACATGTGTAACAACCATGGCAACAACACAACTTGGTTAATTTTGTTTTAGTCAACTAAAGCAATTTGGTTAAGGTTAGGGCTATGGTTTGGGTTCAAACTGAAAACAGACACGACGCGACGTGCCTCGCTCGGGATGCTCCGCCAATCCCCTTCACCCTCAGGTGCCGTGAACGTAGTTCCACATGACGACACACATATGAGCCAGTCGCTATAGACTCTATGACGTGTGTCACGTTAATAGTCACATATCTAGAAATGTGACATGCAACATAATGTTGGTTCAGAAATGTTCAAATTTTACGACTGGGCTGTTAAAGAAATGGAAGCTGAAAACTGAGCACAGATGAAGAGGGAATGATTAAAATGAATACAAATAAATGTTCACTAACTATGACCAAGCCACAAATAACTGATAGTTTGTTAGGGAGAATGGGGATGAAGGGATGGGGGAAGGGATGGGGGGAGGGGTTGATGGGATGAGGGGATGGGATGAGGGATGAAGGGATGAGGGATGAAGGGATGAGGGATAAGGGGGTGAGGGATGAGGGAAGGGATGGGGGGAGGGGGTGATGGGATGAGGGGATGGGATGAGGGATGAAGGGATGAAGGGATGAGGGATGAAGGGATGAGGGGGTGAGCGGATGAGGAATGAATGGATGACTTGGAGGAAGTATGAGTAGATGTCTCGAGGAACCAGGGAGTGAGACTCTGGATGGGGGAACTGCCTCGGCGATGGAATCTTCATGGTCTTGATGGCTCCATCTTATCCCTGGTGGTTCCTAGGCTGAGATAGAAGATTAAGGGGTTGGGTGGGAGGGATGAGTTTGGTCTTGAGACGAGAGAAAGGATCTTGGTTTGGGGCGTATATATAGGTGGAGCGAATGATTGAATCCGGGCGGAGCAAGGGATTGCCTGATTGAATGATTGACTGAGTGGTTAGTTGTGGCATGGCCTTGTTCCCGAACTTTAGTTATAATGTTATTATAACTTCATTTCACTAACTATGACCAAGCCACAAATAACTGATAGTTTGTTAGGGAGAATGGGGATGAAGGGATGGGGGAAGGGATGGGGGGAGGGGTTGATGGGATGAGGGGATGGGATGAGGGATGAAGGGATGAGGGATGAAGGGATGAGGGATAAGGGGGTGAGGGATGAGGGAAGGGATGGGGGGAGGGGGTGATGGGATGAGGGGATGGGATGAGGGATGAAGGGATGAAGGGATGAGGGATGAAGGGATGAGGGGGTGAGCGGATGAGGAATGAATGGATGACTTGGAGGAAGTATGAGTAGATGTCTCGAGGAACCAGGGAGTGAGACTCTGGATGGGGGAACTGCCTCGGCGATGGAATCTTCATGGTCTTGATGGCTCCATCTTATCCCCAAAAGAACTTCATTGGCTGAGATGAGCATGGGCATTACGGACGTCACTGAGGTTGCTATGGATGTAGCTGTGGTAGGCTTGGGATGACCAACGGCCTAGGACTTTGATGGTGTGATCAGGGATACCTTGCCTGGAGGCTGAAGATGCAGCTCCGATGCGGAAAGAGTGGCCAGAATATAATTCAGGCGATATTCCTGATTTTGAGAGGACTTACGGGAAGATGGGATGTGAGGTTCCGAGTCGATCGGATTTTGAGTTTGTAGATGATGTCGGAAGTATGAATTGTAAGGTCGGAAAGACTTGCATGTCGAGGTGGATTGGAGATGGACGTGGTTGAGTTGAATTCTGAACGTCTGAAGAAACGTGGATCTGAGGGTTGCGTTGGAGACGGGGATGAGTACCCTGTGCGGAGGGTGTTGATGTTAAGTGTTGAAGTTAATCGTGGCTCTGCCTTTCCGCAGGCTGATGAGGGAAAGGGAGATGGCAGGACGTAGGCGCCAGTGAGTAGTTGACAGGGGAATTGATGCTATTGAAGTAGATGTGGATCACGAAAGTTCTGATGTGAAGAGAGGAATGGGCGTAGGTGATGAAGTTCAGATGGTGAAGACGTCCGATAAAGGAAACGATAAGTTGTAACGTGTGAGGACGGACTTGAAGCAAGTCCATCCTGTGGGGTATGATGACGATGTTCTGGGAGCTAGGTTGTTGAGGATGGCTTGTCAGGATGCTGAGGTCAGGTGCTGCAGCTGCGAGTTTTAGTTGAAGATGGGGGCTAAATTGGAACTGGAATTAGTCGGAGACTGAAGTAGAGTTTGAATTTCTGGAATGAGACACTGGTCGGAGAATCAGTGATGGAGTTTTGTAACTGGAAATGTGAGCGGTACGGATGATGAATTGATGCTGGGCTGAGATCGGGATAAGGTAATGTGTGATTTGCAAGATGATGATGTTGACTACTGCTGTGTTGTCTATGTAGATGACCACTTGTGCCCCCAAAGAAGTGCTGCAACCAAGATGGGATCCAACTTGTGGATAGCGGCTGAGGGGGAGAGTAGAGCGAACTCAGGTGGCCAGTCGGATGCGCTCCACCTCCCTCCGTGGTAGCCGGCGAATCCGATGTATGGTTTTGCATCGGTGAACAGCTGGATGTCCAGGTTGCGTGAGATCATCGTAGAAAACGATGTGCCGTTCCAGGAGGGGCAGTATTGCTATTGCCATGTCTCCGTTTTACAAGCGTTGTCTATGGCAAATTGGCAATGTGGTCAGATGTCGTCGTGGATGAAGATCGCATCCTGGGAGGGAGCCCGCTGGGCTCGGTGTCCCAGGATAACGGACGATCTCCATCCACCCGCGGCGAGCTTCAACGCAGCAGCAGATGGCTCGTCAGATGTCGTCGAGGTCGTCGTGGATGAAGATCGCATCCTGGGAGGGAGCCCGCTGGGCTCGGTGTCCCAGGATAACGGACGATCTCCATCCACCCCCAACAAGCTTCAACACAGCGGGAGATGGGCTGGTCAGATGTCGTCGCAGATGTAGCTGTGATATGCTGAAGCGGCTATGTACAGGAGGTGGGAGAGGGAGGATCATCCTTGGGGAATGATGGGGATGGCGTAGACGAGGTGTCTGAGCAGGGCGAGGAGTTGGCATTTGGTACATGTAGCAGCAAGGAGGTAGCTGACTGAAGGTTCTGAGATGACCTGGATGCCTGGCTGGAAATCGTGAGAGAAACTGAAAATGAGGAAGTTTGACGAATTTAGGGTCTGGGTGTTGTTAAAAGGCATTGTATAAGGTGTTGATGTTGATTGGTGTGCAGGGATGCTTGGCATTCATGCTGAATGTTTGGTAAGGTAGTAAGGGTAGGTGTCCGTTCTCTGGAGCGGGTGGGGTGAGGGTGTTTTGAGTAGGATGGGTCCAATGTTGCTTTGTAATTCTCTGGAAGCATGATGGTGGAATGTGGAGGGTTGGAGTAGTTCAGCGAGGGCCATGTAGTTACCAGTTATTATCTGCTACCTGAGGGTGGATGAGACTGGAATTGGGCGTGGTGCTGTGGGTTGAACTGGAGGTTGAGCGGTGGTAAGGGTGAATAGGCTGGCTGCAGGTGGGGCTGAAGAGAATGCTGGGAAGCTGGCTGTAGGTGGCGCTGTGGAGAATGCTGGAAAGCTGGCTGATGGTGGAATTGTTGCAAAACCGGTTGCAGGTGGTGCTGTGGTTGAGGGTGCAGAGCTAAACAGAATTAAATACATTTGGGTGATGGGGAAGGGGAGGGGGGAGGGTTTGGGGGAGGGAGGGGAAAAAGGACAGGTTAGTAGGAAATGAGTTGATCGGAGCAACTGTTATGGAGGCTGAAGGAACCGCAGTAGCCGGTGGGTTGATGTTAACACTGGCAGAAGGAAGGGAAGAAGAAAGGATGTTGGGATGAGGGGGTGCATGTGCATGGGGTGATAGTGCAGCCTGCGGACATAGGACATAGGGATGAGAGAATTGAAGCAATGAGGTTAGACAAAGCAGAAACAGAGGGAGCAGGCACGGGGGGGGGGGCATTCTCGCCCTCCTGACTGAGGCTGCCAGAATGGCTGCAGGAATGGCTGCCGTCTGCGACGCTGGACTGGCATGGGACTTGGAAAGAGTGGAAAACATGAAGATGGACTGTGTGCAACTGTGTACAACTGTGAAACGTGTATTCATGGAATGTAAATGTTACGCACGAGAAAGAAAAAGGCTGTATGCTGCTGTATAGGACGAGTCAACGTGACTTCATTTGCCACCCATAGTTAATAGTATGAGCTGTGCCAACAACGTTAACATCCCGAAACTATACATCACATCGCTTATATTTTGATATTCTGAGTGAGAGCAGAACTAGCCCGAGAGTCTGATGTATAATATATACGTGTCGTGTCAAAATTGTGTGAACTGTCTCAGTTCTCCAAATGCAAACGGAGTCAAGCCAGCTAGAGCAGACACTCACACCTCGCACCACTTGGGCTCCATAGGGTTCGAACGCCGCTGCCACCCAGTGAGCGGCCCGTTCATCAAAATGCCGCTCGGCTGATCCCTCACACTAAGCCTGGGCACAAAGACTAACAATGAAGAGCCTGCTGAATCCACTGAGAATCAGTGTTGGGCAAGTTATTCTTCCTATTGTTATTGTCATCTATAATGGTTGGTTATTTGCATAAGACAACGGTTTGATTAGGAAATTATTGTATAAACTATGTGCTTTGATTTAATAAAATGCAACTCAATTTGTAACTTGAGTTACTGATGAAGTAACTGGTATATATTACTGAAATCCTATAAGTAATAAGTTACATTACTGAGTTACTGCTAAAATAATATATTACGTGTAATATGTTACTTTGTAATGAGTTAACCCCAACGCTGCTGGGAATCATGCAAGGACTGTGCTGGCAGTTCTTGAATTCACACCATAAAACACCATAAACAGTAATATTTCCGACCAGTGAGAGGCAGCAGTGTGCCGTAAGGCATCAAGTCTGCCGGAAAACTATAATAATAATAAGAAGAAGAAGCTGCACCGCGCTGCAGCGTCGGTCAGCGTGATGACGTCATCCGGGATCGCCGTGGTGTTGCCGGAAGCGCCCGGTGGCTTTGGGTGCTGGATGATGACGTTGTTGATTGATGAAGTTTGGTTAGCAACCAAACTTTTTGCAGTGATCACTGCGATGAAATGGTACCTTGTTTTTACGGATGGCAGTTGTCCCGTTGTTGACGTTTGTCGTCGGCATGATGTGTGTGTGTGGATTGAGATGAGACTGGATTACCGTGAGTTTGGCCGCGTCGGCTAAACGGCGATGATTGCCTTGTGTGGCTACTAGATGGCTAGTAGTAGCGTTGGCACTGCTGTAGGTTTGAGCCATGGTTTGGGCATACCGTTGGGAAGGCTTGTGAATCTCCGAGCGAAGACGAGGCGGCAGGTCGGAACGACGGACCAGAGGCTCGTCGGCAGCATTGCATTTGCAAGTGAGATGAAAACTGTGTGGGTCCTCGCCGACGCCAAGCAATTCGTTGCTGTCAGAGAGGTGGAACTGGAACGTGGATTCCATGACAGTCAGGTAAGAGCTGAAGTTTCGTGTTGTCTGTCTTGGAGTGAAACTCAGAATGAGTTTGGTCTTGAGACGAGAGAAAGGATCTTGGTTTGGGGCGTATATATAGGTGGAGCGAATGATTGAATCCGGGCGGAGCAAGGGATTGCCTGATTGAATGATTGACTGAGTGGTTAGTTGTGGCATGGCCTTGTTCCCGAACTTTAGTTATAATGTTATTATAACTTCATAATGAATAAATAACGTGTAGTATAGTGAGAAAGGCCTTCTCTGCGTCAGGTGTGCAGGTTGACAGTGTTGCGGAGCGGACACAGCTGCGGGGCAAACCGTCGCAATATCAAATGATCCTGTGACGCCCGTAATCCCTTTGATCCAGGCCCTATATCTCCCCGCCGCATCTCGGCTCGCCGCGGAGCAGCGCAAATAAACATCCTCACCCTCTCCTGTCCTCGGCCGCACGGGCTCAAAGCGCATCAGAAAGTTATTCACTGGCTCATCTATCTTTCACATCCATCCAAAAGCAATAAAAGCGCTGTATGTTATCTGCTCTCGCTCCTGCCTGAGACGTCTCCGCCCCATCGCACCGTTTGACTCTTCCCTATAATCTCTCCACTCGGATTTCTTTTTAACCGCGGCCTCTCGCCTTCCTCCTCCGCTCTGATAGGGCGATCTGCGTGATTTAATAATTCACCAGGCCATCTGCCTGTGTTGGGCTTAGTTTGCGGACGAGCATATGCGCGGCCGAATCGAGGGAATAAATACAAATAGATCTGTACTCAGACGTTGTTTTATAGGACGGGGGGATATCTATTGCTGCGCAGTATATAGCATGTAAATATAGGATAATGAGATGTGTTTCTCTTAACGGTGTTTGAGAAGTTTTAGCCCGTACAGTTGGAAAAAGGGGCGGCTTTTATCTAAGGTACGATGTTTCTCCAACATGCATGAGCTCGCCCCAAGTGTGTTGAGGGCGAGCGGTTGAAAGAGCCTCGCATAGTTTCGTTAGTTTTCATTGGCTTGTTTTACATACATGGATTTGCTGTTGTAATCTAACAATGAATGCAAATAATGAAACAGTTATGTCGGTTATTGTGAAAATATTAGTTGTGAAGGTTTTATGAGGGGGGGGGTTTATTCAGCTTTTTGATGTGCAACAAGAGTGACAAAGGAACAAAAAATGAACATATCGAGGAGTGAATACTCTCATATTTCTCTTATGAGAGCAATGGGCAAACTCAGGGCCCTGCATGCACGTAGGGGGAAACGAATATCCAATGCCTACATTGTGCAGAGGACCTTGCTGTACAATATACAAATGCTACATAACAGCTCTGAATAGTGCTGCTCATTTGAGCTGTGAGAAAGCCTTGAGTCACCGGCCTTCGGTCGTTAAGAGGCACCGCACAGTTCTATATCAAATGGGTGTGTATGTGTGTGTGTGTGTGTGTGTTGTGTGTGTGTGTGTGTGTGTGTGTGTGTGTGTGTGTGTGTGTGTGTGTGTGTGTGTGTGTGTGTGTGTGTGTGTGTGTGTGTGTGTGTGTGTGTAGGTGTGTGTGTGTGTGTGTGTGTGTGTGTGTGTGTGTGTGTGTGTGTGTGTGTGTGTGTAGTATAGGCCTAGGCTATAAAATACTAAACGATAAAGCTTACCGTATATATTCATCAAAGAGTAAAGGTGCTGCCTTCCAAAAAGAAGGTGCTGAAAATGGTTCTTCAGAACGATGCCATAGAACAGTCATAGAACAGTCGGTTCTATGGCATGGGGTCACCCATTTGCTTTTTTGCTTTTAGATTTTTATTACAGAAAGTATATGAAATCCATGACCACAATAGTCATATATTCTGCGATTGTTTTACTTACTGTAGGGGTGGAATTACAGTCTCGCTCGCCAGGACCCTCTGGATCCTCTTACTCTCACTCTGGTATAGCGGGAAAAAGGCTCTGTTATCTTTACAACCATCCACCTAAAGTACCAAGCAGGCCTGCTTTATTGCACAATCCAAATCTTCATAAAAACTTGGCATTTTCAGCGTGTAGCAACGCTAGCATGCTAGCTAGCATTGTTGTTGTTTCACAGCGGCGGAGGCATTTGAGAACGACATGCAGGGAGCGGAAAGGGATTTCCCTTTGCTCCGACTGAAATGGTCGGCACCATTGGCAGATCTTATCCCCGCAGTCTGCTTCCAGTGAGTCAGATTAGTGGAAATAAATGATTCACCTTTTTTCTGGGGGCCCCCTGGAACCCCCCCCCCCCCCCCCCAAGGACCCCTGGGGACCCCACTTTGAGAACCACTGCCATAGAAGAACCACTTCTGGTTCTACAAAGAACATCTCATCAGCATTTTGTTTTTGTTTGTCTGCACTTGTGCCTAATTTGCAATTGCAATATTATAGATACAATTTCCCACATGTATGGCATCACTATTCAATAATTAAGAACCCTAAAAAAAGTGTGTGTGGCGGGGGGGGTTCGTCTCGTCTTTGGTGTAAACTGCCCGTAAACGTTTGCAATATTCTTGAAAGGTTCTTCTGTGGCATCACTCTGGGCATCGCTCTGAAAAAAAACATTTTCGGTTCCAGTTTGCACCTTTATTTCTTGCTGTGTGTACGAAGCATTCAAAGCATAAAAAAAAGGGGGGATTTCAATCATGACAAAAAAGCAGTGCGTTTGAATGCCTGGAACATCATTTATCAACTTTATTACCTAATTGACTCAGTGAGAAACTCAAAGCAGGGAGGATGAGGAAGTAGCATTTTTCCATGCTTCAGCAACCTCGCCACTACGACTTGACACCATGAGAGAAAAACACACCGGGGGACGGCCAGAACACGCGCGTTCATTTTCCCATTCTGTACAAATCCCAGGTGTGCTGCAGAGGGCGTACGTGTGCAGGCACATCCCAGGTGTGGACGCATGCAGCTACATGGATGTGAAGTAGGCCAACGCTGAAAACAGAACATGCACGCTCAGCAAAAAGCCTTCCTTGCAACAAAAGAAGAAAAACCTCATGAAAGTACCCCCAAAAAAAAGCAAACACACAAACTCTCTTCTCCGCTCCTCATCTGGCGTTTTCTAGTCACCACACCATGTTGGTAATATATTACTCAGTAACATATTACTGTAATATATCACCTTTCCTAGTAACGAGTAGTGTAAGGGATTACAATTCCCTTATAGTAACTACTCCAAGTTACTTCAACTTACTGCATTACTTTCTCCAGAGCTGGCACAGTGCTAAAACAAGGTGTGGAGATAGGTCTGGCTATGCGAGACGATACTGCATTGCCAGAACACAATTAGCTTTTTGTCGACAAATAAATAAAATGTATGCAGTTTGGGAGCTACCATCATGAGACAAGCCAGGTGGGTTGGGATATACCATCATAAGAGACAAGCCAGGCGGTTTGGGAGCTACCATCATAAGAGACAAGCCAGGTGTGTTAGGAGCTACCATCATAAGAGACAAGCCAGGCGGGTTATGAAGGGTCGCAGGCGCTTCGCAAAAAGCCTTTGTGCAGCATTTTCTCAATTCTCTTAATTGTTTCCCCAGTGCCTTCCTACCCCCACCTTTACAAAGTGTTTGCTAATTAGGGAGTTTTGCATGTGGATGCATATCTGTGTGTGTGTGTGTGTGTGTGTGTGTGTGTGTGTGTGTGTGTGTGTGTGTGTGTGTGTGTGTGTGTGTGTGTGTGTGTGTGTGTGTGTGTGTGTGTGTGTGTGTAGCATGCACACCGTTGGGGGGAGGGGGGGGGGCTATGGACTATTAAGAGACAAGGGTGTGTAATAAGCATCTGGCAGTGGTACACACAGCGAGGCGTGCATGCTCCTGTAATGTGCTGCTTGACCACATGGGGATCTGCTTAAGAGGAGAGGAAGGAAATTGTTGGGTTTGCAGATTCTCAGTGGCGGGGGGTCGGGGGGGGGGGGTGAGTGAGCGAGAGAGAGGAGAGGGGAGAAGGAGTTATATCGGGAGTTATAGGGAGTTAGATAAGGAGTTATATAGGGACTTAGACAGTGACAACAACTAAATCTAACGAAGCGAGGGAAAGGAAAAGAGAGTAGAGGGGTAAGGAGGGAAGAGAGAGAGAGTCAGAGGAGGGGGTGCGTGTGTGTGTGTGTGTGTGTGTGTCTGTGTGTGTGTGTGTGGGGGGGGGGGGGGGGGGGGGGGGGCGTGGCCACCTCGACGCAGGAAAAGAGCATGATGGGAAGGCGAGCGGTGCAAGAAGACGTCAGCTTGCTGCGGCTGTCCATCAAGATAAAACTCACAGCCAGCACCCTACTGTGCTTGGGTCACACACACACACACACACACACACACACACAAACACACACACACACACACACATACACACACACACACACACACGTGTGTGTATGTGTGGACATAGGGACATCATGTGACGTGCAGGTTGTCAGGGACATCATGTGACGTGCAGGTTGTCAGGGACATCATGTGACGTGCAGGTTGTCAGGGACATCATGTGACCCGCAGGTTGTCAGGGACATCATGTGACGTGCAGGTTGTCAGGGACATCATGTGACCTGCAGGTTGTCAGGGACATCATGTGACGTGCAGGTTGTCAGGGACATCATGTGACCTGCAGGTTGTCAGGGACATCATGTGACGTGCAGGTTGTCAGGGACATCATGTGACGTGCAGGTTGTCAGGGACATCATGTGACGTGCAGGTCAGGGACATCATGTGACGTGCAGGTTGTCAGGGACATCATGTGACGTGCAGGTTGTCAGGGACATCATGTGACGTGCAGGTTGTCAGGGACATCATGTGACGTGCAGGTCAGGGACATCATGTGACGTGCAGGTTGTCAGGGACATCATGTGACCTGCAGGTTGTCAGGGACATCATGTGACCCGCAGGTTGTCAGGGACATCATGTGACGTGCAGGTTGTCAGGGACATCATGTGACGTGCAGGTCAGGGACATCATGTGACGTGCAGGTTGTCAGGGTCATCATGTGACCCGCAGGTTGTCAGGGACATCATGTGACGTGCAGGTTGTCAGGGACATCATGTGACGTGCAGGTTGTCAGGGACATCATGTGACCTGCAGGTTGTCAGGGACATCATGTGACGTGCAGGTTGTCAGGGACATCATGTGACGTGCAGGTTGTCAGGGACATCATGTGACCTGCAGGTTGTCAGGGACATCATGTGACGTGCAGGTTGTCAGGGACATCATGTGACGTGCAGGTTGTCAGGGACATCATGTGACGTGCAGGTTGTCAGGGACATCATGTGACCTGCAGGTTGTCAGGGACATCATGTGACGTGCAGGTTGTCAGGGACATCATGTGACGTGCAGGTTGTCAGGGACATCATGTGACGTGCAGGTTGTCAGGGACATCATGTGACGTGCAGGTTGTCAGGGACATCATGTGACCTGCAGGTTGTCAGGGACATCATGTGACCCGCAGGTTGTCAGGGACATCATGTGACGTGCAGGTTGTCAGGGACATCATGTGACGTGCAGGTTGTCAGGGACATCATGTGACCCGCAGGTTGTCAGGGACATCATGTGACGTGCAGGTTGTCAGGGACATCATGTGACCCGCAGGTTGTCAGGGACATCATGTGACCCGCAGGTTGTCAGGGACATCATGTGACCCGCAGGTTGTCAGGGACATCATGTGACCCGCAGGTTGTCAGGGACATCATGTGCGTTTCAGCAGCAGTGTGGATAAAGGAGGTGAGTCAAGTGGATGCCGCCCACCCTCCCCTGGAACAACCTTCAGCATAACTTATGCGAGTGCCAATCACTCCAAACGAGACGTGCAAATTAAACTCTCACGCTCAAATGCATAATTAGACCTTTGATTTGGCTGATGGGGAGCGTGAAGGATCGAGGGTGATTTTCTTTTTCTTTTTTTTGCACGTAGACACACACACACAGGTAGGCTACATGCGCCACACGTGCGCAGCGCGAACACACGTTTGTACAGCTATCTTAGTTCGAACATTCATTATGCATTCCTCAGCTCCTACCGCTAAGCTTAACCATGACAACGTAATGCCCAGCTAACTCGTACCCCTCCCTCAGCGGTACTGACGACTTAAGCTAGTTACAGGCTCCAACATCACCCTCGACTGAGCCTCGCCGACGGCAGCAAGACCCGTATACTCAAACGTCAGCTTGACGAGGGGTCGCAGGGGGAGTCACCAGCAGGGGGAGTCCCCAGCAGGGGGAGTCCCCAGCAGAATGAGTAAATTGTGTGATTTCACTAGGATTTCAATGACTAGAAGTTAGCCTAAGGAGTGAATGTAGTGCATATACTTGGTAATAGCTTTCCCTCTCTCCTGTTTATCTCCCCATTTACATTATATCATACTGCGCTGAGTCACATTTTCGAGGAGCTGCACGCCAGCGCCGCCGGCAGGGTCGCCCGCCAGCCACGGCGCACCCATCGGCGCGTTCCCAACCTAAATCCAACTCTAACCTAAGTTAGGTTAGCTAACCCTAGTCTTGACCTTCAGCCAAAACGTCCTCAATTATAAAACACAAATTGGTTCTCACTAAGAGAGCTGCACAAGAACGTACAGTGTACACACACACGCACAAGCAAGCACACACACACACACACACACACACACACACACACACACACACACACACACACACACACACAGTTTTTAATACAACATGCTGTCCATATCCGTGCACAGAAATGAGGCCATAATTACAGAAATCCATGTTGAGCATTTTCCAATGATGCAAAAAATAAAAAAAATAAAAAAATAAATCCAATGTTTTATACAAATCAGATGAGATTTATATTATATGATAGCGATACGTTTAATAGTGGTAAAGTGGACCGATTTCACAGCATGAAACTCATCAGTCCCATATAACTTTCAAGACCCACACAAGATTCATTGCATGTTTCCCGCTAAAGTCGAACTCTAGTATGTGCTTGTAAGTTACTTGCTGTAAAAAGTGGCCACTTGCGAGTAGTATATAGGAACCAGGCTGACATATGAAAAGCAGAAAATATACACATCTTGTTAGATCCTTGTAAATCTTTTCCACGTGGGCTC
>NC_139627.1:48110668-48130668 GCF_964638095.1 Poromitra crassiceps | reverse complement strand
TAACGCATGCGTTACTGTGTTACATCATTGCCTGCCAGAATGCAGTGTTTTCTATGTAAAAGAAAACATTTTATCCTCACGGACTCAGGCGCACACATATAGTCATAGTGTGTGTGCGCGATGCAGCGTCAGAGCGTGCACGCTGGCTTTCAAAACAAACCGAGTCAGAAGAAGGAGACGAGCAAGAGAAACCTGGCTACCTCGAGAGAGAATATGCGGGGATGGAGGCTAAATTGAAGGCGACGCTGGGTGAGGTAGACTTGGGTGTGTTCACTGGATTAACAGATACACTTTGGGTAAGTCAGTGTTGTACACAGTTACTTCCTAACCTCGTAAAAGCCTTTCTCACCGTAGTCAGACGGGCCGGCCCAGGGAATGTTGACAGATCATCACTTTTCTTTCAGCAACGAAACTTGAAATGTTTGCATTGAGGCTGTTGTATTACCACTCCGAGTTTCCGACAGTAACAGCATCTTTCACTCACGTTATCTGACTGTGTGACTGTCTGATTTCATTTCGTGTGAAGCTAGCCAGTCTTAACACACCACTTCCTGTTCTTTCTAACCGAATTTCAAAGTAAAATGCCTTTGGCTTTTCGTTTAACATAGCCTATAATACCAAAGCGAAAATAATTAATACAGTGACATGCTAGACGGTATTTGGGGTAAAAAATAAAAATAAAAGTAACTAGTAACGTAACTAGTAACGTACCTAGTTACTTTTTGAAAAAGTAATCAGTAAAGTAACTTTTATTACTTTTTTAAGGAGTAATCAGTAACAGTAACTAATTACTTTTCCAGAGTAACTTGCCCAACACTGTTCATAATATCATGTTGTGAAAAGATCTGGCTCTTTTGGGTGGATGTTGAACTTGGCCTCCTCCTGCACTCCACAGCAGATAGACGATGGATCATGTTGAATGGTGAAAAGTGCTGGAAAATGCACAGCAGCACACTGTCAGCGCTAAACGAGAGGTTACGTTTGGAACAATGAAACGGTTTACTGCAACACACACAGTGATGGCACTTCCAAGTCTCTCTCTCTCTCTCCTACTCCTCTACTCCCCATCTCTTCCAGTCTTCAAACTGACATCTCCAAAGACTCAAATGAAGTCAACATCAGCGAGTGGCAGCACGCCATCAGCAGAAGCTCCTCACTCGTCCTATCACTCTTGTCTGTTTCCCCGCCTGCTCTTCACATCTGCTGCAGTATCTTGCCGTTTTGTTTCGTCTTTGTTTGGTCTTTTTTTGTTTTTTTACGGCTGTCTCCCTTCCTCTGTCGTTGGACTTCTGCTCGGAGTCGGTCTCTCTTGTCATGTCATGTTTTTTATGTAGCCGAGCATCTTTCTCTGCTTTCATCTCCGTCTCTCTGGCCAGATGTTGGCTGAAGCCTCTCTGTCTGAGTTGAGATGTGCAGAGAGGTGCAGAGGCAAAGGACTGCTGGAGGAAAATCACTCCAATATGAGGTAGCTGAGGCTCTCGGGCATTACTGTGTGTGTGTGTGTGTGTGTGTGTGTGTGTGCGTGTGTGTGTGTGTGTGTGTGTGTGTGTGTGTGTGTGTGTGTGTGTGTGTGTGTGCGTGTGTGTGTGTGTGTGTGTGTGTGTGTGTGCATGTGTGTGTGTGTCCTGCGCTGAAGGCATAACCACTGGCGATTTGCATATACGAGAGGAATGTGTTCAGCACCTGAGGCCAGATGGACATTTTAAAGATTGAAATCAGGACCCAGAGTAAAAACAATCATTCCGATTGATTTTTATCCAAGTTTGAACCCTCTGTACTTCTGGTGGATTCTTCCCCTGAGCTTTCTGTACGCCATCTACCATCCAACGAGACGATCTGTACGCCATCTAGCATCCAATGAGACGATCCGTTTGGCACAAAAGAGCCGTTTCCATGCAAAACGCGTAATCCATTTTTTTAAATGTTTAATCATGTTCTGTGGCGAAATAAAGCATTCAGGAGTGTCCAGATATGGATGAATGAAAGTCCACCTAGAGGGCATAAGAGCCTCTGGGCTTGAGACTGGAATGAAAGGGGCCAACATGGCCGACAGCACTGGCCCGTTTCCAGAGACTAAACCACTAAAGGTATGTTTCCTCTAGCTCTTGGCATTGATACATCGCCGGGCTTCCAGCCTCCAGTTATTGACTCTCTAAAACCGAGGCTTAGGTCGCGCTAAGCAAGACATATCTTTTGCTGGTTCGCCGTTCGAAAGCCCAGGAGACCGGCGAATAGAGAAATGATCTATTTCAATTCATAATGAAAGCCAGTGCATGACTCCATTCAATTGCCTTTTCGCCCAGACCAGTGAAATCCGAGCCCGTCCATTCATTCCCCATGAAAAGAAACAAGCCGATTTAAAGCAATATTGGACGAGCTGAAAACGAGACAGAGCATTCCAGCGGGGGGGGGGGGGGGGGGGAGCAGGGTGGAAAATCAGAGGATCTGGGATTTATTTGTACATGTGCTGGTGGCCAAAGAAAATGGTCATCTCTGGCGTCCGCCTTCATTTGAGATTCCTCCTCTCCATACAGACTACACACTACATGACCTTCTCTGGTAACCAATGTCTGCAGGCCCCCCCAGAAAAATATCTGAGGAGAAATGCATGTAATGCATTGTGAGACCGGGGAGAGAAATAGTCCATGCGGTGGTGGATGTAGAGGACGGGGAGGGGGGGGGGGAACGTTCTTCGGTTCTCTCATTTACGTCCATACCTGCGAGGTCGCCCACGAGCCACTCAGACCACAGGGCCAATTTCAGCTGCAATTTCCTGGCTGGGCCCACAGCAGCTGGGCTCAGGCCTGGAGCTGAGCAGAGTCATATGAAAAGAAATCGAGAAAAGGCCTGGACGTCGGGACATTTACCCTCATACGGCCACACTTCTCCCTATACAGCATGGGCAAAAATGAGAATGCGGACTATCGCAGGATTTGGAGAAAATGCAATTTCGAAAACGCCATTTCTGAAGCATATACGGACGTGAGCCTCCGCTGAGCCAACATGCAGCGTTGTGTTTACCCATCGTCCGTTTGCCGAACACATCACACAGCCCCGGAGAGTCTAGACCATTACATCGCAACCGAGTCCCACTTTGGGTTTGTTGTATCTGGCACCTGCGTATTTGTTTTGCACGACTCCGCTGGCCCCCTTTCCCTGTCTGTACGGTCAAGGTCTGCGCTCTAATGTCATGCAAATGATATACAGGGGTGGCTTACTTGACCTGTTTGGACATAACTGTTACTCCTCAGCGCTAATTGTGTCTGACGCATGGCCCTGATGAAGCATTTCCTGCTCAAGAAGCAAACTGCAGCGTTTCTCTCCAAGTCAGGTCTCCAGACCGGTGGGCCCGGTCCCTGGGTTCTGCTGCTGGCCCGGCCCACGGGCTGGTTAGCCGACCCACTAATCAGCCAGCTATTCCCTAAATAGAAAATCAGCTCATTCTCTAGCACTCTGTCAGCAGTTCTGCGAGAGGGAGAAAAATGCCACAGCTTTCCCATCGCCCCAATCAGAACAAACGCAACGTTTTCCACGTTTTCCAAAAGCCCATGCGACCGCAAGTTTGCAGCGTTCCGCTATACACACATCCCATAATATGTCACTCACTGCACATTCGTGTTCTGTGATTTATTATGTTTAAACAATACATTGTACAGTTTAACAACAAAACATGCGCAATGGAAAGAATGTACGTTGTTGGGTGGGCGCGCAAATGTAATAAATGGCTGTCGTTTCATGGCATGATTGGCAGGGGAAATTGTTCTGTCGATTTTCTTACCAACAAATAAACATGTTTCAAATGTCAGCGGCCATTAAGAGAGAGAAAACAGCGGGATATTTCATTCTGAAGAAAGTTGCTGCTCTATTACCAACAGCCATCAAATAAATATCACACGACCTTGCCTCTGGGCAGATGACATTAAATGAGCTTGCACAGATCATGTGTTTTTTATTTTCTTCCTTTGCACTCACTCTTGGGAATGCGCCTCTATGAGAACACATGCTTATAATATTTAAAAGGATAGAGGTAACAACAAGTCAACTAGTCCTCGTTGTTCATCAACCTGCCCAGACAAAAAAAAAACGATCTGCAGTTTGGATGATCTAAACATATGCACTGAGAAGTCACGCAATTATGCCTGGAGGCACATTGAATTAAAACCTTCGCTGAATAATAATCATCAGGCACGTGGAAGTGTTTAATTATCACCTTGCTTTGTATGCGTTCGTACGCGTCGGTTATCAAATTGAAATCGTGCTGGTGTGTTAAGGTGAAAACAAAAGCCTTATTTGCAAATCGTCCTTGGGGCGAAATGCATTAAAACTTGTGAAAAGTGCAAGATATTAAGTTTAGAAAAAGGTGCTTCAAGCTTGGAACTTTCTATCTCTTTAATTAGTTTCCTAGCGTCTCGGAGTGTGAAGCATTCGTTTAGAGAGAGAGAAAAAAAAAAACCCACTTCTAGCACGTTCCCTTTTATTCAGATTCTGACTCATTACCAGAAGACAGCTGACTTGATCCTTGGCAAAAACAAGGCAGCGTGTTCCTGTTCTGAGCTGGCATCTAGAAGGTGGCTGGATCCTTCTCACCGTCACTGCCCTTATTAAACAAGGTGCTGTGAACATTTGACGATGGTAATCCTCTTAATTGGCTTAAGAGTGTCATAGGAGTGTATAACTTTCGCCATTTTTTTTTTAGAGGGTATTCTTTACTCTGATCATTACTGTGCCCACACAACAGATACAAGGTGTGGCCACATCGTCAGCACTCTTGCATATTCATTTGTACTGCGGTCCGAAATGTGTGAAACGTTTACTCCAAAGTAGAATGTGCATAGATAAGAACAAGAAAAACTCCACAAGTTAACATGCCAATCAAATCTTTTGTTGTTAAAGCCTCTGTGTGTACTGTAGCATTTTAGATTGCTCAAAATGAAAGGAATAGTTCACCTCAAAATAACAAGCGTGAATTCGCAATAGTTGCGACCATATTTGCGATGTCAGTCAGAGTGTGACTGACATTGAGTGTGGACCAACATTTTTTGGTGGACCGACCGACCGACCGACCGACCGACCAACTGATTGAGCTGGGACCATGACTGGTCACAGCTCAAAATGTGGACGTAATGTGGACGTACAAAATCAGTGTTCTTTCAAGATTCAAGATTCACTTTAATAGCTACAGTAAGTAATCAGATTACAAACGTGGGCCCTATAGCACTTCTGGCTCTTACGTAAAAGTGAATGGGATTTTGTATGGAATTTTAGTTAAATACATGAAATAATAAGGTCTGTAAAGGTTTATGAAACAGCGTTCAGTTTTGCGTTCAGCAAGATGAGGACCACTTTTATGATTTACGAGGCGTAAATGTGTGGGTTCTTTTACACGATTTTCACAAAAGGCTTCAGGCTTTGAAGATGATCTTGCTGAACATAAGCTTCACTCTTTCATAAACTCGTGTTAACCACAGACCTTATTTCATGCATTTAACCTAAATTCCCACAGGGAAACGTAGAAAAAGACGTCACCCCCGCCGGTACTCTATGAGACTTGACAGCCTCTCATAAGACTGATGATGCTCATCAAACATGTTGCTTTGCCTGTGATGTGACAACCTACAACTTGTCCCTCTTTCTCCCAGACATGAGCTCACACCCAGCAGCACCTGTCTGCTCAGACGCCAGCCGCTTAATAGCATCCATTCCAGCTTCTGTCTGCTTGGCTTTTGTTTTCTCCCTCATTTGGAGTGTCTTAATGCTCACTTATTGAGCCTGGTAGGTCCCTCACTCAAACTAAACAACAGACACTTACCACTCGATTGTAGGCGTACATGACAGCCAGAGCCAGAGTGATTTACAGTGTTTTGCTCAAAGATACTTCAGTCGGACGAGATGGCTGCTGCAGGCATCTAACTGCCAAACTAATGTGCAAAAACTTTGTTCAGACACCACTTTTTGTACGGCAAATGGGACCCTATGGAGCGTGAGCTTGAGTGTCTGACTCTATAGCCGGCTGACCCTGTTTACATTTCAAAAACTGCGACAGTTCGCACAACTTTTAACACGACATGCATACATTATACATCAAACTCTTGAGCTAATTCTGCTCTCACTCAGAATGTCAAAATATAAGCGATGTCATGTATCGTTTTTGAGATATTAACGTTTGTTTGGAACGACTCAGTTAACTGCCGCCGGGTTCCGCATTTCTGGGTGGCAAGTGACGTCACGCTGATTCATCCTATTTTATTTTTACTACCGGTATTTTTCCTCATTTTAGTATAATAGTAAAGACATCAAAGCTATGACATAACACAAAATAATGGAATTATGCAGTGACCAAAACAGTGTTCACGGATAGGTTCACCCAAAAATGAAGATTCTGTCGTTATCCACTCTGCCGATGGCAAAAAACAGTGGAGTGTCAGTGCAAAACACCGCTCCAGAATGCTCCTAAATAACTGAATGGTGACCAACTTTCAAACGTCGTCAACAACAACAACAATGAGAACATGGCTTTACGCTAATGGAAATGATAGAACATTCACTCATGTGCGTACATGTAAAATTGGTAACATTTTATGGGAACACATTAACGATTACGTAACTAGGGGTTCCCCCCTTAACAGTTGAATTTCTCAGAATCATATATGATATAGCACTGATAATACTCAAACACCCTATACTCAGCAAAGTAGGCTATTTAGGGAAAACTAGTTTATGGGATATAATTTTCTATAAGTCATTAGTGCAGATTAGAATAAGGTGGGTGCTAAGTGCTTTGTAATGAACCAATGCACTGCTAATATGCATATTACAGAGCAACTTATTAATAGTTAATAAGTGTTCCCTTATCTAATGTCTTGCCATAAAATTTTAATGTTAAATTAAATTAGCCTATAATAACAACGTTCTCACGACAAAGTAAACTCATTTCACCAGATTAAACATGTTGTCACAATAAGTCTCTGCATGCATTTCCTATAGTGTGAAATGGGACTAAATTTGTAACCCAGCGGATATTTTTGATTTTGTGAATGAGTGTAAGAAATGGAGCGAGCTCGGGAAGCGGCGCGGCTGGCGTTGTGCAAACACAGCGCTATGCATGACAAATGAATTCATGCAAGTCCAAGTCTTTTCACTAGACCTAAACTTGACTGCTGCTAGCGCTAGGCTACATTACTTCTGCTCTCCCACTCCTCCTAACATTCTCTCACTGCCTTCCCTCCATCTGCTGCCGAGTAGAAATAGAAAATGTTGACGTTGCAGCTCCGCACTTACAGTACACTACCAGCTGATCGTGAACTTCCACTTTCATTCCAGGTGTTTCTCTCTGCACTCACCAGTGTTGTTGTTGTCGGTCTTCTTGTTTTTAGCTGCGGCCAGTTGATTGGTTGGTCAGTCAGTCGGTCCACAGAAAGTTGACCACCACTTTAGCGGGCATAGTAGGGACGTCGCGTGTGTGTGTGTGTGTGTGTGTGTGTGTGTGTGTGTGTGTGTGTGTGTGTCTGTGTCTGTGCAAAGGTGTGTATGTGTACATGCCAATCGGCTAAAAGGGGGTGGTGAGGGGGGGCAGAGGCAGAGGGCTGAAATTTGGCATTGAGGTTGTGTGTGTGTGTGTGTGTGTGTGTGTGTGTGTATGTATGTATATGTATTGGCTAAAATGGGGGGTGGAAATGCAGGGTGGAGGTACAGGCAGAGTAGAGTGGGCTGTCCCTGCCGTTACAACTATTGTGAAGTCACGCTTGGTTTTTGCACGCTTGCAATAGCCGTGGCCATGATGGTTGTCCGTCTGATGTTTGTTAACGTGATATCTCAGGAACGCGTTGACGTAATTTCTTCAAATTTGGCTCAAACGTCCACTTGGACTCAAGGATGAACTGATTAGATTTTGGTGGACAAAGTTCAAAATCACTGTGACCTCACAGCCGCCCGTTTCATGCTCGTTAACGCAATATCTCAGGGACACCTTGAGAAAGTGTCTTCAAATTTGGCTCAAACATCCACTTGGACTCAACAGTGAACTGATTCGAATTTGGTGGTCAAAGGTCAAAGATCAAGCTCACAAGTGATGTCACGACCGCCCGTTCCATGCTCGTTAACACAATATCTCAGGAACGCCTTAAGGCAATTTTTTTAAATTTGGCTCAAACATCCACTTGGACTCACGGATCAACTGATTCGATTTTGGTGGTCAAAGGTCAACGTTCAAGGTCACTCTGAGGACATGTCCGTCCATTCCATCAAGGCAGGGGACAGGGCTAGGTAAAAGGGGCCATAGCTAGGGATAGTGGCTAGGTAGTGTGGTCAGGAAGGGGCTGGGGCTAGGGAAAGGGAGGCGTAGATGGAGGAATGGCTGGGGGGACGTCGGGTGGTTTAGGGGTAGGACCTTTTTCCATGTTGAAAACGATTAGCCATGTTGTTGAGTATACCCCCAAACATTGCCTAAAGTGCCATGAGGCTGAATAGTGCCATGGGCTGGACAGACATGAATGCAGACTGCAACTTGACTTGGCGGAGGCATACGACCGCGATGTGGTTATTTCTAGTCTTCTTCAGGCGTTTCTCCCCAGTGTATCCATCCACATTCCTATCAACTTCCTGCTTTATGCTCTGCGGTCTAGTTTCAAACGGCCAAGCGGATGCAGTCTATTGTGAATGTGAAGGCGTGATGTGGTGGCTGGGACTGACAGTCACCAGAGCAACCCCACTCCCATTGTGCCAGCCTCGCTCTCTTTTCCTGTGTCGCCCTCTCTCTCTCTCTCTCTCTCTCCGAAACCACCCTACACACACGCACGCACGCACGCACGCACGCACACGCACACACACACACACACACACACACACACACACACACACACACACACACACACACACACAAACACACCCACTCCATGATAAGAGCCTAAAGCTATCAGTGCGTCACGGTTTCTGCCCAGCAAGTAAACACATTCACAGCTGAGTCAGAGGGTAATCAATGCAGTTGTCTTGTGATTGGCAGGTCGTTTGATGAGTCACAGGCCAATCACGGGTGACCGAGGAGGTTTTTGAAACCAGAAGGGATATCAGTACCCGCCGCCCCCTCTTCTCCTCCTCCTCCTCCTCCTCCCTCCCTCTGCACTAAACAAACACAAAAGTCTCACGGCTGACATTGAAATAGCAGGAAGTGTGTCATAAAAACGGTTCCGGAACGTTGGAAGTGGAGAAAAAAAAAGTTGTGGCAATTCAAAAGGGGGGGGGGGGGTGGGGGTGGGGGATGGGGGGGTGGGGGATGGAGGTGTGGGGGGGGTGGGTGAGGCGGGTGGGAGTGGATCATCCGTGACAGTGAGGTGAGAGGCCGCTGGGTTTTTCTCGCCAAGTTTTCGCAAAGCCGAGTTGACGTGAAGGAAGGAGCGGAGACGCTCTTCCCTGCGGAGCGGTAAAGCATCATTCCTTCATGCTGACAATCACACCCGTTTGGTCTTCTCACCCAGGTGCCCAGTGAAACCTGATCTCACCACATCTGGATGAGGAGGAACTGTGTGTGTGTGTGTGTGTGTGCGTGTGTGTGTGTGTGTGTGTGTGTGTGTCTGTCTGTCTGTCTGTCTGTCTGTCTGTCTGTCTGTCTGTCTGTCTGTCTGTCTGTGTGCATGCATGTGTGGGTCCATATGTCTATGATATGAGTTGTTTAGACTGAAGCACCAGTATTCTTCCTGATATTCAAGTTCTGTAAATTGGACCTTTTTCATGTCAAATGATTATAAATATTCCGTGTTTCTTGTTCACTAACTTTCAGGGTGATTTTCTCTGAATATTGCTTTGAGGTAACCTTGCGATTCAGCTGGAATCACGCGAGATCATGACATAACAATCACAAATCACAAATCCATCTTGCCACGCTCTATTGGTTTGAATCAGAACCACCAATCAGTGTGCTATGATGGTGTGACGGCAGCCAGATTGAGCCCGGGATAGACGCGATAGACAGATGGTTCATCCAATCACCTGCCAGATATTTGTGCCCGCCTTTTGAAAACGTGTTTCCCACCGTCTCGTTCCCCGGATGTGAAATCAAACCATCAGTGGTTCGCTTTTAGGAGTTTGAACATTCAAATAAGCATATCTATTTTTAGATTTCAATGCCTGAATCAAAATGTAAAAGTGACCTTAAGCTTACTGTAACATATTAGGAATACACACCGGCCTTTAAGTGGGTGTGTAATGTGTATGAACATGTGCATGCTATGTTCTGTTTACGCTTCTAAAGAAGAAACCAGAGGCAAATATGTTTACATGCCAATTACAACAGCAGCCTGCACAAGCAACTCCCCGGAGTCCCATACTGATGACACGCATTCAGACTCCTATCCTATACACTGAAGCAGCCTTACTGCCTGTTTTGAAGACAGCAACACACCAATCAAACACAACAAACAAAACCGAGCTTTAGGCAAAACCGCCCCCTACACCTGTCACAATCAAGCAGGAGATTGCGATGCTTTTAATAGTTTATTGCATAATTACTGCTTTGATGTCGACAGCGCACTCGCCAGCATGAAAGCAGCCACCTATGTGCTGTCGCTGAGACTGCCGCGCTCGCCGCCAAGACGCCATGATGAGACGCATGTAAAAACACCAGTGGCAATTTTCAATTTGATTGACATGAAACATAGTAAATAGGCAGCTTGAAGGATGCCCCCCCCCCCCCATCCACCCCTCCCCCCCCCCCCCCCATCCACCCCCCCCCCCCCCCCCATCCCCCCCCTCTCCCTGCAGAGGGCTTTCAGAGTTGCGTTCACAACTGAGCGCTGTCATCTTTGCAACCCGAAACTGTTTGTTTGTGCTGGTTGCTCACGAGGAGGACGGCAGGAATAGTGTTTCCTGGCAGCTCGTCTGGCATGGCGTCTTGCTTGATTGACAAATGTGTTTTGAGACTAAATGAAGCGGGAGAGGAAGCAGGACCCCCCCGTCGCCCCACTGGGTCACGCCACCAGCCCCCCCGTCGCCCCACTGGGTCACGCCACCTCCAACCAGACACATTAAGCTCCATGTGTTAATAATGCACTTCAATGGCGGTCGGGGCTCCAGACTGCTACCATTTAGCTGCATTTTGCCAGCATTTTTTTCACCAATGCAACTTGCATAATCAATTAACATATTATGAACAGGAGAGCTGTTGTTCAAACGGCCGACGGAAGTCGTTGGTTCGCACTCTCAGTGAATACATCCTCACGTTGAACGGCGCCGCTGGCCGGGAACAGTTTAACTTTCCATTCGCTAACTTGTTGTTGTTGTTGTCCGAACTTCTATTGACTGGAAGCTTCAAGTTTACATGCAGCAACTACATCGACACTTTCTTTGGAAAAAAATAATATTATGAGCACTAATAATAATCATATTGGTTTTTCAATAATTATTTTCAAGAGTTTTTCAATATTACAGCAATATACATACATGCATATATATATATATATATATATATATATATATATATATATATATATAGATATATATATATATATATATATATATATATATATATATATATATAGATATAGTTGTGTAACACTTGTGTTCGAATATAATGTGTTTTTCTCTCTAGAATACAATTCTTGTTGCTAAGGATCCCTTCTTCCTACTCTCTGATTGCTAAAGAGATGTTAGCTATTTTTATTACTCAACAAAATCACACACGTAGCTGCGCACGGCACGACGAAAGCGGCGACTGACACTAGAAGGAGAGTGGAATGTAATTACCAGCATGCATATGTTTCTATAGTCTTGAGTCAATAAACGTCGGTGGAGAGGAGACCGGCTTAATAATGCCTGCTGCACGCGCGGTGTACAGCTTGTACCATGGAGGTCTTCTGTGTGAAAATGTTGATAGTAATTCCTCATCACAAAGTGTTGTGTCCCCGGCCTCGGCGGGGCGTCTGTGCACGCGCCCCTCTTTCTGCTGCGAGCGCCTCCGTAGACGTGTGTGGTCCCTCTTAACTCGGCACACTCGTGTGTTTGTCAAACAGGGATCAGACATTGCCAGAAGCAAGAAAACAAGAGTTATGGACGTATCCTTCAGTCTAACGCTATAATCCGTGTTGGAATGCTATACTATTTGCTCTGCGCTCATCTGCACGGTTCAGGGGGGGGGGGGGATAAAAAAGAGGGACGACTCCATTTGGATTATTTTGTCTGTCTTTATTTGAAAGCTCCATGACGATGCCACCCAATAATAAATGAAAACAGATGGCAGCTTGTGTTTATATTCCCAACGTAAAGCATGAGACTTCATCAGTATCTTTATTCTTTATTTGGATCCCCATTAGTTTCCACAAAGTGGTCGCTAGTCTTACTGGGGTCCACACAAGCAATACAAACAAATACACAGTATGAAATCACAAGAAAAACAAGGAAAATGTCATATACATTCGAGCCCAAATGAAATGACTCTGCACGTAAAACAAAAATAACAGGAACTATAAATATAATGGAAACACATACTCTAAGTTGTCACAAACACCCCGGCCCAACACTAAAAACAAACAAACAAACAAGGTGCAATCTAAAACAACAAAACAGCTATTGTGGATTCAAGATTTTTGTTTTACTGACTTTTTGAAGGAATACCTATTTTTGATTCATGTTGGTAAGGAGCATATTCCAGGCAGCAGAACCTCTATAAAGCACAGTTCTCATCATACAATTTGTAGGTGGACTGGGTACTACTAAGAGCCCAGTACTCACTTGACGCGTCCTAAGCCCATGACAAAAACCAGGATAGTATTTTTTCACATGGAAATCTGGTGGTTTTTCTCCAAATTACAGTTTGCATGAAAAGTATCTGATCTATCTGGGCAGCATTCAAGGCTGTAAATATACATGATTGTGAATAACTTGTTAGAACAACTGCCCTACTGATCAGTTGTCCTACATGGCCATGCATGGCTGCATTGTCACCATCCAGACACACACCATGTACACAGTTTGGAGTTTTAGTTCAAACATTTGTCAGAGGCAGAGCTGCTGCTGCTGCTGCAGGCAGGAATAATCTCATTGGTTGAGTGAAACATCAGTGGGCGGAGCCAAAGAACCACAGCATTTCCTGGTTATTAAGTAGCAATAATCAAACACTGATACTGGAATCAAAACAAAAACACTTAATAGTCAAACACTGTGCAACAATCAAACTCGTTGGTTTGCTGGCTTATGCTCTACTACAGCTTGCAAGTTGTGGAACTTTGTGTTGCATAGCGATGATAATAATGTAACACCTTGCACCCTTTAAAGAGCATGGTGCAGGTTGGAGACCACATTGCATTAATATGTGGAAGGGGTATATAGCAATGGGGAATTTGGGGGGGGAAAAGTTTTTTTTCCAATCACACATAGCTGCGTTTAGACTAGTTTTTGTAACCAGCAGGGGGCACTGGTCCATTTCATGGAACTACCACTTGTGATGTCACAGGATTTCTGAGTGGTTTTATGTCTGGTATCTGTCACCTTTTTTCACTCTCCATGACTTTGCATCCCTGTGTCAGCCCCAGCAGAACATTCTCCTCTTGTGATGTCACTCCTGTTATTATGTCACACGCAGTAGCGGCTCCAGCCAATTGTGGCTGGGGGGGCTAAGGGGGGGCTTAAATATTTACAGCAGGGGCTAACTTTTTCTACATAAATAGACAGTGGTTCTCTTCTCAACCTGTGGTACAGGTACCACTGGTGGTACGCGGGGGCCCCTCCCTCTCATACATTCATATGGTGGTAATTTCTCAGGTACTTGTGTAAAAAAGTTGAGAACCACTAACATAAGAAATAATAATAATATGATTGATAGGGTGTGAATTAGGCTCTAATATTAGACAAGGAGGGCCCACTGCTTTTCCTTTGAGAGCCAAATCCCCAACCCAACATTATGCATGTAAGTGCTTCAATGAGCTGAAGACTGACTGTGTATTTAGCCCTATGTCACACTGTATGTTGAGACTGATGAGTCCAGTTACACAAGGCTATATGCAGCACACGCATTTAGATGGTAAATCAAGCAAAGCCCAGCAAGTTGGGCGGAGCCAGGCATGAAATCAACAGGGCAGAGGTGTTTACAGCATTCAATATCAAGCCAGAGGACAAACAAGTATGAGGAAAAGTTCATAATTGAAGTGGAAAACCACAAAATAATATATGACACAACACATCCTTTTTACAAGGACAACACCAAGCAAGCCCACCCCTCCTCTGCTCCTCCAGTTGGGAACAATGATCTTCTGCCTGTTTGTTGTTGTATTTATCCAACATACAAATTGTCTCGCTCGATTTCACCGTGAGAACCTGTCGGTCTCATCACTCCAGCTGTCTGGTGGAGCGGAGCCGCGACGTGCTCTGCACGCAGCCGGTTAGTGTTGGCGGAGCACAGAGCACGGAGTGAAACCGGAGAACAGCTGCAACGCAACGCAAATGCAACCAGTGCAATCCCGGCGTTATGTTCACATTCACACCACACGCATGAGCACGGCGGCCAAAAAACACAACAGCACAGTAGGCAACGCAGTCTTAACAAAGCCATTATGTATATATCAAATATAAATTCAATGCCCTGGGCTGGCAGGCAGCCTACCTGTTAATGCGCTCGATCCTAGAACCTGTGCTGTCCACTCCAGTCCAGTCCGTGTACAAAGCAAAATAAAGTATCTCCTTTGTGATAGCCATCAACATAAACGCTTGATCAATATAAAGGCGCGCGATACTAACGCTAGACGCTTGTTTTATGTCCATTTTCCGTAGATATTGACATGTCTTATGGAAGTTTAACTTCCGCGGTTACTTGAGAGACGCTTTGCCTTGGAGATGGAACAGGCCACTTTGAGCAGAGCAGAGGGGAGGTCCTTCTATCACACCATGCAATAATACGCGCCAGTATGGGGAGAACCCCTCTATAGAAAATGGGCCGGCCCGGTGCAGACAGCCACTGATGCTGTGTTCAAGGATGCTGGGAATTTTCACTTCTATGATGTATTAGCCTAGTTTAGTGTTATAAATTGTTTTTCTCCAAAGAAATTTCCAGGGGGGGCTTAGGGGGGGCTTGGCTAATTTCAGGGGGGGCTGAAGCCCCCCCTAGCCCCCCCCTGGCGCCGCGCATGGTCACACGCCTATTTATAAAATGCCACCTTTTCCTCCATGTTTATACCCTGGGGGTCTGGGGGGGGGGAGGGCTTTGTCTTTTTGGAGTATTTTCACTGTAATCATGAGCCCAAAATGTAAATTCAGATTATTATTATTTTTAACCTGCACCATGCTCTTTAAGGTGTTGCTGTGTTATAGCAACACCCACAGCGATGTGATTTGTGTCTGAGCATGAGGGCGGAAAACATCTTATCTGATCACGGCTACATTTGGTCACATACAATCAAAATATGTGCTTTGGGTGGGAGTCTATGGGGAGTGTGCAGCACAACGAGAACCACGTCACCATAGAGCACTCTTGTTTATCTTATCAGGAATCAAGCACATAGAAATCTGTTTCAGCGCTGCCATTTCTTCTCTTTCCCTTTGATCACTCCTCAGTGGTAAAAGTGGACCGAGTGTTTACTCAGTGCTGTCTGTGTACTTGACTGGAAACCGCTGCGTGTGAAGCCGGTGCTAATAATGACTCTGACCTGCTGTTGAGGTACTGTACTGTTTATTGACCCGCACCACAGTAGCCCGGTTCCCACTAAAGAACCAAACAGGACTTATTTAATAGTGATGCCAGTCTCGATCCGCTCTGCCACTGCTGATCTGTGATTATTTATGCAGCCTCTTGCCAAACAGGGATGATTTCCCAGTGGGACAATTTCAAATAAATCCATCTTTCAGTTGTAGCTATCTTATAAATATTTGTGGGCCGGCCAAAGCGAACCCTTCTTGATCCTGGTGTGGAGAGATGGCTGATGTTAAAACTTTGTCAATATGTAAACTTGGTCAGACTGTTAGCCATCTTGGGTGGCGGTCTTGTCCTGCTATTGTTTTTGTTATAAGTACAGTGGTTGACAGTTAAATTGGTATAGCCATCTTAAAAGTCCACTGTGATGGACTGATCCGGCTGGCACCTCTGTGACCATAGCAGTATATTATTTTTCTCAAATGTTATAAACAGAATCTATACTTTTATTCGTGGGAAATTCTCTTTTGGCTCGGCCGGGTCCCACAGGGAGGTCACAGGTCAGGCTAATGTATTCAGTGTCTTGTTCTTGGACCCTTCAGCAGGGTGGATCCTTCCCCCCCCCCGACACAGGCGGGGCTTGAACCCGCGTCTTCTGGTTTACGGATATTTCTCTAACCCCAAGACCACCCGGCCTCTCTAATGCACCGCCTATTACTGTAACCTAATGCTCTTGTCTCGACGATGAGAGGTTTTGCCGTCAAATTCTAGAACCTCCGGGCGGCCATGTTGGAAGACCACCATGCCATTCCAGTGAAAGTGGCTTGTGTGATGTGCTATACCGTCAACACTGTGAACACCAGGGACAACCTTTGATGATGTCTCGTTGGCCGGGAAGAAGACAGGTAAACGGCAGAGAAGGTGTGTTGTGGAAGGAGGAAAAAACAAAACAATTATCAGAAGTAACAAGAGGACTCGGATAGCCTCAATTAATCACGGTGACAGCAAGGCAGACAGCGACCCAATGCCATATCAGTTCAAATATGTTGAGTCATTGTAACAATGTATAACTTTCCATTTTAAAAATGAAATGTCTGGATGATCGCTAGCAGGCTACATCATCAAATGTTTTTTGTCACGTCAAAGCAAAAATGTCTAGTCATGGATTGGATGGTAACTAAATGTTAAGTGGGGTGGGATTTATGGTCTGAGTGAGGAGGAGGTGGCACATGCTCACGGGTTGTGACGGAACCACTCTTTCCAACATGGCTGAACAACATCGTACGTGAGAGTGGGGCCGCCACTAACGATGATTTTCAAAATCGATTCATCTGTCGATTATTTTCTCGATGAATCGATTAGTTGTTTGGTCTATAAAATGTCAGAAAATGGTAGCAAATGACGATCAGTGTTTCCCAAAGTCCAAGATGACGCCCTCAAATGTCTTGTTTTGCCCACAACTCAAAGATAATATCAGTTTACTGTCATACAGAAGTAAAGAAACATTTTCTCTTAAAATTTTACTCAAAACGATTAATCGATTATCAAAATAGTTGTCGATTAATTTTCTGGCGATCGACTAATCGATTAATCGTGGCAGCTCTACGTGAGAGTAAGAGAGATTTCATACAATAAAGCCCAAATGAACACATTTCAAAAGACATGGATAGTCCTTGATAGCAGTGCTACATTAACATTCCTGTGGTATTTACGTTCATAATCCCCAGAAATAGAGCAAGCTAGCAGCATAGCGACAAGGCGGCTCTGCAGTAGCAGTAATTCACTGTTCCAGGGTGCTGGCACGTCTGATCTGGGGTCAGCGGCACGAGGGGTTAAATTGAAGCCCAGCACACATACCATGAGGGAAAGCCTCAGACAGCTATACTGTAGATTTATTATGATGTTTAGATTTGAAACGTAACATTATGTCGCTATTCCAGCTCATTAAATCCTGGGGGGGGGGGGTGCTACAACGAAACCCTAATGTAACCCCTGAGCGGCATGCTAACATGCTAACATAAACACAAAAGGGAAACACAAACATAAATGTGTGTCTACGAGGTTCATGCAAAGAAACAAATGGTTACATTGTGTGTAACATTGTGTGTAACATTGTGTGTAACATTGTGTGTAATGTGTGTAACATTGTGTGTAACGTGGCAGTTTAAGTGCCATCAAAATATTGATCAATAAAATGATGGGCATTAAATAGCCAGTGCACAGCTGCTCTTCTCCTCCGTCATGTGAGCTCTTCCTCACTGTCAGGTGCTCTTCTCCTCCATCATGTGAGCTCTTCCTCACTGTCAGGTGCCCTTCTCCTCTGTCATGTGAGCTCTTCCTCGCTGTCAGGTGCCCTTCTCCTCCATCATGTGAGCTCTTCCTCACTGTCAGGTGCCCTTCTCCTCTGTCATGTGAGCTCTTCCTCACTGTCAGGTGCTCTTCTCCTCCATCATGTGAGCTCTTCCTCACTGTCAGGTGCCCTTCTCCTCTGTCATGTGAGCTCTTCCTCACTGTCAGGTGCCCTTCTCCTCTGTCATGTGAGCTCTTCCTCACTGTCAGGTGCCCTTCTCCTCTGTCATGTGAGCTCTTCCTCACTGTCAGGTGCCCTTCTCCTCTGTCATGTGAGCTCTTCCTCACTGTCAGGTGCTCTTCTCCTCCATCATGTGAGCTCTTCCTCACTGTCAGGTGCCCTTCTCCTCCATCATGTGAGCTGTTCCTCACTAGCCTAGGTAAACCCAGCCACCACGTGACCTGCTCTCTCAGTTCCCAGTCACATAGTGACTGAGAACAGGTCTGAGAGCAGGTCACGTGGGGGATGGGTTTACCCAGGCTAGTTCCTCACTGTCAGGTGCTCTTCTCCTCCATCATGTGAGCTCTTCCTCACTGTCAGGTGCTCTTCTCCTCCATCATGTGAGCTGTTCCTCACTCTCAGGTGCCCATCTCCTCTGTCATGTGAGCTCTTCCTCACTGTCAGGTGCCCTTCTCCTCTGTCATGTGAGCTCTTCCTCGCTGTCAGGTGCCCTTCTCCTCCATCATGTGAGCTCTTCCTCACTGTCAGGTGCCCTTCTCCTCTGTCATGTGAGCTCTTCCTCACTGTCAGGTGCTCTTCTCCTCCATCATGTGAGCTCTTCCTCACTGTCAGGTGCCCTTCTCCTCTGTCATGTGAGCTCTTCCTCACTGTCAGGTGCCCTTCTCCTCTGTCATGTGAGCTCTTCCTCACTGTCAGGTGCCCTTCTCCTCTGTCATGTGAGCTCTTCCTCACTGTCAGGTGCCCTTCTCCTCCATCATGTGAGCTCTTCCTCACTGTCAGGTGCCCTTCTCCTCCATCATGTGAGCTGTTCCTCACTGTCAGGTGCTCTTCTCCTCCATCATGTGAGCTCTTCCTCACTGTCAGGTGCTCTTCTCCTCCATCATGTGAGCTGTTCCTCACTCTCAGGTGCCCATCTCCTCTGTCATGTGAGCTCTTCCTCACTGTCAGGTGCTCTTCTCCTCCATCATGTGAGCTGTTCCTCACTCTCAGGTGCCCATCTCCTCTGTCATGTGAGCTGTTCCTCACTGTCAGGTGCCCTTCTCCTCCATCATGTGAGCTGTTCCTCACTGTCAGGTGCCCTTCTCCTCTGTCATGTGAGCTGTTCCTCACTGTCAGGTGCCCTTCTCCTCCATCATGTGAGCTCTTCCTCACTGTCAGGTGCCCTTCTCCTCTGTCATGTGAGCTCTTCCTCACTGTCAGGTGCCCTTCTCCTCTGTCATGTGAGCTCTTCCTCACTGTCAGGTGCCCTTCTCCTCTGTCATGTGAGCTCTTCCTCACTGTCAGGTGCCCTTCTCCTCTGTCATGTGAGCTCTTCCTCACTGTCAGGTGCCCTTCTCCTCTGTCATGTGAGCTCTTCCTCACTGTCAGGTGCCCTTCTCCTCTGTCATGTGAGCTCTTCCTCACTGTCAGGTGCCCTTCTCCTCCGTCATGTGAGCTGTTCCTCACTGTCAGGTGCCCTTCTCCTCCATCATGTGAGCTCTTCCTCACTGTCAGGTGCCCTTCTCCTCCGTCATGTGAGCTGTTCCTCACTGTCAGGTGCCCTTCTCCTCTGTCATGTGAGCTCTTCCTCACTGTCAGGTGCCCTTCTCCTCTGTCATGTGAGCTCTTCCTCACTGTCAGGTGCCCTTCTCCTCTGTCATGTGAGCTCTTCCTCACTGTCAGGTGCCCTTCTCCTCTGTCATGTGAGCTCTTCCTCACTGTCAGGTGCCCTTCTCCTCTGTCATGTGAGCTCTTCCTCACTGTCAGGTGCCCTTCTCCTCCGTCATGTGAGCTCTTCCTCACTGTCAGGTGCCCTTCTCCTCTGTCATGTGAGCTCTTCCTCACTGTCAGGTGCCCTTCTCCTCTGTCATGTGAGCTCTTCCT
>NC_139627.1:48060668-48105668 GCF_964638095.1 Poromitra crassiceps | reverse complement strand
CTCTCTCTGCCTAGTGGATTATCACTCGCATATAAGATCTCTGTGAAATTGCAAAGTGTTTGCCGGTGCTGGCTGTGAGATGTGTAAATTCAGTGTCAGGGTGCTTAGCACACCTCAGTGTGCACAGGACCAGAGACCCAACTTGGTTTATGACCGTGATTCTTAAAGGGGGACTTACCCCCCAGATATGTAACAAAACGGTGATTTGAAAAAACCTATGGGAAAAACCAAGAAATGACGTATCCTCTTGTCTACACTATACTCTTTGGCTGTGCTCAGCTCAGGCATTTTTTCCGGAAATCGACGCCATTACAGTTTGCCCATGCACCGCCTCGAAAATAATTTATATGAGAGCTGCAATATCTTTATAAATATCAACAACTAGCCAACGCTGGTGGCCTGTATGGAAACAGCGTTGCTCAAAATGGTTGAAAGTTATATCAATTTGGCCATTCAGTGCAAACTAGAAATTGAATTATTTTTCTCCCATGTGTGTGTGTGTGTGTGGCTTGTCTAAACTTACGTTAAAAGAGACTAGTGACGCGAGGCTGGTTACCGCAGCACAGCACAATAGTCAGGACAAACGCCCCGCTCTCACGCTCAAGTAATCACAATGCGAGATTTCTCCACGTCATTCCCTCGTCCAACTTGCCATATACCGCGCCATGAAATCCGTTTTTAATTTTCGTTTCTCCCTTTTCCATGATTCTTGTCAAAAGTTTGCTCCTCTCCAGCGCAGAGCGCAGAGCTGCACCGGCGTACTGGAACATTCTCCCCCCTCCCTCCTCCCTCCTCCTCAGGCTGGCGGTGCTCACAGGCGAAACAGCCTCCTCCCGTTGTAACCCTCACTGAGCAACAACAAACAAACACAGACAGAAATAGCTGGTGTGCGATTTTTCTGCACAATCAGTGTCTGAGATTGGGTACAGGATTGCGGGAATCCCGCATCTGGACTCACAGGTTACGACTGGGCAAGCCGCTGGTCACAGACAGGCGGGCAGAGCGTCAGTGCAGC
The DNA here is from genome assembly GCF_964638095.1 of Poromitra crassiceps. Taxonomy (NCBI): domain Eukaryota; kingdom Metazoa; phylum Chordata; class Actinopteri; order Beryciformes; family Melamphaidae; genus Poromitra; species Poromitra crassiceps. The sequence goes on along the minus strand of NC_139627.1, from coordinate 48,104,653 downwards.
AGCAGCTCCGTGTCCCCAGCGAAAAGGGGCACAGAAGACCACCAGTCGTCCTTGAGAGGATTCCAGCATTCTATGTTGTCTCTCAACCTAATATATATGGAATTCCTTCACAAAATCATATCTAGGCTACATAAAAAAAAAAAAAAAAAAATCAGATTTGCATCTGAGAGACCAAATCTCATCATAGGGCTCCTTAGTATGAAAAAGGTTGGGAATGATTTACAGCAACACAATGCCATTTCCTTCCTTTTATGATTATAGTGGCGTTTATTGATAGTATTGTGTTACATAGGAGTTGGTAGGAAAATAACAGGCGATTGTAATCAATTAACAGGTGATTAACAGGTCAAGTGACATCATGGGAATAGGCTTGGAGTTGTGAGGAGCCGAAAGGGTACAGGGGGAGTAGGGGAGTAACTATCTTGAAATCCCATAGTCTTTAGTTCATCGTGACGTCACGACGTATCAAATCTCCCATTCATTTGAGGGCAAAAAAAAAGCAGTGTTCCACCCATAGAGGGCACTTATGCCAGGTATGCTGCTGAAAAATGATACAAATGGTAGAATGGCAACAGTTTGGTCTCAAATGTGGAAATCACACACCACCCCCAAAGTTTAGTTGGTTAAAAGCTGAAAAAAAGTGTTTTGGGGGTAAGTTACACTTTAAAGGAGAACTTACCTCCAAAACACTTTTTTTCAGCTTTTAACCAATATATATGACTTTGGGGGTGATGTGTGAAGAATTCTGGTCAGAATTTCCACATTTGACACCAAACTGTTGCCATTTTACCATTTGTATCATTTTTCAGCAGCATAACTGGCATAAGCGCCCTCTAAAGGTCGAACACTGCTTTTTTTTTCTTTCTCAAATGAATGGGAGATTAGGGGCACACTGACGTCACAGTGCCCCCAAAGACTATGGGATTTCAAGATAATTACTCCCCTACCCCCCCTGTACCCTTTCGGCTCCTCAGAACTCCAAGCCTATTCTTATTGAAGTTTGCTCTTAAAATACTGAACCAAACGTCGTCAAAGTTGGCACATGTCTTAATTATAGTTAGTTTCCCGCTGAATGTGTCACTACTTTATTAATATCTTACCTGGATAAGCTCGAATGATGATGTATATATTATCAGTCCGAGTTGGAAGCAGCTGTCTCCAGCCAGGCAGGCGGGAGAGAGTCGTACTGTAAACCTCATGCACTAGCTCCAAGCTCCGCGTGCGCGCGCAGCAGAGCAGAGCTCTCTGTGCTCTGAGAGCAGAGAGAGAGCAGTCTGATATTTCCGCAAACAAATATGGTCGCAGTTTAGCACACATGTAAAATATAACGCTATACTACGACGTGACAACATGACAAAGCTTCTCTAAACACATCGGCTATCATATATTTCCCTGCATCCCTCCTACTGAGATTATATCGGTATTGATTTTGGACAGACTGAATGCGCGGAGGAGGAGGAGGAGAAATCTGCAGCTGTGCCCTGAGTAGCCCTGTGCCCGTCTGTGAAAAGCGTCCTGTCCAGTCGCACCTTCGCAAACAGATGCGGGATTCCCTCAATCCTGTACCCAATCTCATACTGTATTGAGCAGAAAAATCGCACAACAGCTATTTCTGTCTGTGTTTGTTTGTTGCTCCGTGAGGTTACAGAACACCCCATGCATGCAGCAGGCTGTTTCGCCAGCCGGGGTCTGGCAGGAGGGAGGAGGCGCAGGCAGCCTGCACTGCGCTGAGAGGAAACTTTTGCACAACTTTTAACAAGAATCACGAAAAGCCCCCAAACTAAAATGAAAAAGGGACTATATGGCAACTTGGACGAGGGAATGACGTAGAGAAATCTCGCATTGTGTTACCCCAGAACGGGGGGTTTGTCGTATTGTGCGGTGTGCTGCTGTAACGAGCCCACGTCACTTTGCTCTCGTAACGTAGTTTCCATAGAGATACATGCAGAAAAATAATTAAATTTCTAGTTCGCCACTGAATTACCAAATTGATATAACTTAAAACCATTTTGAGCAAAGCTGTTTCCAAACAGGCCACCAGCGTTGGCTAATTGTTGATATTTATAAAGATATTGCCCCTCTCAAATAAATTATTTTTGAGGCATTAGGCAAACTGTAATGGCGTCGATTTCCGAAAAAAAATCTGGACTTGAACACAGTCAAAGAGCCTAGTATAGACAAGAGCATATGTCATTTCTTGGTTTTTTCCATAGGTATTTTCAAATCACTGTTCTAATACATATCTAGGGGGTAAGTCCTCCTTTAAGGTCAGAGGAATCAGCCTTCAACTCTAGCTCCTTTCCAAATCCTTCATCGCCCAGAGACAGAGAGACAGAAACAGAGAGACAGAGAGAGTCAGAGAGAGAGAGAGAGAGAGAGAGATAGAGACAGATAGAGAGAGACAGAGACAGAGACAGAGAGAGAGACAGAGACAGAGAGACAGAGAGAGAGACAGAGAGAGAGAGACAGAGACAGAGATAGAGACAGATAGAGAGAGACAGAGACAGCGAGAGAGACAGAGACAGAGAGACAGAGAGAGAGAGAGAGAGAGAGATAAACCGAAAGAGGCAGAGGAAGAGAGAATGCATGTTAGCACATAAATACAGTCGGCTACGCTTTGATGTATGTAGCATCTAAACATCCCAGCAGACAAAGAAGCTATGAAAGAACGAAGAAAAAGAACAAGAAGCTACAGTGCGGTGGACCCACGTGTCCAATTTGCAGGTTGTGCCTGGAGCTAAAAACACAAAGATTTCCCCCTTCAGAAGAATCATGTGAGAACCAGAGGAGGCGCCCACACACTCCAGAAAGAGAGGAGGCGCCCACACACTCCAGAAAGAGAGGAGGCGCCCACACACTCCAGAAAGAGAGGAGGCGCCCACACACTCCAGAAAGAGAGGAGGCGCCCACACACTCCAGAAAGAGAGGAGGCGCCCACACACTCCAGAAAGAGAGGAGGCGCCCACACACTCCAGAAAGAGAGGAGGCGGCCACACACTCCAGAAAGAGAGGAGGCGCCCACACACTCCAGAAAGAGAGGAGGCGCCCACACACTCCAGGAAGAGAGGAGGCGCCCACACACTCCAGAAAGAGAGGAGGCGCCCACACACTCCAGAAAGAGAGGAGGCGCCCACACACTCCAGAAAGAGAGGAGGCGCCCACACACTCCAGAAAGAGAGCAAACCCAAGATAGGAGAAAACAGAAGAAGAAGACACCCGGACCAAAAAGCTACTGTACCAGCTGTCAGTCAATGTCAGTCACTTCCCGGTGGAACGGCCCAAGATGGGGGAGGTGAAGGCTTTTCTCCGCCTCACCCCCTCCCTTCGTGTGTGTGTGTGTCTGTGTGCGTGCGTGCATGTGTATGTGTGCGTGTGTGTGTGTGTGCGTGCGTGCGTGTGTGTGTGTGTGTGCGTCGGGGGAAAGGGGGGTTGCAGTAGATGATGAATAGCAGGCCTCACCCTGGATTTTCGCTTCATCTACAGAACCTTGAGGAATGTTTACATTTCCACAGGTGAAGACACTGTGTGACTCACTGCTCACACTTTGTCTCCCTCTCTCACCTGTCACGTCAACCCCCCCCCCCCCCCCTACCAGCCCCACCCCCCACCTCCACCTCCACCCCTCCTATTCCTTCTTCAGTTTAAAAAAAAAAAATCTGCAGCATTTTTGACTCAGGACTCCTGAATCGAGCTCCGCCCACTTTTCACATCTGCTCGAGCGATGTTGTGCTCTTGTCAACAGCTTGTTCTCGCTCAGAGAAACAGTCGAGCCAATCAGCGCCCCCTGTGGGCGGGACTAACGTTTGAACTTTTCATCTGCATTTGTTCAAATGTTAAATTTTTTTTGCCGAAAACCACCGACGTTCTTGGTGAAGTAAGTCAATACGTCCAACATCAGTGTGACTGAAAATAACGTCGGAGAGTGGCCGGATGCATCTGTCGCTAAAAATAATAACTTCATTTATATACTGTAAGCACTTTATAAACGATAATAAAAAATAAAAGACAAGAAAAGTAACAATTGCCATGAAGCACAGGGGATAAACAAAGAAGCAAATACAAGTTAGACCGTAAACCGTACAACGATAAAACAGGTACAAGGGTGTAGACAAAAGAACGATCAACACAGATTTTGCTAGCTAGTGATTGGTCAGAGTGCCAGCGAGTGGCGAAACAAGGCGGCGCTGTGCATCCAAGTAGATGTGGAAGACACGCGCAGCAGCAGCAGCAGCAGCAGCAGCAGCAGCAGCAGCAGCAGGGGGTCTCTGGGTAGTGGGTTCAAGGAGAGACAGATCAAAAGACCTATAAAAAGATATGGCTGCTAGATGCCCTATATGTGGAGTAACGCTGGTGTGTGTACGGGGCCTGTGAGGAATAGCACTTTCTAGGGCAGTATGTGATGTTCCCACCTCCTCCCCACGCTGGAGAATGACAGCCGCTATAAAGATGGGATCTATAAAGATGGGATCTATAAAGATGGGATGCGGCGCTGATGGGGAGGACAAGTTGCGACTTCATGTGTGATCTGATCTGCGTTGGGGTTTGATGTCTTTTCCGCGTAGGTTTTGTAGGAGGGGCTTGATCACAGCATGTTTGTGTAGCCGCGGCCCGTTAGAGCCCGCAGCGTTTGACACGCCCCTTTGAACCCGGTGACTCGGTGCCTCCTCACCTCGGCTTAGGACGCCTCCCACACACACATCCACACACACACACAGGCAGGAGAACCACACACACATCCACACACACACAGGCAGGAGAACCACACACACATCCACACACACACAGGCAGGAGAACCACACATACATCCACACACACAGGAGAACCACACACACATCCACACACACAGGCAGGAGAACCACACACACACACACACACACACACACACACACACACACACACACACACACAGGCAGGAGAACCACACACACATCCACACACACAGGAGAACCACACACACATCCACACACATAGGCAGGAGAACCACACACACAGGCAGGAGAACCACACACACAGGCAGGAGAACCACACAGACAGGAGACCCACACAGACAGGAGACCCACACAGACAGGAGACCCACACAGGCAGGAGACCCACACAGGCAGGATAACCACACAGACAGGAGACCCACACAGACAGGAGACCCACACAGGCAGGAGACCCACACAGACAGGAGACCCACACAGACAGGAGACCCACACAGACAGACAGGAGACCCACACAGACAGACAGGAGACCCACACAGACAGGAGACCCACACACACAGAGGAGACCCACACAGACAGACAGGAGACCCACACAGACAGGAGACCCACACAGACAGACAGGAGACCCACACAGACAGGAGACCCACACAGACAGACAGGAGACCCACACAGACAGACAGGAGACCCACACACACAGACAGGAGACCCACACACACAGAGGAGACCCACACAGACAGACAGGAGACCCACACAGACAGACAGGAGACCCACACACACAGAGGAGACCCACACACACAGAGGAGACCCACACAGACAGACAGGAGACCCACACAGAAAGACAGGAGACCCACACACACAGAGGAGACCCACACAGACAGGAGACCCACACAGACAGGAGACCCACACACACAGAGGAGACCCACACACAGACAGACAGGAGACCCACACAGACAGACAGGAGACCCACACACACAGAGGAGACCCACACAGACAGGAGACCCACAGACAGGAGACCCACACACACAGAGGAGACCCACACACAGACAGACAGGAGACCCACACAGACAGACAGGAGACCCACACAGACAGACAGGAGACCCACACAGAAAGACAGGAGACCCACACAGACAGACAGGAGACCCACACACACAGAGGAGACCCACACACACAGACAGGAGACCCACACAGAAAGACAGGAGACCCACACAGAAAGACAGGAGATCCACACAGACAGACAGAAGACACCCACACAGACAGGAGACCAGGCGCGGACTGCATAATCGGGCACGTCAGGCAAATGCCCGGTGGCCTGGCCTGGCCTGCAAATTTTTTTAGATTTTTTTTGGTGTGTGCCCGCAGTCAGGCCACTCACTGAACAGCAGGCCAGGCAGGCCACTGCTCATTTCTGCACTCTTGTGTTGGAGCCTTGAGTTTTGCATTGCTCAACACTTGGCTATAGGCTATAGAGACTAAAACCATTGTTGGCCTAATTTTTCAGAAACAAAGGTTGGAGCTTGAGCAGAACACACTACCATGTGTTTAATGTTAGGGCCTTGCTTAAACAGGAAGATGTTTAATGAAACTGAGAATATGTTGATGTTTATTATTATTGTTATTATGACGTGTAGTTCTTAAGCCTGTGGAGAATAACGCAGCATGCACGATCTGATCACTTTTCCTTAAATAAAGTTTTCTGTGAAGCGTTACAGAGGCATGTTTTTGGTTTTACTTCTTCATATTATACTTGCAGTTATCTAGTGTTGGAGAAAAATATAAGTTCCATGCCATTTCCTTATCAATAAGCTATAAGCTATAATTGCATACGCATAATTATGCTATGAGTTACCATGACATGACATCTCACACATATAGATTCACCCATGGCAGAGGACTTCTCCTTTTGCTGAGCTTGGAAGGTATGTGTGAGATGTCATGTCATGGTAACTCATAGCATAATTATGCGTATGCAATTATAGCTTATAGTTTATGGATTAGGAAATGGCATGGAACTTATATTTTTCTCCAACATCTAGGCAATGTTGATGTTTCTATTAGTGAACAAATAGGTAACATGTATCATCACGTTAGCATTATATTCACAAAATCTTGCTTCAAATGACACAAATTGGGCTTCAAACGGCCCAAATTTTTCGCGTCGCCCCGTATTGGCCCTGCTTGGTACCTGAATTATGATCCCAGTCCGCCTCTGCAGGAGACCCACACAGACAGACAGGAGACCCACACAGACAGGAGACCCACACAGACAGACAGGAGACCCACACAGGCAGGAGACCCACACAGACAGACAGGAGACCCACACAGACAGGAGACCCACACAGACAGACAGGAGACCCACACAGACAGGAGACCCACACAGACAGGAGACACAGACAGACAGGAGACCCACACAGACAGACAGGAGACACACACAGACAGGAGACCCACACAGACAGGAGACACACACAGACAGGAGACACACACAGACAGGAGACCCACACAGACAGGAGACACACACAGACAGGAGACCCACACAGACAGGAGACACACACAGACAGGAGACCGGCCCACACAGACAGGAGACCCACACAGACAGACAGGAGACACACACAGACAGGAGACCTACACAGACAGACAGGAGACCCACGCAGACAGGAGACCCACACACACAGACAGGAGACCCACACAGACAGGAGACCCACACACACAGACAGGAGATCCACACAGACAGGAGACCCACACAGACAGACAGGAGACCCACACACACAGGAGACCCACACACACAGACAGGAGACCCACACAGGCAGGAGACCCACACAGACAGGAGACCCACACAGACAGGAGACCCACACAGACACACAGGAGACCCACACAGACAGGAGACCCACACACACAGACAGGAGACCCACACACACACACACACACACACACAGGAGACCCACACACACAGACAGGAGACCCACACACACACACACACAGGAGACCCACACACACAGACAGGAGACCCACACACACACACAGGAGACACACACACACAGACAGGAGACCCACACACACACACACACACACACACACACACACACACACACACACACACACACACAGGAGACCCACACACACAGACAGGAGACCCACACACACACACAGGAGACCCACACACGGACAGGAGACCCACACACACACACAGGAGACCCACACACACAGACAGGAGACCCACACACACACACACAGGAGACCCACACACACACACAGGAGACCCACACACACCACAGACAGGAGACCCACACACACAGGCAGGAGACCCACACACACAGGCAGGAGATGAGAGCAGGAAGAAGTGAGGAGGAGAGTGGGAATGAGTGTGAAAGAGAGCCAGAGAGTGATAGAGAGAGATTGAGTGTTAGTGTGTGAGCGAGAATGAGTGATAGAGAGACAGTGGGTGGTGGGTAATAGAAATTAAGTGGGCAGGTGTGTGTCTGTGTGTATGTTGGTGTGTGTGCGTGTATGTGCATGTGTGTGTCTGTTGGTGTGTGTGTACAGTATGTGTGTATGTCAGTGTGTGTGTGTGTGTGTGTGTGTGTGTGTCTATGTCGGTGTCTGTGTATGTCGGTGTGTGTGTTTATGTCGGTGTGTGTTTATGTTGGTGTGTGTGTGTATGTGTATGTCGGTGTGCGTGTGTATGTGTCTATGTCGGTGTGTGTGTGTGTGAGAGAGAGAGAGAGAGAGCGCCGAGAAGAAGCAGAACAGCAAATGATGACGGTTCAGGGATGAGCCCAGGGTTGTCAGCAGAAATGGAAATAAAAAAGGCCTGTGAGCAGCTCCACAGCGAGCCAAAGTGACAGCCATGTAAATAATATTGGGGGAATATGCTGCAATTTAGGCATAATTTACCCTGCAACCTGGAGGGGGAGGAGGGAGGAGGGGGGGAAGGGGGGTTGAAGCAAAGAAATGACGACAATTTGTCCTTTGAAGGTTAACGCGGCGTTTCTTTTTTTCATGGGGCTTCCATTTAATTTGCACGGCGGGCGGCGCAGGGGAAGAAAAGGCCTGTGTTGGCTACAGTGAAGCCACTGTGAGAGGAGCATAAGCAGGGACCATAGCACTTCCTCCTCCACCACCACCACCACCACCACCGCCACAGCTCTGAAAACCATTACAGCACCATCTGTCTGTCATGACCTTGGTATATATACACTTCACGTTTATGACGTCTCCAAACCCAAAACAGATGCGACGACTCTTTCAAGAGAACCCTGATCCACCACTCGGGCCCTAATGGCTGCAAAGTGTGAACGCTATATAGCCTTCGAGGGGCCTAAAGTCGGCCCCCCGGCTGAAACATCCCGTCGACCGCGCCGTCAAATGAAAATACCATAATATAGAGGCCGGCCTCGTTGCGACGACTGGCCAAATGCACTTAGCGAAAAGTCCCCCCCCCCCCCCCCCCCCCCCCCCCCCGATTTCTTCGGAGTGCTTCGGTGTACATTATGCGACACTTAGGGGACATTCATACCAAAGGCGTTTTTGGAGCTGCCAGCGTCTTTCTGGAATTCATTCTCTATGTAAGGAAGCGCTAAACGTGCTCCTCTTTTAAAGAACGCACCTGGCGTTTCAGCGCTGGTGGCGTCTGTTGTTTTTGGAGGAGCGCTGTGGGCGTTTCAAAAGCTGAAAAAAGTTGAACATTAGAGGAAAAGCGCCCTGATCGTCTTTTTCTCCTCCCGAGGGATTTTCAACCTCGGCTGCTGCCAGAATTGGCAATAATCTGGCTTTCATGTTGACAGTGAACAACATCAAACAGACAAAACCAGCTGGCTACCATCCTTGTGGTCGTTCTGATCTGTACTGCGCGCGACTGCAGGTGAAAACAAACGGGAGTGCAAAAAAAACGCTCCGTGCGCTGTGTTTTGTGCACAATGGAAGCGCTCTTGACATGTTTTTCATAGCGTTCTGACTGAAAAAAAAAAACGCTTTTGGTGTGAATGTCCCCTTAGGCTTGTAGCGTGGTGGAGCCAATCAGCGTGGATAAACCTGCGCGCCTTCCGAAAAAGATCAGTCAAGCGGGCCCATCGTCAATTTATCTCTCTCTCTCTCTCTCACTCACAAAGCTCTCTTGTTAGCTAACGAGTTGGTTTTGGGAAATGTTCCTGGAAAAACTGCATTTTTTTTGGACCCGCAGCTATACATCGATTCCAGAGAGAAAATAAACCAGCAGGCGAGCCAAAGGTCGTCTAAATGAATTTCTTTGTTTTTTTGGACCCAAGTCTGTTCAGCAGTATGCTGAAATAGGACTGGACCCAACCTTCCCAGTCAGGTGCTGTTGCATGTAGATGCTAGTAAAGATGCATAAAGGGATAGTTCACTTTTTATTGTTGAAGTCTAGCCCTATTTGCTACTTACCAAAGACTATGAGGAACAGGATGGATTGTGCTGATAAGAACTCTACCCATCAACATCATCATTGGTAGGTAGCAAATAGGGCTAGACTTAAAAAAAAAAGTGAACTATCCCTTTAAATAAGACTGTTATTGTCTTGTTAGTGTGTGTGTGTGTGTGTGTGTGTGTGTGTGTGTGTGTGTGTGTGTGTGTGTGTGTGTGTGTGTGTGTGTGTGTGTGTGTGGGTAGGGGGGTTGATAGGGTTGCTTTCTGCTGACATTTCTGGTTTTCAGAAACTCACTTCTCCACTCATATACTCTGTTTTTGGTCATTTGACTCCTGTCCCTTCCAGGCTCAGCTGTAGCGCAGACCTGTCAGTGCTGTTGCAGTCCCTTGGTCACCGATAGAGGTCAAGTCATAATGCTTCTTTAAGTTCAGAGCTGAACAGATCTGGGTCAAATAGTGAAGCCTATTTGACTTTTCACTGCTTTGCTTTAGTCTGCTGGGTGGGGTAATTGCCACATAGGAATAGGATACAGGACAATGAGTGCGAGAAAAAGTGTCGACAATGACCGGACTCATTTCCAAAGTCAATTCTGTGTTATTTTCTAATTAACAACTGGCCTGATGCTATCTCGATTCCTCTGATGTGGTCAATCAACCCCACCCGTCTCGCGCTGCGTCCCACATAAAAACAATCATTTGCTCGTGTATATAGTCTAAAAAAATCAGTTTAAATAAACACTCAAATCGAAAGCTAAAATATAATAATATTCTCAATGAGCCATGGCCCCCCGCGGTCACTCCTCACCCTTTATCCTCACACAGATGAAGTCAACAGACCTTAGCGAGGAACCAAGAGATCCAGTGTCTGGCCCTCAGGAGCAGATTCATCTGTACTACTAGGTTCTCCCCACTCCGCTCGCCTGGCCTGGGCTGGGCTCCGCAGCGGCACAGAGAGCCTACAAGGTGCAACCCAACCCCCCTGAGGAGTTCTCCACTGAGAGCGAGTATTGTGGAGCGCCTCAAACAAACAGCCGTGTGTGTGTGTGTGTGTGCCAACAGAGGTTCCCAAAGGAGCGTTGAGGAGAAGAGAGAGAGTGTAGGAGGACCCAGGTCAAGCTCGTGGCGGGGCAGCCGTTCCACTTGCATCCCATCAAACGTCACTGGAAACAGAAGTGACGGGCAGCGGTGGAGATGTTTGAAGAAACGTTGTACAAAATATTCACAAATAAATACCTATGCAAACACTCGCATATACGGTTTCCATACGCAAATACACACAACACACACACACACACACACACAGACTCTCGACTATTTTGTGTCCCAGGAGAAATTTCAGCAGCGTCTCAGTCACTGAAATTGCTGGGTAGCAGAAGGGAAACTTTAGTTTTCCTGAATATAAACGTGAGCCCTCTAAAGAGGCGCTTTACTGTGCCGGGCTGTCGGGGAAAAAACTAAAACTAAAAACTAAATGATCGTGGAACGGGTTTTTAAAAAAGCTTGAAAGATGAAAGTTACCAAAAGCCAGCGAGTCTTACAGGAGGAGTTATGTAAGGGTTAATGTACGACGAGGTGTCCATTATCACTTTTTAAGGGACGACGTGGAGGCGTGAACCGTCCGAGGCGAAGCCGAGGACGGTTGCCTCCGCGAAGTCCCTTAAAAAGTGATAATGGACACCTCGAAGTGCATTAACCCGCTTATACCATGGTCACTTGCCAACAAAACAATAAGACCAGTCATTTATATTTCCATGTGTAATAAATAAAGCAATCTAAATGGCTAAATGTCTGTTATTCATACTGTAAATCAGTCTTCCACGAAATAAAATAGTCCCTCCCACCTCCACCACCCGCTCCGTTTTAAAGCCGACTCAAACGTTAACTTTATTACAGGAATGCAGGTTTAACGATGTTTTGCGTTCTACATTAAATGAAGACATTACCGTTTGGCAGCTTGCTTTATTTTGTATGATAGATACGTATTGGCCAAGTATATTAACATTTAAGAGCGAAGACTTTCAGGAAGTGAGAGTGAGAGAGCAGCGCCCTGCGTGTGCTGCTGATGTGGTGAAATGCAGAGAGAGTTCTCTCTCTCTCTCTCTCTCTCTCTCTCTCTCTCTCTCTCTCTCTCTCTCTCTCTCTCTCTCTCTCTCTCTCTCGTGCACGAGGGAAATCTTCTCTTTCTCGCCGAGAAGAGCCTGGTGACGCGAGGTTAAAAATCTCCGAAACGAAAATCAAAATTGTAAATAAGAGTTATTTTTGATAAACTGAGCACACAGGGGTGATTTAAATACTTACTTTGACCGAGTCAATTTTTTTCTCAACATCCAAAATTGTCATATTAACCCTTAACGGGGGTATAGAGCTCAAACTGCTCTCCTGATAACACTGATGAAACTATGGCGCATTGATATGAACGGTGAACAGACCATTTAGCTAGGTGTCCATTATCACTGTACAATATCACTTTTTAATGGACACCTTGCAGCCAATCAGAATCGAGTATTCACTCAGACCATGGTATAAGGGGAAATTATACATGTGGGGAAAACCGATCGGAAAGCAAACAGAAGTTAATAATAATAATAATATGATCAACGTTTCGGCTCGGATGTATCTGTGAATGTCATTCGTTGTTTTGTTTTTTTTACCCAGCAAAGAAAAGGAAAAAAGCTGGAAAGTTTTGTGCGTCTAATCATTTATATAACTGTTTGTTTATGAATGTGGGTTTATTTATATTTACCTCCTCTGCATCCTGTTACTGAACGTGTTGGGCACCCGGCCAAAGTCCATGCATTTAATCTCTCTTTTCTTCTTCTTTTTTCTCTGTCTCTCCCTCTCTCTCTCTCTCTCTCTCTCTCTCTCCCTCTCTCTCCTGTGGATTATTGAGTGGTTCTGGCCCCTTTTAATTTGGAGGGGACCTATGGGGCTGGGTTAGTTTAATCCCACTAGATGTACGAAGGCCTCTCAGACTCCTAGGAGATGGAGGCCGCTGTCAGGAGGCGAGACAGCTGGCAGGAGCTGCAGGCCACAGAAAACTCAGAGAAAGAGGAGCGAGGCGAAGAGCGAAAGAGAGAGTTTGAGGTAGAGAAAGAGGAGTAGGGATGTTAATGATTAAACGTCAGTCGATGAATTGCCGTTAAGATGAGGTGACCAGATGGCCGTATGGATCTGTCCCCGATTTTCTCATCCTCATCCGCAGCCGCGATTACTGTCTTCAGCTGTCGTGTTCCACCAAGAAGCACAATTACAAGCCGCACTGTTTTTTTAAATTAACTGATTAATTGACCGTTCAGGTGTTCACCTAACGGATAAGGAAAATGCATGAGATTCCCATCCCTAAAGAGGAGGGAGGGAGTCATTTTAAGGCCGGCCCCCTGCCACTCACCTCTTACGCTTGTATTGGCTAGCGTTGAAGCACTTTACTGTATGAATGAGTAGGGGAAGCCTCACTTGCCCCCATCCACTTTCAGAATGCCTTAAAGCGCTCTGTCAACATCCCCCTTTCTCTCTCATTCTTTCAGAAATCCCTCTCTTTTTCCAGCTTCTTCCTTCCTAACCGTGGCACCCGCACGCACACACACACGCACACACACACACACACACACACACACACAGACAGACAGACAGATGGACACACACACACACACACACACCTTTCCTCTCCCCCTGACTTCGGGAGAGGCCATGTTTGGTTTCAACCTTTCAATGAGGATTAGAGGGAGAGAAGTGGGCGCCCGTCAACCATAAATGAGCTTCTTTCAACAGGATGGTAACAAGATGGCACCCCTCGCCTTAGAGAAGCACGGAAACGTGTTCGAACACCACACACACACACACGGGATAGACAGAGAGGGAGAGAGAGAGAGACACCACACACACACCGGATATACAGAGAGAGAGAGAGAGAGAGAGAGAGAGGAGGGGATATGAGATTGATGGTGATGGCGTGGGTGAATCGGGCGACTGTTTGTGGTGGTGTGTGTCTAGGGAGTACCACTGTGTTTGCGGTCGTCATATGTTTGTCCGGCCTGCTGTGTGAGCGAGCGCCACCGGAGAATTCTTGCGATGACAGTCCCAATCCATCACGGCGGCCACTAGGGTGCAGAGTTCACGAGTCGTTTTGGCACGGAGCTTCACGGGGGGGGGGGGGGGTTGCCAAGGCAAAGAGAGCGGGCCCACAGTAATGATCGCCATTAGGCTCTTTTATGAATATTTATGACAAACATCTGCAGCGCCAAGGGGACTGCTACACGGGACCAGCAGTTAGTCCAGCTATATCCTTCACTCAAGATTGGCCGCGGGATGGTCCGGCCCACCGGGAGCCGGACAGCCGACCTGTGACAAGCCTGGAGTGGGGTCAAAGGTCAGAGGTGCATGGTGTCTGGCACCAGTATAGGTAAACCAGGTGTCTGGGGTCGAGCTCTGGAACCCCACAGCCTGGGGCGATCTGTCTGTATAGGAAAACTACCCGCCAACCTGGTGCTAAAGAGAGGATTTTCAGTTAAGTTAAGTCTCTGCCAAACTTAACAGATAAGATGCAACTTGAACGATCACACATGACAAATACAATATAGAATATCCAATTAAAAGCAATAATACAAACAAGACGGCAATAAAATATCATGTAAACAATCGCAGAGTTAAATGAGAACATTGGTTGATTTTCAAGGTGGTCTTTAATGTGCATGCTGAAAATCTGTTGAGAGAAGCTTAAAAAAAAAAAAAAGTTTCCATTTGAAGCCAGAAAGAAAATTGTGCAACGTTCATTTCTAACTGTTTTAGATTATGGTGATGGGATTTACATGCATGCAACTTCATCCTACTCAGCTATATTTCTCAAGAATACCATCTCTCTATATCACTCTATACCAGAGGAGGGGAAAAAAAATCATATTGCTTTTTATTTTCAAGACATTGGTGGCAAACTACCTAGCCTATCAGCAGCTTTTTAGCCTATATTGTACCAGCAGCTATAGCACTAGATCTTCTAAGTGGCTTCTTCTAAACGTCCCCAGGGTGCACTCAGAGCTTGGTAAAAAACACTTTTTCCTTTGATGTACCTTAGGCATGGAATGAGCTGCAAAATATTGTTACCTTGGAAGCACTCCCGTCTGTGAATATCTTTTATAGCTTTTGCCACCTGCTCTGAAGGAAAAACGTCGCTGTTTCATATAACCGTCCTTGAGTTGAGATGGACTGTGTTACGGATGCCAACCCACTGAGCAATCTCACCATCGATGGTATGCTTATTTTCCTTTACCTTTTCCCTTGTGTAGGAGTATGGATTACTGATTTACAGTATACAGATATAGCTTACAGTTGTTACTGCAATTACTTACACTTTTCTCATACGTACAGACAGAGACAGTGGCGTAACGTCATTGCCATGGGCCCCGGTGCAAATATTTGCTCTGGGCCCTACCTACCAGTCATATTGTTATAGAAAATATGGACTCACTCATTATTTTTTCCGTCAGGCAGATTGTTAGCCGTCTATTGCGTGTTACCAGTACCCCCCGAAGGACCCAAGACACTGGTAAACAAGAGCCATGCTACGTGAAGGGATATTCCTCTTCTCTTGCTCCAGCTCCATATATGAACAATGATGTCACCCAGAGCCAGATTAACACCCCCAGGGGCCCCGGGGCACTGAAGCTCCCAGGGGCCCCCCTACCCATCGTCCGGATGAAAGAAATTTTGTACATTTTAAAGTAAAATGCATGAATCTGATGCACTCTGAGAGCAAAAGGAAGAGGCTAATCTTCACATTAATATCCTCTTCACTGTGCTGTGGCTTTACAATGATGAAAAAATAATTGACATTACATTTCCAATACAAAACAGCAGAGGGTGCTGCAGCACCACAAGCACCCCCACTTCCCGCGCCCCTGGTCACCACTTGCCCACAGGCATCCAATGAGACTAAATCATCAGACTTAATCTTCTTGGAAACACATTTTATTTTGTCCTGATTGGTCTTGGATTTGTGTC
This sequence comes from Poromitra crassiceps, assembly GCF_964638095.1. Lineage (NCBI taxonomy): Eukaryota > Metazoa > Chordata > Actinopteri > Beryciformes > Melamphaidae > Poromitra > Poromitra crassiceps. Next base: position 48,088,579 of record NC_139627.1, on the reverse strand, counting down.
ATAGTTCTGTGGAGCCCAACATGAGCCCGACCAAAAAAAAAAGGAAAAAAAGGGGAGGGCCCCTTCACCCCGAGGGCCCCGGGGCACCTGCCCCGGTTGCCCTATGGTTAATCCGGCCTTGATGTCACCAGAACCTCACAGGAGACTTCAGCTTGACCACTGTGGGTTTTTGAGTGTATCCAATAGGTTTAGAAAGGTTCATCGCCCCAAGAGTCATAGAGAGGCAAAGTGACCGCCTACTTCCTGCTTCAGCACTGTACCAGAGATTTTTATCCGCCATTTATTTTCCCATAGACATTTTGTAAAATGGTTGTAAAAAATAGTTCTACTTCGTCAAATCAAACGGTTCAGCTATATTTAGAATCGGGAGAGACCATAGAACATTTCACTTAATTGGTCCAAAACTACATTGAAAAAATGTTTTATTTAAATCCGCAATTTTTTTTAACGTTTTGGTCCGAGCGAAATGTTGTGTGGTCTCTCCTGTTTCTAAATATATCTGAACCGTTTGGTTTGAACAAGTACAACTATTTTTCATAAGCATTTTACGAAATGTGTATGGGAAAATAAATGGCGGATGAAAATCTCTGGTACAGTGCTGAAGCAGGAAGTAGGCGGTCACTTTGCCTCTCTATAGAAGTTGTTTCAAGACACAGCCTACATGCAGAACGAACAACATAACCCTTAGAAATGAAAAGAGGAAAATCACCCAAAAAGAGTTATGAGGTTTTCACATGACACAGCAGCAATAATGTGAGCAGGTCTGGATGATGTGGCGCACTTTGTGGAATGCGTTGGAGGAGCCACCACTCCTGCCAGCAGATTTAATGATGCAACTTCATCACAGCCCTGCTTCTGACACGCTTTCCTCACTGAGATTCAGCGTGTGATCATGACTTTGGCTTCTGCAAAAGGCACGGGCCAAAAACTCATTTGTCCAAATGCAAAAGACAATTAGGCTTCTTCTGCCCCCTCCACTGGCGATAGCGTAGTACAGGCTCAAGTCACGTGTATCTGCACTGACCTAAATGCTATGGCCAAAGACATCCACCATTTTTTGCGCTCACGTTTTGCAACAAAGTGTTGTCTTTCGTTCGCCATCTTGGGGTCCTTGCGCAGCTCACGTGACACAGCGGGTTTAGCCACAGTTCCGCCTGCTATTGGTCCGCGATCGGCAAGCTGTGCACTGGACAGGCGGCCTGTCAATCAACACCTTTTCTATTGTCTATTCTATTTAACTCTAAACGGGCGAGTTATATAAAAATGCGATCCCCCACAGTTGTTCTGAAACGTGAAATTAGCTATATACGATGTAAACATGCCTAATCACTATTACAAAGTGGTGCATTTCAACCCAGGTCCTCCCTCAAGTGGCCAGTCTAGGAATTACAGCTTTTAGGATTACTTCTGCGAGCTATCAAGATTACTTCCGCGACTTCCTCTGAAAAAGCCCGAGCTAGCCCATTGGTGGAGTATCCCAGTCATGTGTCATTCCATTCCTTATCAACAAAGTTGGAATGAATTAATGTAAAAGTCAGATTTTCTACAGAAAGAACTTAGTGTTTCTATACAATGTGTTGGATAAAATTCTTGGATTTCTTTTGGTTGAGAAGTGCAAATCCTCCTCCTTTGTTGGTTGACAAACCAAAGCAATCCATGGAAAATAAAACGCTTCTTCCGTGACGCTGTTGTGACAACCACAGGATGAACCCCCCCCCCCCCCCTCAAAAAAAACATGCGCCTCAGAAACTCATCACAGATCTCATTACAGGAGGTTGGCATTTGAGTGTCTGCCACAGGTGATCTGGATCCAGCCGAGTGTGACATCACACAGTACCATAGGGGGTTTCCCAGGGGGTCAAACAGGGGCTTGACGGGGTATCAAGTTAATGAAAAGCATTGAGATGGAGGATGTCTGTGCCTACTGCACTGTAGGTGATAAAGCTGGAGACAGTTGGAAAATGTGTGGTTTGGGTTTTACGAGGAGGCGCAGGCCCCTGGGAAGTGTTTTCATTTGGTTGCAGCGCGACAGTGTAAGCCGTGGGTGGTCCCCACTGCTGTCGCAAGCTAGTCTGGAAAGCAATTAGCATGCCGTCTGTCATTTGGCTTCTACTTCCTGTATCCTGCGTTCTCATTCTCTCTCACAGGAAATGCATCGATTGCACGGGATCATGTCTATGTTCCCCGGGTTCTATGTTCCCCGGGTTCTATGTTCCCCGGGTTCTATATTCCCCGTTTTTCACTAACCTCTCCCAGCCCCCACGCCAAACCTAACCTCCCCACATGCCTAAACCTAACCTCCCCCAGACCCTAACCCAAAACCTAACCTCTCCCACCCCCACGCCTAAACCTAAGGTCGGCATTGAGGGTTCTATGTTCCCCGGTCCCACAAAAACGGGGAACATAGGGATGACCCCGATTGCACGCACGCACTTTTTGCGCGTTCACAATTGTAGTATTTATGCTCGTTCTCTCTCAGAATAGAATGTCAGGATTGTGCGTTTGTGTAATGCACAGATATGTAGAATATGAACATTTCCGAACCAGTATTTCACATTTCTAGATACGTGAATATCAACATTGTACATGTCAGTTTATTGAAAGAGTACGGGTGTTGTGGTCCGGGCGGATGGAGGCCGTAAACACTTGCCGTTCACATCGGAGGGCCGCGTGTTCGATTCCCAGTCATGGTCACGTGTTCGATGCCCAGTCATGGTCACGGCGTTTCCAAAGTCTACATTTCAGCTGTAACTTTTTTCGTTGTTTGTTTAAAGCCTATGAACCAAACCATAAACCAAGTTGTTTTACTTGCCTAAACATAACCGAAGCTGTTGTATTTGCATTTAACGTTGGAAAGGGAGCAACGTACGTTTTCAAATGTAAGCTGTTTTGTTTCACATTTTCGTTGTAGGTTTGAATAATCGTAAAACGCCACGTTTTAGAAACATATACGGTATGTTGCTGATCTTTTGTTTCAAATTGACGTTGATATTCTACATAATTATGTAGGCTATCCCTGGTCTAAAGACACATAAAATGCCAATGTCGTATTCTGGCGATTGGGTTGCACGCACGCACGCACGCCCGTGATGTGTTCAATGTCATCACGTCAAGTCTGACAAACTGCAAAGCTATAAATAAGCCTTAGAAGTCTATAAGAAGTCTGCACTCCAAACAGACTCTCTGGCAGTCTGTAGACAGTCTGCTTGAGGCCCAGTGGCGTGCCGTCCATTAGGCGAACTAGGCAAATGCTAAGGGCGCTTGAGCCGTTAGGGGCGCCAGAGGGGGTAAAAAAAAAAAAAAAAAAAAAAATTCTACAAATACTTTTTCATGATAATAGGCCTACTATTATTTTATAATAGTAGACAAAAATAAGAAGAACAACGTCTTAAGTCTTTAAATAATAGTGAAATCATTTTTCTAATTCTGGCTTTCTGGCTGCCCGGGCTGCAGCACTTTCACCATGGTCCCTAATCCATACCACCCCACCCCCTGCGCGGCCGCGCCCCCTTCTACCTGCTCGGAGCTTTTTCCCAGAGACCCTTCCTTACAGCACCCCCTACCTAAAAGTACTTCCAGCGCCACTGGGGAGGGGCGATTCTGAGCCTGCACTGCAGTGCTGGATTAGCTGCGATATAATTTTTATTATATTTTCTTTGGGGGAGGGGGGGGGCACCAGCAAAAATCTTGCCTAGGGCACCAACTTGGTCAGGCACGCCACTGTTGAGGCCCCTTGTGGACTGGATGAATTGGGGATTTGGAGCCCTCGGCACTCACAGACGTCCAGGGAAGGCGCCCGCAAAGTCCGCTGAGTCTGCGAGTGTGGTTACGTCCGGACATTTGGATTGGACAATAAACACACACGGACGCACACACACTTTCACCCTTCCAGAACACCAGTAGGCCTACATGCACATACAAGCGCAAGGATCAACAACAGATACACACGGCTGCACACATGCATGCTTAAACCTGTAAACAGAACATGTGCACGCACGCACACACGCGCACGCACGCACACACACACACACACAGGGGCGGACTGGGATTCTAATTCAGGCCGGGCATTAGATAGCAAGCAGGCCAAGCCGATATGGGCCGACGTGCGTGCCGGCGTCCAAAGGGCGGCGGCCCCCAATTTGGGCCGTTTGATCCCAATTTGGGCCGTTTGATGCCCGATTTGGGCCGTTTGAAGCCCAATTTGGGCCGTTTGAAGCCCAATTTGGGCCGAGTCCAATTTTACAATGAGATGCACCCACTTTAACCCTGAATAAAGTAATAAAACCACTAGTAAACCAGTAGGCAGCGCCTGGCCTGCTGTTCAGTGAGTGGCCTGACTGGGGGCACACAATTTTTTTTTTTTTTTGCAGGCGAGGCCACCGGGCATTTGCCCGACGTGCCCGATTATGCAGTCCGCACCTGCACACACACACACACAGATAGCTCATTGCAACTCAAGTGTGTGTGTGTGTGGGGGGGGGGGGTTCTTTTGACAGAGGAGTGTGTTTCAAGTGGTGCCAGCTACACCCCTCCTGTCCCAGCGCCTCCTTCCACCTTTTGTCTGCGAGGGGGCCGCTGCGCGTCCCACGCAGGCCTCCTGACCCCCGGCCGGCCCGACCTCAACCCACCGCCGTTTGTGGAGGAAGTGCCATCCAACACTCTTATTATTCCAGCTGGGGGCCCGGAGCTGCCTCTGCCATCCATGCAGCCCGCACCGTGGGCAGGTTCAGCCCAGAGACATAGAGAGAGAGAGAGAGAGAGAGAGAGAGAGAGAGAGAGAGAGAGAGGACTTTCAGGCAGCGCCGTCATACACATCGCTGTCTGTGCCAAATCTATTTTTTCAGCCCTTCTGTCGGAGCTGAAATAAAAACAAACAGGGGGAAGTCGTTTTTACTACAGCTCGCTATCAAGAGGGTAGGTACTTTAAACAGGCTGGATATGACCCTGCTAAGAGTGTTATCCGCCACCCGGGCCCTTCTCCTCTCTGTCTGGAGGAGGGTGTCACGTATGAGGTAAGATGTGGCACACCAGGGAGCCGGAGGGTCACACAGGGCTGGGTGTGTTTTTTCAAACAGACACTGGCAGCTTCTACGCTTCCATAGAAGTGGAGAGTCTTGACGCAGGCTGGCTTCCTGGTCGGAGGTCTGTCTGCGTGTTGCTTTTCCAGCGAGGGATTGGCTCATCAGCGACAGGGCTCAGGCGAGGCTAGTGCAGTGCAAATTCAACATGGCACCTCTCATAGGCTCCAAAAACAGTGTTCAATCTCAGTGATGGGAACCCCCAAATTGGTAGGATTTAGAAACCCCATTCATGCAGAAAATTTCAGTCATAAAATCCAGGGATTTTTTCCCAGCAATAAGTCACATTGGCAGCCATGCTCGCCAGAACACCTCCCCTTGCCTTGGCTGTAATCATATACTGTAATGATATAGTACCCACATCAACACTGTTTGGGGGCTACAGCCAAGTTCTGTGGGTTAGCCTCATTCACCTCCATTACTCCTTTAAATTACATACAGACAAGTCTTATACTCAACCATTTTTCAAGTGCAGTTTACTTCCTGTTCATTTATTTTCCTACTTCTGCAGTACAGCAACAGCTTGAATTGTGTGAAATACATATACTGTATTCAAGTTAGTTCGCTAACTTTTGATATCAGGCACCAGCAATATATATATATCTATCTATATATCTATATATCTATATATCTATAGATATATATATATATATATATGAAGCCGCCATACTGCTCGTCTGGCGTAATCCAAGTCTCCAAAAGCCCCGAGCTATACTTCACTGCTCGTATGGCGTAATCCAAGTCTCCAAAAGCCCCAAGATGTACTTCACCTCCACTTCAACCAATCTTGTGGACCATAAAAACGTCACCGCCCTTCCACCGGCATCGGGGTGAGTAGATAGTGACTGAATTTTCATTTTTGTGTGAACGTCGCCTTTAAGCTATTCTGACCCGTTATTGTTTGCTCATCGTTACGTGCGTGTCTCCTTCCTGTCAGGCATGGTGGCCTTGTGTTTGCCAGGGTGTTGGAAAAGCTTCCCTGTCTAATGCAGCTGCTTAATCAAGTCATTTAATGCGTTGTTAAACACGTTAAAAGCAGGTTGTTTCACAATACCTTGTGTTCATGTAGCGAGTAAAAGGCCTTGAAAGGGTGAGCACAAAATTAGCCATTGACAGTTAGAATGATTATCCCAATCCCAATCCCCCCCTCTTTTTTTAAAGCAGAATTTTCATCCCTTGTTCAGCAGGCGTTGGTGGAGCCCCGGGCCGGGTGGCTGCCTCCTTTTTCGTCGCCACAACTACTTTCACTTTGCGAATTGAGCGACCTCGTCTGACCTCCCTTTGCAGGTTGCCACTCTCTGCTTTCCTCCCTCTCTCAGAGCGCTTATAATTAGCCTAGCGACACACAGAAAGAGAGCGAGAGAGCCTAGCGACACATAGAAAGAAAGAGAGCGAGAGAGAGCTTTTCAAATGAGGGCTTGCCGTGGCTAATTGTCACTTTATTATTTTTTTCACGCCTGTATGAGAAGGGGTCTTTAGCGAAATAGAAAACATCTGGTCCATTTATCCCCTCAGTTGTTTTGACTGTCGCGTGGATTCAGACCGGCTTCTGTTTGGGCACCGTTGCTCTGTGTCGGCGGTGGGTGGCACCCGGAATGAGAGGTGTGGCTTAGAGAAAGTGTTGGTTATAGTCAGGGATCAGGAAATGACTTGTACCTTTCCACTAGTCGATCACCTCCTTCTCCTATTGACCTACGCAGTGTGTGTGCGTGTGTGTGTGTGTGTGTGTGTGTGTGTTTTGTTCATATCCATGTCTCTGCATGTATTCAGTGTGTCTGTGTGAATGTTCATGTATAATAATAATCATAATAATAATGACAGTAATAATAATAAATTATATCACTTTTTAAATCACAGCCAAATCATAGCGACAAAGTGCTTTACAAAGCAAGATACAATCACCAACCAATGACCCGTTTCAAAAATTGACATCCAAGATAAGAGCAAAAATAGGACTAAGAGGTAGTAAAAAATAAACAAATGGATAATAATCATCTCGTCATCATCGTAACGTTAGAGAATAAAACAATTGGAAAATATAATATTAAAATCAGGCGCACGGTGGTACAGTGCAGCGTTGTCGCCTCACAGCAAGAAGGTCGTGGGTTCGGTTCCCTCCTGGGACGCTGTGGGCGCTGAGGGTGTGTCCCCATCCCCATGTCCTCAGTGCCTACTGCCCAGGTGGGCTCGTCAAAAGGGCCTTTCTGTGTGGAGTTTGCATGTTCCCCCCGTGCTCCCCTGGGGTTTCCTCCAGATTAGGAAACCCCGCTTAAAAAAAAACGTGAAAAAAGTAAAATCATGTTACAATAAAAGAGGAGGAATAAAAGCCACACTAACGTCATGCCTTTACATAAACGTGGGTTTTCGTGTCCGTGGCCACTCATTGTGCATTTGCTCACATGTGTTTGTCTGTGTGCCTGTCTGTGCTCAGCCGTGTGTGTGGGTCGCTGTTACATGTAGTTCATACTTGTCTGTGTCCGTTCAAGTGTGTGCGTGCATGTGTGCTTGTGTGTGTGTGTGTGTGTGTGTGTGCGTGTGTGTGTAAGCAGATTTTGTTGTTTTCCTGTCGTGGAGTGTTGCAGCCTGTGGGAGGAAAAGTAATTGGAGGTCAGTCCGGGACAAGGGCATCTGCCAAGGGTGTAAATAATGCAGTGCAAGTCTACAGCGGGAACAGTGTGTGTGTGTGTGTGTGTGCGTGCGTGCGTGTGTGTGCGCGTGCGCGTGTGCGTGCACATGTTGTGTTTACATGTTTAAGCATGCATGTGTGCAGCCGTGTGTATGTGTTGTTGATCCTTGTGCTTGTATGTGCATGTAGGCCTACTGGTGTTATGGAAGGGTGAAAGTGTGTGTGCATCCGTGTGTGTTTATTGTCCAATCCAAATGTCCGGACGTCACCACACTCGCAGACTCAGCGGACTTTGCGGGCGCCTTCCCTGGACGTCTGTGAGTTGCCGAGGGCTCCAAATCCCCAATTCATCCAGTCCACAAGGGGCCTCAAGCAGACTGTCTACAGACTGCCAGAGAGTCTGTTTGGAGTGCAGACTTCTTATAGACTTCTAAGGCTTATTTATAGCTTTTCAGTTTGTCACACTTGACGTGATGACATTGAACACATCACGGTATGCGAAAACTCAGTTCCTTTAATGTCTGTGACACCATTCTTTGTCATTTTTACCAATCTTTTATTGAAAGTCTTTTAACTTTTTCATTTATTTGCTGGTTCAACGTGTTGTCTGTGAAGGACAGGAATAGCCTAAACGCTATAGTCAAGGTCTGCTCCAGGATTATTGGAGTCCAGCAGAATAACCTGTGCTCCATCCGGGAGAAACGTGTGGTACAGAAGGCAAAAAAGATCATAAGACAATCTAGCCACATTTTGTCCAGTGAATTTGCTCTGATGCCCTCAGGCCGGCGCTGCTATGCGCCCCCTAGGAGAACTAACCGGTACTCCAAGTCTTTCTTCCCTTCAGCTGTCAGGCTGTTAAACACAGACAGTAGTCATTTTAAATCAATGCCTTCACTTATATGAGCGCACAACAGGCTGTACGTATCCTGTCTGTGACTAACAGGTTAGGCTTTTCATACATATATAGATATATATCTTTTATTTCTTATACATGTTCTCATGTCTTTACATATAGAAATATATGTATACTTTTTATTTCTTGTTCATGTTTATATGAGGCTGATCTGTTATCTCTGACATGATTTGTTTGTTTATGTTATGTCATGCTGTTACGTTACGTCCTGTCATGTCTGAAGTTTGTAGCTCACTGTGAGCTTTTGAAGGTGTTGGGTAGGCTGTGAAACTGAATTGCCCTTCTGGGATAAATAAAAGTTGTCTGTCTGTCTACCTACAGTACTGTACGACTGAAGTCCATCGCAGACTTGACGTGATGACATTGAACACATCACGGTACCTACGACTGAAGTCCGTGAGGGCTCAGGCCACATGTCCAGACAACATTTGGATTGGCTGTGTGTGTACTTATGTTTCGACAAATGTACAGTAAGCACACATGCAAGTCTCAATGCTTGTGTGTGTGTGTGTGTGTGTGTGTGTGTGTGTGCGTGTGTGTTATGCAGCGTTAGTGTAACATCTCACATAATAGGATTTACTCCATTGTGTCCTCAGTCCTCAGAAAACCCTGAAGAATAACCACCACGGTATATCATCATACAGCAAACTAATACAATGAAGAATAACCACCACAGTATATCATCATACAGCAAACTAATACAATGGCGTCTACTATCTTTCTATTTAAGGTCTGGGTTGGGATAGAAAGGTGGGTCATGGGACTATTACAATGGCTCCACATATTCTTTCAGAGGAAATTGATATCAAAGGTGGTTGGCTGTTGGCCTAGCTTTTCCAAGTGTCTGTAATGTGAGGTGTAAGCTGAATACAGTATATAGACAGAGCAGCTGGCAGGTTACTGGCCTAGAAGCAGAGCTGTGTTTTGTTACAACGGTTTTCAGAATAGCTTGTAAAATCCCATTTTTTAAGTGGTGAGATGTTTATGGAATTATTCATAAAGTATATGCATCTGTCTAGCTACTGTAGCTAGCTATTTGTCTGTCTTCTTTGCCTTTTAATTTATTCATTCATTCATATAATGCTGATTTAAATGATGGGGTCTTTAAATAAATGGAGTGGAGGAACTGTTAGTTTATGTGATGAATACACAGTCGATGCATTATGTCCTCTCTATTTGTTTTTGTCTACTGCTCATGCTCTTTATGGGGATGATACCATACACTGTAAAAAAAAAAAAAAAACATACACTAAAAAAAATACCATACACTGTAAAAAAAAATATACCATACACTGTAAAAAACAACAACATACACTGTAAAAAGAGATGGATGGAGTGAGTGTGACGTCACCCACTCCTGTTTTGAAGCCTCCCCGCCGCCATCTTGGTTCTCACGCGGGCTGGTTTCCCACAGCGCCGCCTGCTGTTGCTCCATGATAGGCGAGCTGCGCGATCATCCACTGGAGAGGCGACCTGCCTTTTTTTTTTAGATTGTCTATTTTACTCTACGGTACGGGTGAGTTCGATAGCAATTCACTCAATTCATTATTAATTGGTGTCGCACTCTGAAGTCACCGGGGGTAATGTTGGAAATAGTTTAAAAGAGGAGAGAGAAAGGGGGAAGAGAGGAGAGGGCAAATGATGGGGGAGTGGATGATGGAGGGCGGGTGCGTGTAGAGGGCAGGCTGATCCTATAGGAGAAGTGGTTAAAGCGCTCCTAAAGGGACGTGTAAGCTGCATAAATGGATTACAGGTGGAGTAACTGTAGGCTTGCAGAGGTGTGGGGAGGAGTGTTAGGTAATGTGACAGATGTTAAAAAGGGTTGAGGCTTTGCAGTCAGCGTCAGAAATCCCCTTAGCCAAGGTGAGGTGCACGGGAGAATTGGCTGTACAGGATAAGGTGGACTCATTTCCAAATGTAGGTTACTGTGACAGTCAAGCGTTTTCTTTTCAGCCCTCGTCTCTCGATACAGTAAAAGCCTCTGAGGTGTCGTTTGAGAGGAGTCACCTAACACGTTCTGGCTTTGTTAGCTGGATAACCAGCCAGCAGGCTATTTAGGGATGGAAAGTCCACCCAAAAAGAGTTTCTCCTCTTTCACTCCTGTTGCAAATCTGGAATTGTAGAAACGGTTTCATTATAGAAGGAGAACTCCGCACATCTCTTTTCCAGGACAGGTGCCTATAGGACAGGACAGGTGCATGGAGGACACGTGCGTATACGACAGGACAGGTGCATAGGACAGGACAGGTGCGTAGGACAGGACAATTGCGTATAGGACAGGACAGGTGCATAGGACAGGACAGGTGCGTAGGACAGGACAATTGCGTATAGGACAGGACAGGTGCATAGGACAGGACAGGTGCGTAGGACAAGACAGGTGCATATAAATGGTAAATGGTAAATGGCCTGCATTTATATAGCGCTTTTATCCAAAGCGCTTTACAATCAGTAGATAGTCTACATTCACCCATTCATACACCGATGGCGGCAGGCTACCACGCAGGGTGCCTACACACCATCGGGAGCAAGGAGGGTTAAGTGTCTTGCCCAAGGACACAACGACAGCAGCTGGGAGGGAGCGGGGATCGAACATATAGGACAGTACAGGTGCATATAGGACAGGACAGGTGCATATAGGACAGGACAGGTGCATATAGGACATGACAGGTGCGTATAGGACAGGTGCGTATAGGACAGGACAGGTGCGTATAGGACAGGTGCGTATAGGACAGGACAGGTGCGTATAGGACAGGACACGTGCGTATACGATAGGACAGGTGTGTATAGGACAGGACAGGTGCATATTGGACAGGACAGGTGCGTAGGACAGGACAGGTGCGTATAGGACAGGACAGGTGTGTAGGACAGGAGCGTAGGACAGGACAGGTGCGTATAGGACAGGACAGGTGCATAGGACAGGACAGGTGCGTAGGACAGGACAGGTGTGTATAGGACAGGACAGGTGCGTAGGACAGGACAGGTGCGTAGGACAGGACAGGTGCGTATAGGACAGGACAGGTGCATATAGGACAGGACAGGTGCGTAGGACAGGACAGGTGCGTATAGGACAGGACAGGTGCATAGGACAGGACAGGTGCGTAGGACAAGGACAAAGTGTTCATCAAATGTAAAAAATGTAAAAAGAGAATCCCAACTAAGATTGCAATGTTAAAAAATAATAATTTGTATTTTATACTTTGTGCAGATCATTGTTATTGTTTGGTTTTCTGAGGTAGAGACCCATAATAAGAAGCCCTTTCAGGGTTTCTCGTCTCTACTAGGCATTTTTTATCCGTGTGCAAATAAATAAAATTTAATCATTATTATGTATGATAATGCATTCCTCCATTGTTGAATGATTATGAAGTAGGTTCTTGATGGAGGCGTGTACCTGGGATTGAAACTGCAAATCATCTTCTGGAAGCCTTCATCCTCCACCATGGACAGTGGGAGCATGTCTGTGACAATCCTGTTCAGAATGCATGTCTGTGAACTCAGCTGCTTGCTCAGTTGAACATGATGCAGCTGTCCATACGACGCTGTGATTTACTGAAAAAAATGTCAGAACATGTAACTAAATGTTCTCTAACGAACATCACAGCTTTTCGGGTCTAAAGAGATTACAACCGTTAATGGCAACTTTGGAGTTGGCGACTCTGCCAGATAGCCATGTTTCTGAAATGATGAAAACCTGATGTGTTTACCATGTGTACGGTGTTGTAGCTACTGAGCTGAAACACCAAATTGTTTGGATTTATTATCAGTGACAAAATGATCCGTCAAAAGACGGCGCAGGAATTAAGCGTTCATTGGATTCCGTTGTCGCCTAAATGTACGGAAACGCAATCAGCTGTTTACAGCCACTGTTCCACAAGAGCATGGCTGACCTCTCGTTTGGCTGCCAGATGGTGCGTTACGTCACCTGAAAGCCTCGCACGAGGAGAGCGAGAAGGTGGAGCGGTGGGGCGAGCGAGTGAAGAGTGAGTGTGGGAGTGAGTGAGAGAGTAGGTGAGAGTGAGAGGAGAGGGAGTGGAGGGAGACGCAGAAACGACGGACCCTATAGACACGGAAGGAAGAGAGAGAGATGGCCATTAGGGCAAGTGAAGAAGAGTGGAGTAGGAGTTGAGGTGACATGAGAAGACTGAGCGAGTGAGTGGTGAACGGAGTGTGAGTGTGTGAGTGTGTGTGTGTGTGTGTGTGTGTGAGTGTGTGTGTGTGTGTGTGTGTGTGTGTGCGTGTGTGTGTGTGTGTGTGTGTGTGTGTGTGTGTGTGAGAGAGAGAGAGCGAGGGGGGACAGGGACAGATGCTTCGAGAAAACAGAGCTGGAGTGAGCTGAGAAGAGATGGAGGCAGGAAGAGAGAGAAAAGGAGTGGGGGTGTGGGTGAAGAAAACTAGATTACAAAGGACCATGACTGGTTCAACAATACACACAACCCAAATGTCCACCGTCCAGACTTGTGTGGACTGAGGCCTTAAGGCCCAATTACACGCTACGTTAAAGACGGAGACGGACAAAGCCTTCCGTCCGTCCGTTCATTTCGTGCGTTTTCTGTCCGTCCTCTGAAAGCTTATACGGATACGCATGAAACGGAGCAAAACCGCACACGCACTCATACATTTGACTCTCTCTCTACTGCCCACTGGTGGATGTATTGCTTAACATGATACCAACGTGAAAGACGCATGTATGTGGGCAGTGACGATAATAACGTTCGAAACGGACGCATCTACTTACGTATGAAAATGGAGTATAAATGAGCCGTTAGTCGTAGGTACTGTGACGTGTTCAGTGTCATCACGTCGAGTCTGCGAGGACGAGAGACTGCAAGTCTATAAATAAGCCGATGAATAGACAGGCCATAATAATAGCATGTATTTTGCTTACCTTTATGACCTGTACTTCTACATAGGCTATTTCTGTGTCATGTGGTTGATTATTTGTAGCCTATATGATGTAAGTAACTCTTAGAGTAATTTTTTTATGGGCAAGTGGTCAAACTACAACCTATTGCAATGGATTGTGGAGTGCAAGTTAAGTGTCTGGTGAAGTCTGCACCCCGACAAGTGTGGTTGTCTTTACTTTTTCACCTAAGGACCCCTAAACTGACACAAATTAGACCACGAAATCCCCATTTGATAAGACTTTGTCCCATGCAGGGTCCCCCATCTGATCCGATTTTTTGCTTTTAGATCTTTTATTACATAAAGTGTATGGAACCCATGAGCAAAATAGTCATTTGCGTTACTTATGGATGGAATTATAGTTCAAATAAATGATCCCCCCTTTTTGCTGCCTGAAGGTAGAGGTCTTCACGGGTCCAACACAGCATGTGTGTAGAAAGGATCCTCAAGCTTTTTGATGCATATAAGGAAGCGGTTGATCAATAACCGTGATCACTATGAGCAGATTCCACTGTATAATAATTAGGCTACAAGTCTACATTAGGCTCAAGGCCTTAATGTAAGCTAGCTAACAGCATGCTTTGAATGTATAAGTGTGGTCATGAGCAAAGCACTTCAGCACTGAAATCATTATAAACTATAGAGTCACTCCTCAAACCACACACACACACACGCAGATACATGGACACACACACACACGCACTTACACACACAGACCCACACACGCACGCACTCACGCACGCACCTATACCATACTTGAAAAGAACCATTCATTATGAAATATGAAACAAAAAAGGCAGCCTTGAAAAGCCTCCAAACGGGTGACATTGGTGAAGGTGATAGTCTGCGATCATGTAATAAAATGAGTCTTTGAGAATATGGGCACAGAATACTATAGTAGCAAGAGCGTGAGGCAGGGCCGCCGAGTCTGAAGTATGTCGTTAAACGGATACGGGCGGCCAAACGGTAAAACGCCTGCTGTGCTTTGTCTGAGCTGAGGCTGCGTCAAGCTCTTGGGTTTCACAGAGAGAATGGAAAAAACGAGCAGCGAGACGGAGAAAGAGACAGAGACAGAGAGAGACGAGCAGCGAGACACGAGAGAGACAGAGACAGAGAGAGACGAGCAGCGAGACAGAGAGAGACAGAGACAGAGAGACAAGCAGCGAGATCACAAACTCAACGTGTGGGTCACACTGAGATCACAAACTCAACGTGTGCGCAGAGATGGGCATGTATTTAAAATACGTATTTCAAATACATTTGTGTATTTTGTCATTTGTATTTGGCTGGACAGAGAAAAATAAGATGTAATTTGTATCAAAATACTTTCAGACCTTGTATTTTGTGTATTTTAAATACATAAAATACATTTTTCTTTAATTTTATGTCATTTTATTCTCAAATTGACACAGTTTTAACATTGACACAGGTTTAAACTGTGGAGAAAACCTCCACAAACCTCTGAGTCTGATTGGCTTACCCTTAGAACAAACCCAACCACAAATCAGTAGGGTCGGTAGGCTATTGAGGCAGACTTCACATCGCTTCTTCTTCTAAACTAGTATGAAGCCATGTATTGGTGGAAATTCCCCCGGATAAATTATTAATATAAATTGATGCACTGGCCTATCTACAAATGAAATGATTTACTGCATATTCAAACCAGTGTATCATATTAGAGAGACACAACTAATTATCTTCTTAATTATAATTGGCTAAGTGACTAAAATTGGATGGCTGTGTGTGTGGCGGCATTGTGGGCCACGATTGTGATCATCAGTGATGTCACTTGAACAAGTGTGATGTCATCAGTGATGTCACTCGAGCAATTGTGATGTCATGAGTGATGTCACTCTGTTTGCCCAACTGTGATGTCACTCAGGCAGTTGTGATGTCATCAGTGATGTCACTCGAGCAACTCTGATGTAGTATGAGCTGATGGCACACATTTGCGCCTAGGTGGGTGGGCGGTGTCTGTCTGTCTGTCAGTCACGATTTTGAAAGTGAGCCTGCGATTTCCATAACTGCAGCCATGGCGCATCATCTCCAGGGATACTGTTATGATGTCAGATATCTAAACATATTTTTATGTGTTTTCAAAATACAAAATACGTATTTGTATTTCAAATAAATTTTTCAGACCAGTATTTTGTATTTGTATTGTGATACATTTGTTGAGCAAGTATTTGTAATTTGTATTAAAATACTTTATGATGTATTTTCGCCCATCTCTGCGTGTGCATCACACTGAGATCACAAACTCAACGTGTGGGTCACACTGAGATTACAAACTCAACATATGGGTCACACTGAGATCACAAACTCAACATGTGGGTCACACTGAGATCACAAACTCAACATATGGGTCACACTGAGATCACAAACTTAACGTGTGGGTCACACTGAGATCACAAACTTAACGTGTGGGTCACACTGAGATCACAAACTCAACATATGGGTCACACTGAGATCACAAACTTAACGTGTGGGTCACACTGAGATCACAAACTCAACATATGGGTCACACTGAGATCACAAACTTAACGTGTGGGTCACACTGAGATCACAAACTCAACATATGGGTCACACTGAGATCACAAACTTAACGTGTGGGTCACACTGAGATTACAAACTCAACATATGGGTCACACTGAGATCACAAACTTAACGTGTGGGTCACACTGAGATCACAAACTTAACGTGTGGGTCACACTGAGATCACAAACTCAACATATGGGTCACACTGAGATCACAAACTTAACGTGTGGGTCACACTGAGATCACAAACTCAACATATGGGTCACACTGAGATCACAAACTCAACATGTGGGTCACACTGAGATCACAAACTCAACGTGTGGGTCACACTGAGATCACAAACTCAACATGTGGGTCACACTGAGATCACAAACTCAACATGTGGGTCACACTGAGATCACAAACTCAACATATGGGTCACACTGAGATCACAAACTCAACGTGTGGGTCACACTGAGATCACAAACTCAACGTGTGGGTCACACTGAGATCACAAACTCAACGTGTGGGTCACACTGAGATCACAAACTCAACATGTGGGTCACACTGAGATCACAAACTCAACATGTGGGTCACACTGAGATCACAAACTCAACATGTGGGTCACACTAAGATCACAAACTCAACATATGGGTCACACTGAGATCACAAACTCAACATGTGGGTCACACTAAGATCACAAACTCAACATATGGGTCACACTGAGATCACAAACTCAACATGTGGGTCACACTGAGATCACAAACTCAACATGTGGGTCACACTGAGATCACAAACTCAACATATGGGTCACACTGAGATCACAAACCCAACATGTGGGTCACACTGAGATCACAAACTCAACATGTGGGTCACACTGAGATCACAAACTCAACATATGGGTCACACTGAGATCACAAACTCAACATGTGGGTCACACTGAGATCACAAACTCAACGTGTGGGTGTCTTCAGACTGGTTCCTGCACTAATTAGGATGCTGAAGTAGCCCTCCACACTTGTCATTTTGGTACCAATGTAATTCGCCGTGGAACACAGAATCCCCCGCAGCCCCATGTTCATTAACAGATGACCAACAACAAATTAATATTTACCCAGAGGCACATTTTCTCATTATCACTTGGATTTAAAACATATTTTCATCCTAAATCAATATAGCAAAGTGTGCATGGAATTAATGACTTTTTCTTACCAAAGGTGCAGTGTGTACCACCTTGAACTTGTGTGTGCACGTACAGTACATGTGTATGGATAGAGTCATGTGTGTGCGCGGGCCCTGCACTGTGCGAGCTGTTTAGTTTATTCCACAGCACCTTGAACCTGCCGTGGCCACTACAACCTCATGGTTACTTATATACGTTACGTCGTTACGCCGATATACCCATAATGCCTTTCTCCATGCAGCAACTGTACACTCTCTGTGTCCTTGACCATAAACAGCCTAGGCCTTCATCCGGTGCTCCCGCACATTTTCACTAACTCCGGTATCAGCCTTAAGGTATATTCCCTGGAAGGACAATGGGTTTTATTTAGCATATTTTGACCATCAGTATGGGGAATGGCCGGGGATGCGGTGCTGTGCGCAGCCACATGAGACGCGCTTATGGCCAAGTGCACAGCGGAGGGGAGGCTGCGTGATGGATAAAGATATCACTGCGCTCTCGGCTGTGGATATCAATTGCGGCGCAGGTATCTCTCTCTCTCTCTCTCTCTCTCTCTCTCTCTCTCTCTCTCTCTCTCTCTCTCTCTCTCTCTCTCTCTCTCTCTCTCGCCGGTGTTTTGATTAGAGTGATGGAGGAAAGGGCTGATATGCAAAGCCAGGGCTCCTCTTAGGGAATGACAAGCTCGCTCCATCACTGTCTCCTTCCTCCGCAGCTGAGGGGCCACAATGGAGGAGCGGATGGAGAGAGAAAGAAGGAAAGAGAGAGTGAGAGAGTGAGTGTGTGTGCGTGTGTGTGTGTGTGTGAGAGAGAGAGAGCGAGCAGAGGCGTTTCCATCTCATCCCCTCTGTGCCAGCTGATTGCAGGACGCGGCCGGGGGGTATCACTCTTTGACAGGTCATTCTCGGCGGATACTCGCGGAGCTGATGGCTTTTTTGGGTTCATTTTCAAATGGAAATGACTGTGGGATTGACATGAGACTGAATGTGAGGAGAGCAAAGGGGAGAGGATGGAGTTGGGGGGGGGGGGGGGGGTGGAGGTAGTAAAGCAGTGAGGTGCATGACGGGCAGTGCTGGGCAGGAAGTACTTACTGTAACGTAATGCGTTACTGTAATTATATTACTTTCCCAGGAAGTAGTAATGATATGGCGTTACCAATTATATTATCAATTATATTACGGTTACTAATCCAAGTAACTTAGTCAACTGTCTTTGTCCTATGTAGGCAAATAAATAAAAAGTATGCAGTTTGTCTGAATATTGTTGACTCCTCCTCTAAGATGAATTATTGTTCCAATCAAGTAGATTTGGTTGTATCTGGCTGACAGGTTGTACGTCACTTTTTCGGAAGGAGGGATAGCGAAAGTAATACAGTAATGTAACCAGTGACGTAACTAATTACTTGTGATACCAAGTATTAAGTAAAGTAATTTGTTACTTTTTAAATGAGTAAATAATTAATAAGTAAACAATTACATTTCCTGGGTAACTTGCCTAACACTGGGAATGTGTGTACAAAAAGGACACTATCGGGTCAAGGCATTGCTGATGGATCTGCAGTTTAACAGTGTTTATACCCCTATTCAATGACAATAATGTCACATCTAATGAGAGAGAGAGAGAGAGAGAGAGAGATAGAGAGAGATCGAGTCAAACAGAGAGAGAGAGAGAGAGAGATAGACCAAGTCGAACGGAGATAGAGAGAGATCGAGTCGAACAGAGAGAGAGAGAGAGAGAGAGAGATAGACCAAGTCGAACGGAGATAGAGAGAGATGGAGTCGAACAGAGAGAGAGAGAGAGAGAGAGAGAGTTGGAGTTATAACTGAGCTCTTCTTCATGAGGTATACAGGGCATGAGTAAACAGTGGTGAGAGTGGCGGTGTTTGCACAGGGCTGCTAACTGTAAATAGCTTTCTGCTAATAGGCTGACACATGCCATCATTTGCATTCATTAGCCAGATGGAGGCGGAGACACGGGCACCTACTGCCGAGGCCGCCGCTGCCCTTTAGCTTCTGTCGCTACGCGCAGGAAGCACAGAGTTCATCTGTCTGACAGCGTGGAGCGATGATCACATGATAACGGGACAACGGCTGGTTATTAAATGAGGAAATGCTCGTCTTGCCGGACAAGACACGACCAAAGAGTTTGTTATGGATATTTGAGTTAGCAAGGTGTGCGTGTGTACGTGCCTTCATGTGCATATTATTACCTCCGCAAACGGAGTTGGCAGGGAGGTTATGTCTGTCTGTTTGTTTGTCTGTTTGTTTGTTTGTTTGTTTGTTTGTTTGTTTGTCTGCAGGATGTCTCAAAAAGTTCTGAATGGGTTTGCACAAAACTTTGTCATGGGCCAACAACTTGACACGCCTACGTGCCAAAAGGGGCGTGGTCAACGACAAAAAATGGCCCCCAACTTCCAAACAGATCCACGTAACGCCACACAACTTTGTAGGATAGTTGGCGGAGGTATGCGCACCCTACTGAGTGCCCTCTCTATTATGATATTATTTACTTGGAGTCGAGCAGTCAAACAATTCATCCAAAAGAAAAAGAAATCCAAACTTGCAATTAAATTTCAGCCATTTCCAAATCGTAGAGGCTACAATGAATTGCTTAAGAGAGAGTTTAGTGCAAAATGGATTTCTAAAAAGGGTATTTTAGCGCTGCAGGTACACATTGGTCCATGAATATTGGAGAGAGATAGAGAGGAGGGGGGGGGGGGGGCACGAAGCAGAATTCACAAAGACACAAAGGTAAAGACTCAATTAGAGCTGCCACGATTAATCGATTAGTCGATCGACAGAAAATGTATCGACAACTATTTTGATAATCTATTTATCGTTTTGAGTACAATTTTAAGAGAAAAGTTCTAAATTCTCTGATTCCAGCTTCTTAAATGTGAATATTTTCTGGTTTCTTTACTCCTGTATGACAGTAAACTGATATTATCTTTGAGTTGTGGGCAAAACAAGACATTTGAGGGCGTCATCTTGGACTTTGGGAAACACATCATTTGCTACCATTTTCTGACATTTTATAGACCAAACAACTAATCGATTAATTGAGAAAATAATCGACAGATTAATCGATTATGAAAATAATCGTTAGTGGCAGCCCTAGACTCAATGTGCAAAATCAAGAGAGAGCGAGAGCAACAGGGAGAGACTTACTGAGACATCATTCATAACAGAGAGAAAGAGGGAGAACATCCATCAGAAATGGAGAAACAGGAGTGAGACAGAAAGAAACCGACAAAGACAGAGTTACTTTGAACGAGAGAAACACTTACTGCCAGATTCACTCACAGGTTTGCTCAGAGTGAGATGTG
This sequence comes from Poromitra crassiceps, assembly GCF_964638095.1. Lineage (NCBI taxonomy): Eukaryota > Metazoa > Chordata > Actinopteri > Beryciformes > Melamphaidae > Poromitra > Poromitra crassiceps. The sequence goes on along the minus strand of NC_139627.1, from coordinate 48,068,038 downwards.
CATCAAAATATAAATGACCAAAATCACCAAATCAGAATGTCATGCTATTCACAAACCATGTGCAACGAGTAGAAGCTATTGGTATAAATAATGTGTAAATTATATTCCGACTGAGTGCCCAATTCACCATGACTCCACAACTCCCCACAGCACATCATGAGATCTTTTGAAAGGCAACATAAAGACTTTAGCCAATCAGAATGGCCTTGTTGGGCTTGTTGCCAGCAAAATGGGGTACGGTGGCACAGTCGGTAGTGCTGTCGTCTCACAGTCAGAAGGTCCTGAGTTCGATTCTCGCCTGGGACACTGTGAGCGCTGTGGTTGTGTTCCCCCCCATATCTTCAGTGCCTACTGCCCAGGTGGGTTATCTCGTCGTAAGGGCCTTTCTCTCTGTGTGGAGTTTGCATGTTCTCCCCGTGCTCCCCCAGGGGGTTCTTCCGTATATAACTCCCCCCCCCCCCCCACCAAAAACATGCAGAAGATCAGATCGTCATCGTCATCCGACCAGTGACGACAACATCCGAAGTTGGTCCCCGGGCGCTGTACGAGAAAGCGACCACTGCTCCTGGCCTGCCCCCCGGAGGAAAGGACATGCCTGGATGGGTTAAATGCAGAGGACACTTTTCACCGGCCACCGTCAGCATGAGTGTGTTGTGGCCGCATGCATGTATTGTGGTGTTCGTGTGACAATAAAAGACGGGCTTGTCCCGTTACGAGAGTAAATGTAAGCAAAATAGAGCGTTTCATGCCCTATTTTTGTTGAACCTTTCCTCACTCGTTTGTGTTATGTTGCTTAGTTGTATCAATTTAAATTAAAATAGCAATAAAGATACTGTATATCCTTGGCAAAAAATGAACCAGGAATGCTCCAATTATAAAGGACACTTGAGGCTGCGAGGGAACCAGCCTTGGTGGATTAATCTTAAAGCTGAAACATGCAGTTTGTGATGAAATTTCAAGGGCTTGTTCAGCCACTCGCTCAATTCCCCAGTGAATAAGACAAAACACTGTGCTCTTAACTCAAACAACAAACAACACTTTCTCATGCTGGTAACAACTTTGGTTATAGGTAAAACAACTTTGGCTACAGTATGTGTAGACAAGTAAAAAACCTGAAAGCGGGGAGTTTCACTGGCAGGACGCACGTGGGAGGATCCCACCCGTTCGCTTCCCCCCGAACAGGCGGCCGCGAGCGAACAGAGGAGGCGCTAGTGCAGCGACCAGGACAAAATACCCTCAATCCGGCTTCCCACCCGCAGACACTAGCCAATCGTGGTTGTATGGACGCCCGACCAAGCTGGAGGTAGTCTCGCTGGCCAGCCTCCTCTCCCTTCCGTCCGAGGAGTCTGGCACCACGGAAACAGGCAACAAGGATAAGCCCTCCCCTGCTCTACAGCTGCTCCCCATTGGAGCGACTGTTTCAGTGGCAGCCGGATGTCCGCTCCCGGCTTATTACAAACTCTGTCATTGGCTCCGACCGTGTCAATCAGAGCGGCTTCCGCTCCCTCCTCCCTGTGTGTCGCTGTAAATAGTGCCCTGCCGCCTCAGTGAAAACAACAACACTAACTAGCTAGCAAGCTAACGGCAGAAACCTACACACTAGCTCGTTGCTACACGCTGAAAACGGCAAGTTGGATTGTTGAAAACAATTTTCCAAGGGCACTGCCGCTAAGCGCCGCCCATCGGAATCCCACTATGGAGACCTGCGGCGCCAGACTCCTCGGACGGAAGGTAGAGGAGGCTGGCCAGCGAGACTAAAGGCCACAACAGACTCGTCCGTCAGAGCCTCGCCCCGCCCTCCCCGTATGACGGCGGCGTGGACGCCGTCATGCGGGGAGGGGACGCCGTCGGCTGACGTGGGCTCATCCAAAATGTAACTCAGCGGCGATGATACGTGCGTGACGTCAGCTGCACGAGAGTTGTGATTGGCCGTTGCCTTGGGCCTGTAACAGAGATCTCCGAGGTAGTCAGCGGAGACCTGATGTGATTGAGTCCTTACCATCCTCATCGTCGTAAAGTCGGCTTCGAAGCATGACTTTAGATTATAACAAACTAGTTGTGTGGCTTAGCCTTCCCAAATGTTGAGGGTCGTTTTTTAGAATTTAATACATAGAATTGGGAACGTTACATTCAATTTCATTCAGACTGCCTGGTACTCAATCGCCGCCATTTTCCCACGGAGCTTCCACAGGAGGAGGGAGGGTGGGAGGAGGGAGGGTGTAGTGACGTCCTAGCATGTAGGGCTCGCTGGCGCCGGCAAACGGCGAGACGGCTCCAATTCGAGGCGGACGGACGAGTCTGTTGTGGCCTTAAGCTGGAGGCAACACGAGGATGCGAACCTGTTGGTGTTGGTAGGCAAAGAATCTACCGCTACACTACTCGAACGCCCCGTACAACGTTAATATTGACGTATCTAGCAACGTGACATGCAACATTTGATTCAGAAATGTTGATATTTTACATTTCCGTGGATTCCAGAAACGTAGAATGCCGACATTTTATTCTGGCGAGTGGCCTGGAGAGAGATACACAGATCACCTGTCCTGCTGTAAGAGTGCCATGAGCACATCTGTCCTGCTGTAAGAGTGCCATGAGCACATCTGTCCTGCTGTAAGAGTGCCATGAGCACAGCTGGTCTGAGTCACACAGAGGGCTGGCAGTGCTGCCATGCCCTTCACTCACACACACACACACACACACACACACACACACACACACACCACACCACGCACACACACACACACCACACCACACCGCACACACACACACACACACCACACACCTCACCACGCACGCACGCACACACACACACAAACACACACCACACACACACACACACACACACACACACACACACACACACCGTACACCCGAGACTCCATGATTGGCAGAGCTAGGCCAAACGTTCCCGAGAAAAGGAAAAACCTCCAAATCTCACAGCACAGCCCTTCATTCACATGGCTGACATTGGCTTTCCCTCTCATTTGAATGTGTTTTTGTTGTGTTGTGTTTATGGTGTGGGCCTGGGTTTTGTTGTGTTGTGTTTATGGTGTGGGGCCTGGGTTTTGTTGTGTTGTGTTTATGGTGTGGGCCTGGGTTTTGTTGTGTTGTGTTTATGGTGTGGGGCCTGGGTTTTGTTGTGTTGTGTTGTGTTTATGGTGTGGGCCTGGGTTTTGTTGTGTTGTGTTTATGGTGTGGGCCTGGGTTTTGTTGTGTTGTGTTTATGGTCTGGGCCTGGGTTTTGTTGTGTTGTGTTGTGTTTATGGTGTGGGCCTGGGTTTTGTTGTGTTGTGTTTATGGTGTGGGCCTGGGTTTTGTTGTGTTGTGTTTATGGTGTGGGCCTGGGTTTTGTTGTGTTGTGTTTATGGTGTGGGGCCTGGGTTTTGTTGTGTTGTGTTTATGGTGTGGGCCTGGGTTTTGTTGTGTTGTGTTTATGGTGTGGGCCTGGGTTTTGTTGTGTTGTGTTGTGTTTATGGTGTGGGCCTGGGTTTTGTTGTGTTGTGTTTATGGTGTGGGCCTGGGTTTTGTTGTGTTGTGTTTATGGTGTGGGCCTGGGTTTTGTTGTGTTGTGTTTATGGTGTGGGCCTGGGTTTTGTTGTGTTGTGTTTATGGTGTGGGCCTGGGTTTTGTTGTGTTGTGTTTATGGTGTGGGCCTGGGTTTTGTTGTGTTGTGTTTATGGTGTGGGCCTGGGTTTTGTTGTGTTGTGTTTATGGTGTGGGCCTGGGTTTTGTTGTGTTGTGTTTATGGTGTGGGCCTGGGTTTTGTTGTGTTGTGTTTATGGTGTGGGCCTGGGTTTTGTTGTGTTGTGTTTATGGTGTGGGCCTGGGTTTTGTTGTGTTGTGTTTATGGTGTGGGGCCTGGGCTATAAAAATACATCTTTGACTTTGAAAAGGATAAATGTAATTAGATGTTGTAAGACTGTCGAGATGACGACCAGAGAGGTGAGTCATGAGATTTCACAGCATTAACAATCACCTGATAAGCCCGGCTATACAAATATAGGCTGCAGCTGCAACAAAAACAAAACAAAAGAGTGCTGATATTGAAAACCTTCATGTTCAATTTAAGAACGTGGCATTACACGTCTGCAGACCAGCTCTTTGAATCATCCACTTATCTCAGCAGGTGTGTCGTGGATTTTGCAGTCACCTAAACAACACCGTTCACAAATCCCAACAAGGGCAACTTCAGCCCAGGACCACGTGCGTCATGTGGCAACCGGGCGACCCATTCGAGGAAACTACATCTTTCAACAGCCCAAGTTTGGCACTGATGACATCATCACTGTTTCAACAGCCCCAAGTTTGGCACTGATGACATCACTGATGACATCATCACTGTTTCAACAGCCCCAAGTTTGGCACTGATTACATCACTGATGACATCATCACTGATGACATCACCGTTATCCATTCCTGACTGAATGAATGAATGCCTGATTCTTCTCTTGACCATGCAACCATGCGCAGGCTTGCGCACGTGGTAAAATATATATATATATATATATTTTATGCATGAATTAAATCCCATCATGTATAGCTAACCACTCTACTGTATCTACAGTATTTAACATTATAACATTATATATTACTGTATAACATTTAACATTTATAACATCATCAAATAATGTAAAAAAAAATATATATATATACTACTGTTAAAATGTGCTAAATATGTACTTGGGGGGACAAGGGGAAAAGACTAGTTTTATTTTTTGTAAGTAGCTAGTCTGGGCACCCCAGCACTAAACCTTCACTTGACGTCTGCTCACCAGTGGATCTGGTACTGTCTCATTCAAAGTGCAGCTCCTGCGTGACAGAACCTCCACACTGTGTGCAGCGAGGCCATGACTCACAGCAACGGGCTCCTCATGAATACAGTACCAGGCGCTCTCGGGCTCGCTCCGAGCTCCAACATCCACCACATCACAAGCCAGTGTGACACCCAGATTATGAAAGATTACTATAGCCCTGGGAGAGAGAGAGAGAGAGAGAGAGAGAGAGAGGGAGAGAGAGAGAGGGAGAGGGAGAGAGAGAGAGAGAGAGAGAGAGAGAGACGTGTGACGTCAACATTCCAAGCGTTTTATCCAAGCGATCTGCTGGTAGCGATACGGGGCATGTTCGTGCCCATCCCAACGTTATGATTTTTTTAAACCATTTTACGATTTGTTCATCCAAATGTCTTCCCCCCGTGCACCCACCCTCTCTCTGCATTGCCCTCTCCCCTACCTCTCCGCTGTCTCCCCCACTGTCTCTCTCAGTGTTATGATTGGACCCGATGAGGAGGCGTTTTTTGGCAGGCAGAGTTTTGGAGGCTGGAGTTATCTGCCAGGGGATGTAGTTTATCTGACCCCGCGGGCTGACCCCCCTGTTTCCTCTCTGGCCCGCCGACGCTGGGGTGGGACTTCCTCAGCGAGCCTTATCAGTTTGAACCACAACCCGAACAGACCCACTGACCCGACCCCCGCACACGATACTCCCACCGCCTCTAGACAGCCTGAATGCAAATAGCCCAGTAGACCTGTACCGAACTTAGTTTAAAAGTCCAGTTGCATTAAATCTCCTAGAGAACATTCCTGGTGCCGTGATGGAGGTCCCGTGCTGGCCACGCGCAAATCATGACTAAATAAAACTATATACTATACTATACTATACTATACTATACTGTAACATAACTGGGCTAAAAAAAGAGAGAAATGGAAAAGGATTGGTGTACCTGTATATGAGGGATCAGCCGAGCAGCATTTTGGTAAACCAACCGCGTCACTGGGTGGCAACGGCAATGGAACCCTATGGAGCCCAAGTGGCGCGAGGCTTGAGTGTCTGATTCTAGCCGTCTACAGTAACTCTGTTTACATTTTAAAAACTGCGACAGTTCACACAACTTTAACACAACATGCATATATTATATATATCAAACTCTTGAGCTAATTCTGCTCTCACTCAGAATGTCAAAATATAAGCAATGTGATGTATAGTTTTTGATATATTAACGTTTGTTTGGCACAACTCATACTAATAACTGGGGCGGGGTTCTGCATCTCTGGGTGTCAAGTGACATCACGCTGATTCGTCCTATAGGGTAACTAATGTTGTAAGTAAAGGAGGATAGTGTGATAAAGTAGAATTGTTTCCAGATTTTGAAATAAAGTTGCCACGAAAAGATGCAAAATCTGGCGACAAAGTCACAAGTTGGTGGCTAGTCATGAAGCTAATTTAGGAAAGCAACACATTTTAAGATTAAAATGCACTAGTTGTAACGTTAGGTTCTTCTAGAAATGTTAGCTAGTGAACGTAGTAGACAAGACAGTGAAGGATGAGGCAGCTGATGTTGAGCTAACAGCTGCAACCATCTAAAGACAAGATTGATCCAAATTGATTCGCAAAATGTCGTTTCCACTCAACGCAGCACAGACACTATAACCATTAGCCACGTCTTTTCAATTGTGCTACGACAGCCGAGTTGTCATTTTGAAATGCGATGAGCCGAGTTCTTATTATAGCCTTTGTTGCCCGCGCGTTACGGACCTCCAACATGGCTGCCAGAAGGTGTGACGTCACCCGAAAAGCCCTCTGACACACCAGGAGAAAGGGAGTGAATTGGGAGAAGATGGAGAAGATTAGCTTTGATTTGGGGAGGTGAGAGACTGGACCAGAGTCAAGCATGTGGTTTTGGATTGGGAGGCCATTAGTAACACCAAGCGCACACACACACGGCGCACGCACGCGCGCGCGCACACACACACACACACACACACACACACACACACACACACACACACACACACACACACACAGAGAGCGCTTTCAGCCTCGTGGATAGGATGGCGAGCGCGGCGTATTATTCTTTGCAGCATTTGAATAAACAGTGGTGCTGTGGGCCCGGGCCTGTGTTGATACCAGGGGGGAGATAAGCAGGGTAAATACAGCTGAACTCGGGATGGAAAAAGGCCTCCTCTCATTTGCTGCTCAACTGGTTTTACTGTTTAAACGCCTCCAGATGGCCGTCGAGTAGCCCTGCAGACACCGATCGCTTTCTCATGTTCGCTGACGCAAATGGACAGAGAGTGCGGGGGTGGCGTTTTAGAACGCGTCGGATGCGTGTGTTTTGTGCAGATGCGCCTACGCAAATCAATGTGTTTTTTTTCCCCCCCCACAATGCATCCCCATTCGCAAAACCCTTGTGGGTTTTCATGTCATATATCTATGACTGATGATCGGGGATCATGATCCATCATTCATCACGGTTGACTAGGAGTTCAGTAGGGGGGGGGGGGGGGGGGCCGAGGGGGGTGTGTGGTGACTTATCTGGGCCAAACACCTTGCAACAAGTCGCACATAACTTAGCGGTGAGTAATGGTTTTTTTAGG
>NC_139627.1:48047273-48060468 GCF_964638095.1 Poromitra crassiceps | reverse complement strand
TTTGGCACCTATATGTAACCTTTTAAGGTTGAGATAATTGTATTATCATTATATGGTCCAAATATTTCAGTAAAGCACTTGAAACACTTGAAATATTCTTGCTTGGGTGGTATCATTCTACTTGAAATGATGGTCAAATGCATTATTTTTAGTAAAATAACACGTCAAATTTTACGTGGGCCTTCGGCCTTCGGCCGGGCATCTGCACCCCTTCCTATCCAGGCCCACCCAATTTGATCCAGGCCCACCTATAATTCAATTTCTGCATACGCCCCTGCATGGCGCATCATCTCCAGGGATACTGTTATGATGTCAGATATCTAAACATATTTTTATGTGTTTTCAAAATACAAAATACGTATTTGTATTTCAAATAAATTTTTCAGACCAGTATTTTGTATTTGTATTGTGATACATTTGTTGAGCAAGTATTTGTAATTTGTATCAAAATACTTTATGATGTATTTTCGCCCATCTCTGCGTGTGCGTCACACTGATATCACAAACTCAACGTGTGGGTCACACTGATCACAAACTCAACGTGTGGGTCACACTGATCACAAACTCAACATGTGGGTCACACTGAGATCACAAACTCAACGTGTGGGTCACACTGATCACAAACTCAACGTGTGGGTCACACTGAGATTACAAACTCAACATGTGGGTCACACTAAGATCACAAACTTAACATGTGGGTCACACTGAGATCACAAACTCAACATGTGGGTCACACTAAGATCACAAACTCAACGTGTGGGTCACACTGATCACAAACTCAACGTGTGGGTCACACTGAGATTACAAACTCAACGTGTGGGTCACACTGATATCACAAACTCAACGTGTGGGTCACACTGATCACAAACTCAACGTGTGGGTCACACTGAGATTACAAACTCAACATGTGGGTCACACTAAGATCACAAACTTAACATGTGGGTCACACTGAGATTACAAACTCAACATGTGGGTCACACTAAGATCACAAACTCAACGTGTGGGTCACACTGAGATCACAAACTCAACATGTGGGTCACACTAAGATCACAAACTTAACGTGTGGGTCACACAGATCACAAACCCACCGTGTGGGTCACACTGAGATCACAAACTCAACATGTGGGTCACACTGAGATCACAAACTCAACGTGTGGGTCACACTGATCACAAACCCACCGTGTGGGTCACACTGAGATCACAAACTCAACATGTGGGTCACACTGAGATCACAAACTCAACATGTGGGTCACACTGATCACAAACTCAACGTGTGGGTCACACTGAGATCACAAACTCAACATGTGGGTCACACTGATCACAAACTCAACGTGTGGGTCACACTGATCACAAACTCAATGTGTGGGTCACACTGAGATCACAAACTCAACATGTGGGTCACACTGAGATTACAAACTCAACATGTGGGTCACACTGAGATTACAAACTCAACATGTGGGTCACACTGAGATTACAAACTCAACATGTGGGTCACACTGAGATTACAAACTCAACATGTGGGTCACACTGAGATTACAAACTCAACATGTGGGTCACACTGAGATTACAAACTCAACATGTGGGTCACACTGAGATCACAAACTCAACATGTGGGTCACACTGAGATCACAAACTCAATGTGTGGGTCACACTGAGATCACAAACTCAACGTGTGGGTCACACTGAGATCACAAACTTAACATGTGGGTCACACTGAGATCACAAACTCAACATGTGGGTCACACTGAGATCACAAACTTAACGTGTGGGTCACACTGAGATCACAAACTCAACGTGTGGGTCACACTGAGATCACAAACTCAACGTGTGGGTCACACTGAGATCACAAACTTAACATGTGGGTCACACTGAGATCACAAACTTAACATGTGGGTCACCCTGAGATCACAAACTCAACATGTGGGTCACACTGAGATCACAAACTCAACATGTGGGTCACACTGAGATCACAAACTTAACATGTGGGTCACACTGAGATCACAAACTCAACATGTGGGTCACACTGAGATCACAAACTCAACATGTGGGTCACACTGAGATCACAAACTTAACGTGTGGGTCACACTGAGATCACAAACTTAACGTGTGGGTCACCCTGAGATCACAAACTCAAAGTGTGGGTGTCTTCAGACTGGTTCCTGCACTAATTAGGATGCTGAAGTAGCCCTCCACACTTGTCATTTTGGTACCAATGTAATTTGCCGTGGAACACAGAATCCCCCGCAGCCCCATGTTCATTAACAGATGACCAACAACAAATTAATATTTACCCAGAGGCACATTTTCTCATTATCACTTGGATTTAAAACATATTTTCATCCTAAATCAATATAGCAAAGTGTGCATGGAATTAATGACTTTTTCTTACCAAAGGTGCAGTGTGTACCACCTTGAACTTGTGTGTGCACGTACAGTACAGTACATGTGTATGGATAGAGTCATGTGTGTGCGCGGGCCCTGCACTGTGCGAGCTGTTTAGTTTATTCCACAGCACCTTGAACCTGCCGTGGCCACTACAACCTCATGGTTACTTATATACGTTACGTCGTTACGCCGACACCCATAATGCCTTTCTCCATGCAGCAACTGTACACTCTCTGTGTCCTTGACCATAAACAGCCTAGGCCTTCATCCGGTGCTCCCGCACATTTTCACTAACTCCGGTATCAGCCTTAAGGTATATTCCCTGGAAGGACAATGGGTTTTATTTAGCATATTTTGACCATCAGTATGGGGAATGGCCGGGGATGCGGTGCTGTGCGCAGCCACATGAGACGCGTTTATGGCCAAGTGCACAGCGGAGGGGAGGCTGCGTGATGGATAAAGATATCACTGCGCTCTCGGCTGTGGATATCAATTGCGGCGCAGGTATCTCTCTCTCTCTCTCTCTCTCTCTCTCTCGCCGGTGTTTTGATTAGAGTGATGGAGGAAAGGGCTGATATGCAAAGCCAGGGCTCCTCTTAGGGAATGACAAGCTCGCTCCATCACTGTCTCCTTCCTCCGCAGCTGAGGGGCCACAATGGAGGAGCGGATGGAGAGAGAAAGAAGGAAAGAGAGAGTGAGAGAGTGTGCGTGTGTGTGCGTGTGTGTGTGTGTGTGGGAGAGAGAGAGCGAGCAGAGGCGTTTCCATCTCATCCCCTCTGTGCCAGCTGATTGCAGGACGCGGCCGGGGGGTATCACTCTTTGACAGGTCATTCTCGGCGGATACTCGCGGAGCTGATGGCTTTTTTGGGTTCATTTTCAAATGGAAATGACTGTGGGATTGACATGAGACTGAATGTGAGGAGAGCAAAGGGGAGAGGATGGAGTTTGGGGGGGGGGGGGGGGGGGTGGAGGTAGTAAAGCAGTGAGGTGCATGACGGGCAGTGCTGGGCAGGAAGTACTTACTGTAACGTAATGCGTTACTGTAATTATATTACTTTCCCAGGAAGTAGTAATGATATGGCGTTACCAATTATATTACGGTTACTAATCCAAGTAACTTTGCCAACTGTCTTTGTCCTATGTAAAAGTATGCAGTTTGTCTGAATATTGTTGACTCCTCCTCGAAGATGAATTATTGTTCCAATCAAGTAGATTCGGTTGTATCTGGCTAACAGGTTGTACGTCACTTTTTCGGAAGGAGGGGTAGCGAAATACAGTAATGTAACCAGTGACGTAACTAATTACTTGTGATACCAAGTATTAAGTAAAGTAACTTGTTACTTTTTAAATTAGTAAATAATTAATGAGTAAACAATTACATTTCCTGGGTAACTTGCCTAACACTGGGAATGTGTGTACAAAAAGGACACTATCGGGTCAAGGCATTGCTGATGGATCTGCAGTTTAACAGTGTTTATACCCCTATTCAATGACAACAATGTCACCTCTAATGAGAGAGAGAGAGAGACCAAGTCGAACGGAGATAGAGAGAGATCGAGTCAAACAGAGAGAGAGAGAGAGAGAGAGATAGACCAAGTCGAACGGAGATAGAGAGAGATCGAGTCAAACAGAGAGAGAGAGAGAGAGAGAGATAGACCAAGTCGAACGGAGATAGAGAGAGATTGAGTCGAACAGAGAGAGAGAGAGAGAGAGAGAGAGAGTTGGAGTTATAACTGAGCTCTTCTTCATGAGGTATACAGGGCGTGAGTAAACAGTGGTGAGAGTGGCGGTGTTTGCACAGGGCTGCTAACTGTAAATAGCTTTCTGTTAATAGGCTGACACATGCCATCATTTGCATTCATTAGCCAGATGGAGGCGGAGACACGGGCACCTACTGCCGAGGCCGCCGCTGCCCTTTAGCTTCTGTCGCTACGCGCAGGAAGCACAGAGTTCATCTGTCTGACAGCGTGGAGCGATGATCACATGATAACGGGACAACGGCTGGTTATTAAATGAGGAAATGCTCGTCTTGCCGTACGGGGACAAGACACGACCAAAGAGTTTGTTATGGATATTTGAGTTGGCAAGGTGTGCGTGTGTACGTGCCTTCATGTGCATATTATTACCTCCGCAAACGGAGTTGGCAGGGAGGTCATGTCTGTCTGTTTGTTTGTCTGTTTGTTTGTTTGTTTGTTTGTTTGTCTGCAGGATGTCTCAAAAAGTTCTGAATGGGTTTGCACAAAACTTTGTCATGGGCCAACAACTTGACACGCCTATGTGCCAAAAGGGGCGTGGTCAACGACAAAAAATGGCCCCCAACTTCCAAACAGATCCACGTAACGCCACACAACTTTGTAGGATAGTTGGCGGAGGTATGCGCACCCTACTGAGTGCCCTCTCTATTATGATATTATTTACTTGGAGTCGAGCAGTCAAACAATTCATCCAAAAGAAAAAGAAATCCAAACTTGCAATTAAATTTCAGCCATTTCCAAATCGTAGAGGCTACAATTAATTGCTTAAGAGAGAGTTTAGTGCAAAATGGATTTCTAAAAAAGGGTATTTTAGCGCTGCAGGTACACATTGGTCCATGAATATTGGAGAGAGAGAGAGGGGGGGGGGCACGAAGCAGAATTCACAAAGACACAAAGGTAAAGACTCAATTAGAGCTGCCACGATTAATCGATTAGTCGATCGACAGAAAATGTATCGACAACTATTTTGATAATCTATTCATCGTTTTGAGTACAATTTTAAGAGAAAAGTTCTAAATTCTCTGATTCCAGCTTCTTAAATGTGAATATTTTCTGGTTTCTTTACTCCTGTATGACAGTAAACTGATATTATCTTTGAGTTGTGGGCAAAACAAGACATTTGAGGGCGTCATCTTGGACTTTGGGAAACACATCATTTGCTACCATTTTCTGACATTTTATAGACCAAACAACTAATCGATTAATTGAGAAAATAATCGACAGATTAATCGATTATGAAAATAATCGTTAGTGGCAGCCCTAGACTCAATGTGCAAAATCAAGAGAGAGCGAGAGCAACAGGGAGAGACTTACTGAGACATCATTCATAACAGAGTGAAAGAGGGAGAACATCCATCAGAAATGGAGAAACAGGAGTGAGACAGAAAGAAACCGACAAAGACAGAGAGTTACTTTGAACGAGAGAAACACTTACTGCCAGATTCACTCACAGGTTTGCTCAGAGTGAGATGTGCATCAAAATATAAATCACCAAAATCACCAAATCAGAATGCCATGCTATTCACAAACCATGTGCAACGAGTAGAAGCTATTGGTATAAATAATGTGTAAATTATATTATTTTAGCCGACTGAGTGCCCAATTCACCATGACTCCACAACTCCCCACAGCACATCATGAGATCTTTTGAAAGGCAACATAAAGACTTTAGCCAATCAGAATGGCCTTGTTGGGCTTGTTGCCAGCAAAATGTAAGCAAAATAGAGCGTTTCATGCCCTATTTTGTTGAACCTTTCTTCACTCGTTTGTGTTATGTTGCTTAGTTGTATCAATTTAAATTTAAATAGCAATAAAGATACTGTATATCCTTGGCAAAAAATGAACCAGGAATGCTCCAATTATAAAGGACACTTGAGGCTGCGAGGGAACCAGCCTTGGTGGATTAATCTTAAAGCTGAAACATGCAGTTTGTGATGAAATTTCAAGGGCTTGTTCACTCGCTCAATTCCCCAGTGAATAAGACAAAACACTGTGCTCTTAACTCAAACAACAAACAACACTTTCTCATGCTGGTAACAACTTTGGTTATAGGTAAAACAACTTTGGCTACAGTATGTGTAGGCAAGTAAAATAACTTAACGGAAAGCAAAATAATTTGTGTAGGCAACAAAGCAACTTGGTTAAGTAGGTTTAGGCAACAAAGCAACTTGGTTAAGTAGGTTTTTTTCCCCCTGATTTTCCACCATCTTTCTCCCCAATTGTACTTCGCCAATTTCCCCCTGCTGCCCCGGTCGCTGCTCCACCCTCTGCCTATCTGGGGAGAGCTGTAGACTAGCACCATGCTTCCTCCGAGACATGCACAGTTGCCAGCCACTTCTTTTCACCTGAAAGCGGGGAGTTTCACTGGCAGGACGCACGTGGGAGGATCCCACCCGTTCGCTTCCCCCCGAACAGGCGCCGCGAGCGAACAGAGGAGGCGCTAGTGCAGCGACCAGGACAAAATACCCTCAATCCGGCTTCCCACCCGCAGACACTAGCCAATCGTGGCTGTATGGACGCCCGACCAAGCTGGAGGTAGTCTCGCTGGCCAGCCTCCTCTCCCTTCCGTCCGAGGAGTCTGGCGCCGCAGGTCTCCATAACTGGGATAAACCCTCCCCTGCTCTACTCTGCTCTCCCATTGGAGCGACTGTTTCGGTGGCAGCCGGATGTCCGCTCCCGGCTTATTACAAGCTCTGTCATTGGCTCCGACCGTGTCAATCAGAGCGGCTTCCGCTCCCTCCTCCCTGTGTGTCGCTGTAAATAGTGCCCTGCCGCCGCAGTGAAAACAACAACGCTAACTAGCTAGCAAGCTAACGGCAGAAACCTACACGCTAGCTCGTTGCTACACGCTGAAAACGGCAAGTTGGATTGTTTGAAACTATTTTCCAAGGGCACTGCCGCTAAGCACCGCCCATCGCAATCCCACTATGGAGAACTGCGGCGCCAGACTCCTCGGAGGGAAGGTAGAGGAGGCTGGCCAGCGAGACTAAAGGCCACAACAGACTCGTCCATCAGAGCCTCGCCCCGCCCTCCGGCGGGTGGACGCCGTCATGCGGGGAGGGGGCGCCGTCGGCTGACGGGGGCTCATCCAAAATGTAACTCAGCGGCGATGATACGTCAGCTGCACGAGAGTTGTGATTGGCCGTTGCCTTGGGCCTGTAACAGAGATCTCCGAGGTAGTCAGCGGAGACCTGATGTGATTGAGTCCTTACCGTCCTCATCGTCGTCAAGTCGAAGCATGACGTCAGATTATAAGAAACTAGTTGTGTGGCTTAGCCTTCCCAAATGTTGAGGGTCGTTTTTTAGAATTTAATACATAGAATTGGGAACGTTACATTCAATTTCATTCAGACTGCCTGGCACTCAATCGCCGCCATTTTCCCACGGAGCTTCCAGGAGGTGGGAGGAGGGAGGGTGTAGTGACGTCCTAGCGTGTAGGGCTCGCTGGCGCCGGCAGACGGCGAGACGGCTCCAATTCGAGGCGGACGGACGAGTCTGTTGTGGCCTTAAGCTGGAGGCAACTCGAGGATGCGAACCTGTTGGTGTTGGTAGGCAAAGAATCTACCGCTACACTACTCGGACGCCCCGTACAACATTAATATTGACGTATCTAGCAACGTGACATGCAACATTTGATTCAGAAATGTTGATATTTTACATTTCCGAGGATTCCAGAAACGTAGAATGCCGACATTTTATTCTGGCGAGTGGCCTGGAGAGAGATACACAGATCACCTGTCCTGCTGTAAGAGTGCCATGAACACATCTGTCCTGCTGTAAGAGTGCCATGAGCACATCTGTCCTGCTGTAAGAGTGCCATGAGCACAGCTGGTCTGAGTCACACAGAGGGCTGGCAGTGCTGCCATGCCCTTCACACACACACACACACACACACACACATACACACCACACCACGCACACGCACACACACACACACACCACACCATGCACACACACACCACACACCTCACCACGCACGCACACACACACACACACACACACACACACACACACACCACGCACACACACACACACACACACACACACACACACCGTACACCACACACACACACACACACACACACACACACACACACACACACACACGGTACACCCGAGACTCCATGATTGGCAGAGCTAGGCCAAACGTTCCCGAGAAAAGGAAAAACCTCCAAATCTCACAGCACAGCCCTTCATTCACATGGCTGACATTGGCTTTCCCTCTCATTTGAATGTGTTTGTGTTGTGTTTATGGTGTGGGCCTGGGTTTTGTTGTGTTGTGTTTATGGTGTGGGGCCTGGGTTTTGTTGTGTTGTGTTTATGGTGTGGGGCCTGGGTTTTGTTGTGTTGTGTTTATGGTGTGGGCCTGGGTTTTGTTGTGTTGTGTTTATGGTGTGGGCCTGGGTTTTGTTGTGTTGTGTTTATGGTGTGGGGCCTGGGTTTTGTTGTGTTGTGTTTATGGTGTGGGGCCTGGGTTTTGTTGTGTTGTGTTTATGGTGTGGGGCCTGGGTTTTGTTGTGTTGTGTTTATGGTGTGGGGCCTGGGTTTTGTTGTGTTGTGTTTATGGTGTGGGCCTGGGTTTTGTTGTGTTGTGTTTATGGTGTGGGCCTGGGTTTTGTTGTGTTGTGTTTATGGTGTGGGCCTGGGTTTTGTTGTGTTGTGTTTATGGTGTGGGGCCTGGGTTTTGTTGTGTTGTGTTTATGGTGTGGGCCTGGGTTTTGTTGTGTTGTGTTTATGGTGTGGGCCTGGGTTTTGTTGTGTTGTGTTTATGGTGTGGGGCCTGGGTTTTGTTGTGTTGTGTTTATGGTGTGGGGCCTGGGTTTTGTTGTGTTGTGTTTATGGTGTGGGCCTGGGTTTTGTTGTGTTGTGTTTATGGTGTGGGCCTGGGTTTTGTTGTGTTGTGTTTATGGTGTGGGCCTGGGTTTTGTTGTGTTGTGTTTATGGTGTGGGGCCTGGGTTTTGTTGTGTTGTGTTTATGGTGTGGGCCTGGGTTTTGTTGTGTTGTGTTTATGGTGTGGGCCTGGGTTTTGTTGTGTTGTGTTTATGGTGTGGGGCCTGGGTTTTGTTGTGTTGTGTTTATGGTGTGGGGCCTGGGTTTTGTTGTGTTGTGTTTATGGTGTGGGGCCTGGGTTTTGTTGTGTTGTGTTTATGGTGTGGGCCTGGGTTTTGTTGTGTTGTGTTTATGGTGTGGGCCTGGGTTTTGTTGTGTTGTGTTTATGGTGTGGGCCTGGGTTTTGTTGTGTTGTGTTTATGGTGTGGGCCTGGGTTTTGTTGTGTTGTGTTTATGGTGTGGGCCTGGGTTTTGTTGTGTTGTGTTTATGGTGTGGGGCCTGGGCTATAAAAATACATCTTTGACTTTGAAAAGGATAAATGTAATTAGATGTTGTAAGACTGTCGAGATGACGACCAGAGAGGCGAGTCATGAGATTTCACAGCATTAACAATCACCTGATAAGCCCGGCTATACAAATATAGGCTGCAGCTGCAACAAAAACAAAACAAAAGAGTGCTGATATTGAAAACCTTCGTGTTCAATTTAAGAACGTGGCATTACACGTCTGCAGACCAGCTCTTTGAATCATCCACTTATCTCAGCAGGTGTGTCGTGGATTTTGCAGTCACCTAAACAACACCGTTCACAAATCCCAACAAGGGCAACTTCAGCCCAGGACCACGTGCGTCATGTGGCAACCGGGCGACCCATTCGAGGAAACTACATCTTTCAACAGCCCAAGTTTGGCACTGATGACATCACTGATGACATCATCACTGTTTCAACAGCCCCAAGTTTGGCACTGATTACATCACTGATGACATCATCACTGATGACATCACCGTTATCCATTCCTGACTGAATGAATGAATGCCTGATTCTTCTCTTGACAACGCACCATGCGCAGGCTTGTGCACGTGGTAAAAAAATATATATATATATATATATATATATATATATATTATGCATGAACTAAATCCCATCATGTATAGCTAACCCCTCTACTGTATCTACAGTATTTAACATTATAACATTATATATTACTGTATAACATTTAACATTTATAACATCATCAAATAATGTAAAAAAAGATATATATACTACTGTTAAAATGTGCTAAATATGTACTTGGGGAGACAAGGGGAAAAGACTAGTTTTATTTTTTGTAAGTAGCTCTCTAGTCTGGCCATTCCAGCACTAAACCTTCACTTGACGTCTGCTCACCAGTGGATCTGGTACTGTCTCATTCAAAGTGCAGCTTCCTGCGTGACAGAACCTCCACACTGTGTGCAGCGAGGCCATGACTCACAGCAACGGGCTCCTCATGAATACAGTACCAGGCGCTCCCGGGCTCGCTCCGAGCTCCAACATCCACCACATCACAAGCCAGTGTGACACCCAGATTATGAAAGATTACTATAGCCCTGGGAGAGAGAGAGAGAGAGAGAGAGAGAGAGAGAGAGAGAGGAGAGAGAGAGAGAGAGAGAGAGAGAGAGAGAGAGAGAGAGAGAGAGAGAGAGAGAGAGAGAGAGAGAGACGTGTGACGTCAACATTCCAAGCGTTTTATCCAAGCGATCTGCTGGTAGCGATATGAGGCATGTTCGTGCCCATCCCAACGTTATGATTTTTTTAAACCATTTTACGATTTGTTCGTCCAAATGTCTTTCCCCCGTGCACCCACCCTCTCTCTGCATTGCCCTCTCCCCTACCTCTCCGCTGTCTCCCCCACTGTCTCTCTCAGTGTTATGATTGGACCCGATGAGGAGGCGTTTTTTGGCAGGCAGAGTTTTGGAGGCTGGAGTTATCTGCCAGGGGATGTAGTTTATCTGACCCCGCGGGCTGACCCCCCTGTTTCCTCTCTGGCCTGCCGACGCTGGGGTGGGACTTCCTCAGCGAGCCTTATCAGTTTGAACCACAACCCGAACAGACCCACTGACCCGACCCCCGCACACGATACTCCCACCGCCTCTAGACAGCCTGAATGCAAATAGCCCAGTAGGCCTGTACAGAACTTAGCTTAAAGTCCAGTTGCATTAAATCTCCTAGAGAACTTTCCTGGTGCCGTGATGGAGGTCCCGTGCTGGCCACGCGCAAATCATGACTAAATAAAACTATATACTATACTATACTATACTATACTTTACTACTATAACATAACTGGGTTAAAAAAAGAGAGAAATGGAAAAGGATTGGTGTACCTGTATACGAGGGATCAGCCAAGCAGCATTTTGGTAAACAAACCGCGTCACTGGGTGGCCCAAGTGGCGCGAGGCGTGAGTGTCTGACTCTAGCCGTCTACAGTAACTCTGTTTACATTTTAAAAACTGCGACAGTTCACACAACTTTAACACAACATGCATATATTATATATATCAAACTCTTGAGCTAATTCTGCTCTCACTCAGAATGTCAAAATATAAGCAATGTGATGTATAGCTTTTGATATATTAACGTTTGTTTGGCACAACTCATACTAATAACTGCGGCGGGGTTCCGCATTTCTGGGTGTCAAGTGACGTCACGCTGATTCGTCCTATAGGGTAACTAATGTTGTAAGTAAAGGAGGATAGTGTGATAAAGTAGAATTGTTTCCAGATTTTGAAATAAAGTTGCCACGAAAAGATGCAAAATCTGGCGACAAAGTCACAAGTTGGTGGCTAGTCATGAAGCTAATTTAGGAAAGCAACACATTTTAAGATTAAAATGCACTAGTTGTAACGTTAGGTTCTTCTAGAAATGTTAGCTAGTGAACGTAGTAGACAAGACAGTGAAGGATGAGGCAGCTGATGTTTAGCTAACAGCTGCAACCATCTAAAGACAAGATTGATCCAAATTGATTCGCAAAATGTCGTTTCCACTCAACGCAGCACAGACACTATAACCATTAGCCACGTCTTTTCAATTGTGCTACGACAGCCGAGTTGTCATTTTGAAATGCGATGAGCCGAGTTCTTATTATAGCCTTTGTTGCCCGCGCGTTACGGACCTCCAACATGGCTGCCAGAAGGTGTGACGTCACCCGAAAAGCCCTCTGACACACCAGGAGAAAGGGAGTGAATTGGGAGAAGATGGAGAAGATTAGCTTTGATTTGGGGAGGTGAGAGACTGGACCAGAGTCAAGCATGTGGTTTTGGATTGGGAGGCCATTAGTAACACCAAGCGCACACACACACACACACACACACACACACACACACACACACACACACACACACGGCGCGCACACACACACACACACACACAGAGAGCGCTTTCAGCCTCGTGGATAGGATGGCGAGCGGCGTATTATTCTTTGCAGCATTTGAATAAACAGTGGTGCTGTGGGCCCGGGCCTGTGTTGATACCAGGGGGGAGATAAGCAGGGTAAATACAGCTGAACTCGGGATGGAAAAAGGCCTCCTCTCATTTGCTGCTCAACTGTTTTACTGTTTAAACGCCTCCAGATGGCCATCGAGTAGCCCTGCAGACACCGATCGCTTTCTCATGTTCGCTGACGCAAATGGACAGAGAGTGCGGGGTGGCGTTTAGAACGCGTCGGATGCGTGTGTTTTTGTGCAGATGCGCCTACGCAAATCAATGTGTTTTTTTCCCCCCCACAATGCATCCCCATTCGCAAAACCCTTGTGGGTTTTCATGTCATATATCTATGACTGATGATCGGGGATCATGATCCATCATTCATCACGGTTGACTAGGAGTTCAGTAGGGGGGGGGCGAGGGGGGTGTGTGGTGACTTATCTGGGCCAAACACCTTGCAACAAGTCGCACATAACTTAGCGGTGAGTAATGTTTTTTTTAGGGAAATGGCGCTCCCCCGACACTTCAGATACATCTTTTCAGCACGTCAAAACCAAACACTGCGTCAGAGTAATATGGCGTTAAGCGGAAGATGACTTCCTGCGTGATATGTTTCTCCGTCTAGCAGATGAGTCGGGGGGGGGGGGGGGCCGACGTCTCTCCTCGGTTTCCCCTCCGAGGTGACTGACGTTTATGGTGATGGACTGGATCTGCTAAACGGCTGCTCGTTATTTCATTAAAGGTACCCCCTCCTAACGACTCGCAG